>NC_091296.1:32324450-32374450 GCF_038502225.1 Cherax quadricarinatus | reverse complement strand
ATAGCTGGGAGGACTTGGGACATCACTATACATGTCTGGCATGACTTGGAACATCACTATACATAGCTGGGAGGACTTGGGACATCACTATACATAGCTGGGAGGACTTGGGACATCACTATACATAGCTGATAGGACATCACTATACTAACCTTTTATGTGCCCTTAAATTTAAAATGCCAGATAATGAAGACAAAAAATGTCTTCATCAAGTCAACATTAACTGGGGGAACAGGATACTTGTGAGCACTTACAATGGTAGGCCGCGGCTGCGGTGGCGGCTGCGACAGCGGTGTGGTCTCCTGCGGGTGGCGCATACTGGTTCATGTAGGAGGAGGCGGCTGCGGCGGTGGGCATGGCGGCTGCCGGGGGCATGCTGGAGGAGAGTCCAGCCAGCTGCTGACTGCTCAGATGCTTCCTTAGCCTCGCCCGACGATTACTGAACCACACCTGTACCCTCGCCTCCGTCAGCTTAGCTCTGAGAGGGAACACGCCCAATGTTAACACAAACATACCAGTTTAATATCCTTATTATGCACTCCATACCCATCCTATGGTCAGTAGTCAAAAGATTACAGAGGTACATAATAGGTCCAGGGACTGGGCTGCAAAGTTCTGATAAATGAACAAGTTACAGTGGTAATGAATTATTGACATGTTTATATCTGGTCACAATCGTAATGAGTTAGTTATGCAGTCATGAATTAGGTCACACACACACACCCAAAAAAAAAAAAAACGGTAATGCTGTATTGAGAGCGAGCAAAGTCAGGGTAT
This sequence comes from Cherax quadricarinatus, assembly GCF_038502225.1. Taxonomy (NCBI): domain Eukaryota; kingdom Metazoa; phylum Arthropoda; class Malacostraca; order Decapoda; family Parastacidae; genus Cherax; species Cherax quadricarinatus. Next base: position 32,373,673 of record NC_091296.1, on the reverse strand, counting down.
TTCCCAGAATGGTTTTCCTAAGCACAACATATTATGTAAATAATGTAAGTGTGAGTTCATCAAAATAAAATTTAAGCATTTGAAGTTATTCTTCAGGCAGAAATTATCTAAGTAACACAGCCCCACCAAGAAAATAACCTACTTTAAATCACCTAAAAAAAAAATGGTTTCGTATATATAATTATACAAGACATTTTAAAGTCATCAGATATTCAGTATAACTATTAAAGTTAGTAAAATGAATTTTTTAGTAATAGAACAGCCTGTCACGACCAGTACAATAAATAAGTGGATTCTATCAACACTTCCGAAAGGTGTAAGTGCGGTGATGCTACCTGGCTAACCAGGGCTTCAACCAGTTTGACTCTTCGTGTACCTACCGCCCAAGTTACTCATCCTACGTTCAGTTTTGCAGAGGAAAATATGGGACGCCGCAAGACTTTATGCTAACAGGAAGAGCATCTTAAGACACTGATCCTTAGAACACTCTTAGAGAAGCCATGATACGGGTGGAGTTAGAACTCATGGGAAATGAGTCGTAAAGCTCCAGGTCAGTGCGTGAGCCACTGGATCAGCTGGCTACAATAAGATGAATTTTATTGCAGCCATGAATTCTAACCCCACCCCACACCCGGCAAGAAGCAAAATACACTCACTTCTGAGCCAGTTCCTCTCTGGTGTAGACGTCTGGGTACTGTGTCTTCTCGAAGGAGCGCTCCAGCACCTCCAGCTGCTCTGCAGTGAAGGTGGTCCTCGAGCGCCTCTGCTTACGCTTGAGGGGGATTCCCGGCTCACTCTCGATGTCGCTTTCGTCACTGCCTCCACCTCCTGACGCAGGGAGAGTTGCAAGTATCGATAAGTTCATGTAACTAATGTTGCAGTGTGTGTTCGCTCTTATTATTTACATCTTCATTGTTATAATTTAAGAAAACGGGGAAAGTCTTCAGTAACAGTAACAATAATAATTATTAGCAATAATAAAAATAAATAATATTATTTTAATAGATGCATTTCGGTTGGTGAAAGATCCGAGAAAGGTAACCACGTACCTCTAAAGCCCAGCGCCGTCTACCTCAATGTCCCCCAGAAAGGTATCTATAATCCTAGCCTTTTAATATATGTTAATCATTACCTCACATTAATATAAAAAGCACTTGTATACATGTGAAAGTACTCGTGTGCATAAGTCATCGACACCATGCCCAGCCCTTCTAGGGTAGGGTAGGTGCCTGAGCCCGAGCCTTTAGCTCATAAGACTGTCATTCCCATTTGCCCCCTTGGGGCGGGGATGGCAGACCAGAGAGGCCTAGCTTGTGGCTAGGCCTGGGGACAGTTGGTCCCAAAGATGAGGAGGTGCTTGTGCCTCCTCCCATGGGAGACTTAGGTCTCAGACACTCCCTAAAGAGGGAGCCAAGGCCGGGCCACCACTTGGAAAAGTCCCGGGCCGGGAGAATACCGGCTAATCTTTAATAATAATAATAATGTGCATAAGTACACGTGTGTGTATGAAGGAACCAAAGATGAACCCAGTTGTTTACTAATTATACTAGATTACAGAGAACAGCCTAAGTCTGTTACAGTTAAATTTTAGCACTGAAGATTTGAAGGCAGTTAGAAGAAGCATTCCCTAGTTATCTTATGAAAACTAATGTTGTAGCTTCAGTTCGACTCCTCCACAAAGATACACCAGCTCTGGAGACTGAAAGCAAATATCGCACAATGACCAATATCTCAACATACACCGTCACTTTGAGTTGGAAGGTGCTGGCAAATTGCAATTTTAAGTTAGCGGCGTTAAAGTTTTGGATGATTCGTTCTCAAATTATCGCACGAGAACTATCTTCTTCAATTTCCAATTTCGGTCAAATTAGCTAATTGGCACCAAAATAAATTAGGATTAAGGACTGAAGCCACTCAGAAGAACCAGTCTTTAGTTATTGCATGGCAACCAATTTCTTCAGTAAAACTGGCAAATTAAAACTTGCTAGACCCAAAATCCCCTCTAAAGTTCCCTTCACAACAGCAGCCTCCAGTTACTGCTCTGAATCTAACATTTCTAAATTCATTGATAGTAATCAGAAAATAAAATAAAATGTACCTACAAACTAGACTAACACTTCCACTGGTGTATAATACCGACAAGTTGAAGAGTAAGACACATGTGCAACAGTTGGACATCTTTATTGTTTATTGAAGCGTTTTGTCTACACAGATTTATTCAGTCAAATGTAGAGGCAGTAGGTATGGAGAAGTGTTTAGCTACATAGTCTGGAATATTGTTCCAGACTGAAAACTTCTCCAGGCTGAGGGACTGACCACTTCAAAAACTATTTCTCCAAGGTTGACGAACTGATTTTCACTCCTTCTGCCTCTGTATTTGACTGTAGTGAAACGTTGCAATCAACAATGAATATACCCAACTGTTTCATATGTGTCTTTCTCTTCAACTTCCAGTCTTCATAATAGGATACACCAGCTAAGAAAATTTGAAGCTGAGCAGAAGAGGCTCTCTCTGGTTATTACAAGGTAACCAAACTCAGTAATGGCTGTTCTCTCAGTTAAAGTTCACCACCAAATTAGGCGTTCACAAGTTATAAACGAAAACTTTGAGGGAAAAAAAAGCATTGTATTTGAGGTCATGACCAACTCTGCAATATATAATTTGCAATATATAATTTGCAGTATATAATTTGCAGTATATAATTTGCAGTATATAATTTGCAGTATATAATTTGCAGTATATAATTTGCAGTATATAATTTGCAGTATATAATTTGCAGTATATAATTTGCAGTATATAATTTGCAGTATATAATTTGCAGTATATAATTTGGTTAAAGTCTGTTTGAAATATTTTACAATCTTATAAGATTATTTAGAAACTGAAATTTAATACCTTGTATGAAGAACCAGATAAGGTGTACTTGAGAGTTTAAAAAAATGTAAATTAGCATCTACACTGACCAGTAACACTTAAAAATATCATTTAAAAGTAAGATACGTCAGCGTTAAAAGTTTGAAGCCGATAAGATGAGGCATTCAGTTATCGCACGACAATGAATATTTAAATTTTCCAAATTTCTTCGATGAAAATGGCAAATTATCATTTGCACTTCCTAAAATAAATTTAAAAAATTTTCTTATCATAATATACATGCGCTTAGTGTTTGAAGACGACCAGACGATCACGGAAAAAAAAAAACATATTTAAGGCCAAAAATCGAAATTTACACAGCCCACAATCTATGTTAGAGACGGGATATTCAGTAAGTTTAATTTTAACAGCCATACAATTGACTGGGAAAAAATAAACCAAGAGCTATCAGACATACCCTGGGAGTCAGACATGAGCGACCTAAATCCTCACCAGTGCCTAGAGAAGCTGAATACAGAAGCATACAAAGTATGTATGAAACACGTACCATTGAGGAATCCCAGAAGATCAGATAGAGAGCGTAGGAGATGGTACAGAAGAAGAAAACGGGTTACTGAATTGCTTAAAAACACAAATTTGCTACAACAGAGGAAAGATAGTCTTAGCCTAGATATCACTAAATTAGAGCAAAAACTTAGGATGTCATACCTCACAGAAGAAGTACAGAGGGAACAAAGGGCCATACAGGATATTGCAAGAAACCCAAAATATTTCTATTCCTATGGAAAATCCAAGCTAAGGACTACCTGTGGAATTGGACCACTATTAAGAGGAGATTCGTATACTGACGATGAACAGGAAATGAGTGAAATCCTAAAAGAACAGTATGAGTCGGTGTTCAGCAAGATAGAAAATGCAGAAACATTTTTCACTCCAGCAGAAGGCCGCGTAGACCAGCTAACTGACATTATTACAAATCCCATAAATTTCGAAAAAGAAATGGACAACATGCCCACTCACTCAGCACCTGGACCAGATTCACGGAATGCTCTGTTTATAAAGAAGTGCAAAGTACCACAAGCACGAGCCCTCGGTATTCTTTGGAGAAAGAGGGGTAGTAAAGCACTAGCTAAAAATTACTAACCAGTAGCCGTAACTTCTCACATCATAAAAATCTTCGAAAGAGTGATGAGACAGCAGACTGCAAATTTCATGGACCAGCACAACCAACATAACCCGAACCAGCATGGTTTTAGAGCAGGACGATCATGTCTGTCACAGCTGCTGAACCATTATGACAGAATTACGGAGGCACTGGAAGACGACCAAAACGCAGATGTGATTTACACAGATTTTACAAAGGCGTTTGACAAATGCGTCCATGGAGTGATAGCAAACAAAATGAGGGCCATGGGCATTACGGGGCCTTAAGGTAGGCAGATGGATTTTCGGGTTCCTAACACACACAACACAAAAAGTAGTAGTATACAGAGCGAGATCCACCACCAGCGAGGTCAAAAGCTCAGTGCCCCAAGGAACTGTCCTGGCACCTCTGCTGTTTCTCATCCTCATAGCAGACATAGATAAAAACACCCATCACTTTTTTATCATCATTTGCAGATGACACTAAAATAAGCATGAAAGTCACTACGATAGAGGACACTGAAAAAATACAGGAAGACATAAACAGGGTTTTCCAGTGGGCAGTGGAGAACAACATGACGTTCACTGGTGATAAGTTCCAGCTGCTTAGGTATGGAAAGAATGAAGAACTCAAAAGGAACACTGTATACAAAACTCAAGAGGGTCACCAAATAGAACGTAAGGAACACGTAAAAGACCTAGGAATAATTATGTCAGCGGACCTTTCTTTTAAACACCATAACAAGACAAAGATCAAGACAGCCAGGAAGATGACTGGGTGGGTATTGAGAACTTTCAAAACAAGGGAAATAATGCCGATGGCGACACTCTTTTCAAATCGCTAGTGCTCCCTCATTTAGAATATTGCTCAGTGGTGACGGCCCCGTTCAGGGCAGAAATATCAGAGCTGGAACAAATACAGAGATTGTTTACGGCTCACGTTGAGCAAGGAAAGCATCTAAATTACTGGGAACGCCTGCAAGTCTTGAACATGTACTCATTGGAGCGAAGGAGAGAGAGAGAGAGATATGGTAATATATACCTGAAAAGTATTCGAGGGCCTAGTCCCAAATCTGCACACTGGCATAACAACATACTGGAGTGAGAGATATGGGAGGAAGTGTAAAATAAACTCAGTGAGGAGCAGGGGTGCGGTGGGGACAATAAGGAAACACTGTATCAACATTCGGGGTCCCAGACTATTCAACATCTTACCAGAAGATATCAGAAAAACGGCTGGAGGAAACTGGACAAGTATTTTCACCAGGTGCCAGATCAATCAGGCTGTGATGGATATGTAGGGCAGCGGGCCTCCAGCAGCAACAGCCTGGTTGACCAGGCAAGCACCAGATAAGCTTGACCCATGACTGGGCTCCGAGAGTAGTGAAACTCTCGAAAGTCTTGAAATGTATATCACAGATATATGTAATTACACCTTCCGTTGAGCAAAACCCACTTTTGCTGAAAGTTTGAAGCTGATCGGTGGAGATATTCTCCAGTTAGTCCTCGGAATCCAACAATTTCAGATTTATTAACCAAGTTAGTAAACTGCTAAATTTTACATGGATACAACCTAAAATTAGACCAACATCCTGCCATCCTACTCTAATAACATGAACAATTTCTTGTAGTGTTAGAATGCTTGAAGTCGATCCAGTAAGTAATTCTGAAGTTATCCCACACGAACAAAAATCAGAAATGGTTTAAATTATGTAAATGGTATATAATGCCGACAAGTGGAGCTGTGAAGATGATGTAGTCAGTCTATCACACTCTGAGAAGTAGTCTTGAGGTAGTCAGTCCTTCAGCCTGGAGGAGAATTCAGCTCATAGTCTGGAACAGTGTGAAGCTGAACCACTGGTTATGAGTGAGAAAAGTTGGATTTGAGAGGGACCTACCTAGCATGGGCCGGTAAGCTTCCTACACTTCCTCTCAATTCTTAAATTCCTGCTCTTGCTATTTAACCCAGATTCTTCTGTAGTTTTCAAGATTTTATGCGCCTCACCTTCTCATGCTTCAGCTTTACATTGTTCCAGACTATGGAGCTGATCTCTTCTCTAGGCTGAGGGACTGATCACCTCGAAACTACTTCTTCGAAGGTGATGGACTGATTACATCATGTTTGGATCTCCACTGTTTCTTCTGCCTCCTCTGCATTTGATTGAAGAAACATACTGTATAGTCGAAACGTTTCGATAATAAAGATAGCAAACTGTTGCACATGTGTCTTACATATCCATTAGGAATGACACATAACACTGACCAGAAGGCTCCCACACATGCTAATAGTTACAGGGACTTTTCTCCAAGTTACAGAACACCAGCACTGGGAATTTGAAGCAGGTCAGATGAGGCGTTATCAAATTATAAATGAGAAGAATGAAAAATTGGTTAAGGAGTAGTTTTAGATGTGACAAGAGCAAGACTTTGGGAAGTAATCAACGCCACAGTACGTCCAGGGCTTCAGGAGACTGGATCCAAAAATTGTAGGAGAATATGCACACTGGTAGGTTCGGGGCTCCATGAGACAGTCTGAACATTGTAGTTACAAGGCTTTACGAGAGAGTATGAACACTGGAAGGTCCAGGGCTATAAGAGATAGTATATTAAAACGCAGCTCCAGGCCTTCAACTGATAATCTGGACACTAGTAGACACAGAACTCTAAGAGAGAGAATCTGGAGACTGGAAAGTCGAGGACCCCAAGGGACATTCTGGACACCAGAAAGGCCAGGATCCAAAAAGCCATGTCTGGAAAGGACAGTCTAGACATTAGAAGGTCCAATGCTCGAAGAGACAGTCTGAATACTGGAATGTGAAGTATAACGACGCAACTCTGCCATCTAAGTACTGGAACATTTAAGCACTGAGAACATGTAAAGTATCTTGCAAAATTTTACTTAACTTTTTTCCTTAATGGGAATTTTCTTATAACCCTGAACGTATAGCAGGAAACATATGAAACTAGAAGATAATAGAGCAGCACTGTTGTATGCCTACTGGTCAGTGATAGGCTCCACTCATAACCCTTCACAATGGCATATTTTGTCTAATATATTTTTTAAAATAACTTTGTATTAATAGTATTACTGACACTACTAGCCTATTTCTTCCACTTGTCTATAACTAGTTTACTAAAGTACTGCCTGCCTTCATCTCTGCGAAATCAGAATTTATCCAAGTTGAATTTATTGCTGAATACCCTCTTCCTTTGTTCAATACCCTCTTCCTTTGTTCAATACCCTCTTTGTTCAATACCCTCTTCCTTTGTTCAATACCCTCTTCCTTTGTTCAATACCCTCTTCCTTTGTTCAATACCCTCTTCCTTTGTTCAATACCCTCTTCCTTTGTTCAATACCCTCTTCCTTTGTTCAATACCCTCTTCCTTTGTTCAATACCCTCTTTCTTTGTTCAATACCCTCTTCCTTTGTTCAATACCCTCTTCCTTTGTTCAATACCCTCTTCCTTTGTTCAATACCCTCTTCCTTTGTTCAATACCCTCTTTCTTTGTTCAATACCCTCTTTCTTTGTTAAATACCCTCTTTCTCTGTTCAATACCCTCTTCCTTTGTTCAATATCCTCTTTCTTTGTTCAATACCCTCTTTCTTTGTTCAATACCCTCTTCCTTTGTTCAATACCCTCTTTCTTTGTTCAATACCCTCTTTCTTTGTTCAATACCCTCTTCCTTTGTTCAATATCCTCTTTCTTTGTTCAATACCCTCTTCCTTTGTTCAATATCCTCTTTCTTTGTTCAATACCCTCTTTCTTTGTTCAATACCCTCTTCCTTTGTTCAATACCCTCTTCCTTTGTTCAATACCCTCTTTCTTTGTTCAATACCCTCTTTCTTTGTTCAATACCCTCTTCCTTTGTTCAATACCCTCTTCCTTTGTTCAATACTCTCTTCCTTTGTTCAATACCCTCTTCCTTTGTTCAATACCCTCTTTCTTTGTTCAATACCCTCTTCCTTTGTTCAATATCCTCTTTCTTTGTTCAATACCCTCTTCCTTTGTTCAATACCCTCTTTCTTTGTTCAATACCCTCTTCCTTTGTTCAATATCCTCTTTCTTTGTTCAATACCCTCTTTCTTTGTTCAATACCCTCTTCCTTTGTTCAATACCCTCTTCCTTTGTTCAATACCCTCTTCCTTTGTTCAATACCCTCTTTCTTTGTTCAATACCCTCTTTCTTTGTTCAATACCCTCTTCCTTTGTTCAATACCCTCTTTCTTTGTTCAATACCCTCTTTCTTTGTTCAATACCCTCTTTCTTTGTTAAATACCCTCTTTCTCTGTTCAATACCCTCTTCCTTTGTTCAATATCCTCTTTCTTTGTTCAATACCCTCTTCCTTTGTTCAATACCCTCTTCCTTTGTTCAATACCCTCTTTCTTTGTTCAATACCCTCTTTCTTTGTTCAATACCCTCTTCCTTTGTTCAATACCCTCTTTCTTTGTTCAATACCCTCTTTCTTTGTTCAATACCCTCTTTCTTTGTTCAATACCCTCTTCCTTTGTTCAATACCCTCTTTCTTTGTTCAATACCCTCTTTCTTTGTTCAATACCCTCTTTCTTTGTTCAATACCCTCTTCCTTTGTTCAATACCCTCTTCCTTTGTTCAATACCCTCTTCCTTTGTTCAATACCCTCTTCCTTTGTTCAATACCCTCTTCCTTTGTTCAATATCCTCTTTCTTTGTTCAATACCCTCTTTCTTTGTTCAATACCCTCTTTCTTTGTTCAATACCCTCTTTCTTTGTTCAATACCCTCTTTGTTTAATACCCTCTTTCTTTGTTCAATACCTTCTTTGTTCAATATCCTCTTTCTCTGTTCAATACCCTCTTTGTTCAATACCCTCTTTGTTCAATACCCTCTTTCTTTGTTAAATACCCTTTCTCTGTTCAATACCCTCTTCGTTCAATACCCTCTTCGTTCAATACCCTCTTCGTTCAATACCCTCTTCGTTCAATACCCTCTTTCTTTGTTAAATACCCTCTTTCTCTGTTCAATACCCTCTTCGTTCAATACCCTCTTCGTTCAATACCCTCTTTCTTTGTTCAATACCCTCTTTCTTTGTTCAATACCCTCTTTCTTTGTTCAGTACCTTCCAAACGTTATTTACACTGATGTGGATTAAGCAACACAGGGTTAATTAATGCTAAGATTATAATATAGAAACAGTTGAAAACACTGAAAAACATCCAAACATTGGTAAAAACATTAGCATATAAACACAAATCGAAAAAAAAGAGACTCTCCATGAAAAAAAACATGATACTAAGATATTGATTTCCTCTGATGGCTCTATTAGAAATTTATTGGCTGTTTGTCGGGGCGTTTTTGAACTGGCGTCACTAGAAGTGCGTATTTATTACCCCAAAAAATGGAAAAGATGCATAAGGCTTGCCAGTCCATTCATTACCTCAACGGTCGAGGCGTGAAGAATCAGGAAGGTTAAAGCGTCCGTATATCACCGTATCTCTGCAACAATTCAATTATTTTCTCACAACTTTTAAAGAAATCATCATAACTGACATGAACCCTGATACAAACTTTGTAAAAGATTTTCCATCGTCAGTCAAAAATCTTTGAATGAATAATAGCGCAACGAATGATTTCTGAACACTGAAGTCAAGGTCAGGAGGAAAGGTTGAAACAATTTAGTCATCTCGAGTCACTGTGGAGAACAACGACACAACCAGAGGAAACATCTGTTTTTGTTTCTTTAATAAAGACTGAAGCTTCAAGTGGAGTTTCAAACACTGTATTTGAGTACTGTGGTTGTGATCTTGAGTACTGTGGTTGTGGTCTTGAGTACTGTGGTTGTGGTCTTGAGTACTGTGGTTGTGATCTTGAGAATTGTGGTTGTGGTCTTGAGTACTGTGGTTGTGGTCTTGAGTACTGTGGTTGTGGTCTTGAGTACTGTGGTTGTGGTCTTGAGTACTGTGGTTGTGATCTTGAGTACTGTGGTTGTGATCTTGAGTACTGTGGTTGTGATCTTGAGTACTGTGGTTGTGATCTTGAGTACTGTGGTTGTGATCTTGAGAATTGTGGTTGGGATCTTGAGTACTGTGGTTGTGGTCTTGAGTACTGTGGTTGTGGTCTTGAGCACTGTGGTTGTGATTTTGAGTAGTGTGGTTGTGATCTTGAGTACTGTGGTTGTGGTCTTGAGTACTGTGGTTGTGGTCTTGAGTACTGTGGTTGTGATCTTGAGTACTGTGGTTGTGATCTTGAGTACTGTGGTTGTTGTCTTGAGTACTGTGGTTGTGGTCTTGAGCACTGTTGTTGTGATTTTGAGTAGTGTGGTTGTGATCTTGAGTACTGTGGTTGTGATCTTGAGTACTGTGGTTGTGATCTTGAGAATTGTGGTTGGGATCTTGAGTACTGTGGTTGTGGTCTTGAGTACTGTGGTTGTGGTCTTGAGCACTGTGGTTGTGATTTTGAGTAGTGTGGTTGTGATCTTGAGTACTGTGGTTGTGGTCTTGAGTACTGTGGTTGTGGTCTTGAGTACTGTGGTTGTGATCTTGAGTACTGTGGTTGTGATCTTGAGTACTGTGGTTGTTGTCTTGAGTACTGTGGTTGTGGTCTTGAGCACTGTTGTTGTGATTTTGAGTAGTGTGGTTGTGATCTTGAGTACTGTGGTTGTGATCTTGAGTACTGTGGTTGTGATCTTGAGTACTGTGGTTGTGATCTTGAGTACTGTGGTGGTGATCTTGAGTACTGTGGTTGTGATCTTGAGTACTGTGGTGGTGATCTTGAGTACTGTGGTTGTGATCTTGAGTACTGTGGTTGTGATCTTGAGTACTGTGGTCGTGATCTTGAGTACTGTGGTGGTGATCTTGAGTACTGTGGTTGTGATCTTGAGTACTGTGGTTGTGGTCTTGAGTACTGTGGTTGTGATCTTGAGTACTGTGGTTGTGGTCTTGAGTACTGTGGTTGTGGTCTTGAGTACTGTGGTTGTGATCTTGAGTACTGTGGTTGTGATCTTGAGAACTGTGGTTGTGGTCTTGAGTACTGTGGTTGTGATCTTGAGTACTGTGGTCGTGATCTTTAGTACTGTGGTTGTGATCTTGAGTACTGTGATTGTGATCTTGAGTACTGTGGTTGTGATCTTGAGTACTGTGGTTGTGGTCTTGAGTACTGTGGTTGTGGTCTTGAGTACTGTGGTTGTGATCTTGAGTACTGTGGTTGTGGTCTTGAGTACAGTGGTTGTGGTCTTGAGTACAGTTGTTGTGGTCTTCAGTACAGTGGTTGTGATCTTGAGTACAGTGGTTGTGGTCTTGAGTACAGTGGTTGTGGTCTTGAGTACAGTGGCTGTGGTCTTGAGTACAGTGGTTGTGGTCTTGAGTACAGTGGTTGTAGTCTTGAGTACAGTGGTTGTGGTCTTGACCACTGTGGTTGTGGTCTTGAGTACAGTGGTTGTGGTCTTGAGTACTGTGGTTGTGGTCTTGCGTACAGTGGTTGTGGTCTTGAGTACTGTGGTTGTGGTCTTGAGTACAGTGGTTGTGGCCTTGAGTACAGTGGTTGTGGTCTTGAGTACAGTGGTTGTGGTCTTGAGTGCTGTGGTTGTGGTTGTGAGTGCTGTGGTTGTGGTTGTGAGTGCTGTGGTTGTGGTTGTGAGTGCTGTGGTTGTGGTTGTGAGTGCTGTGGTTGTGGTTGTGAGTGCTGTGGTTGTGGTTGTGAGTGCTGTGGTTGTGGTCTTGAGTACAGTGGTTGTGGTCTTGAGTACTGTGGTTGTGGTCTTGAGTACAGTACTCACCTAGTTGAGGTTGCGAGGGTCGAGTCCGAGCTCCTGGCCCCGCCTCTTCACTGATCGCTACTAGGTCACTCTCCCTGAGCCGTGAGCTTTATCATACCTCTGCTTAAAGCTATGTATGGATCCTGCCTCCACTACATCGCTTCCCAAACTATTCCACTTACTGACTACTCTGTGGCTGAAGAAATACTTCCTAACATCCCTGTGATTCATCTGTGTCTTCAACTTCCAACTGTGTCCCCTTGTTACTGTGTCCAATCTCTGGAACATCCTGTCTTTGTCCACCTTGTCAATTCCTCTCAGTATTTTGTATGTCGTTATCATGTCCCCCCTATCTCTCCTGTCCTCTAGTGTCGTCAGGTTGATTTCCCTTAACCTCTCCTCGTAGGACATACCTCTTAGCTCTGGGACTAGTCTTGTTGCAAACCTTTGCACTTTTTCTAGTTTCTTTACGTGCTTGGCTAGGTATGGGTTCCAAACTGGTGCCGCATACTCCAATATGGGCCTAACGTACACGGTGTACAGGGTTGTGATCTTGAGTACAGTGGTTGTGGTCTTGAGTACAGTGGTTGTGGTCTTGAGTGCAGTGGTTGTGATCTTGAGTACAGTGGTTGTGGTCTTGAGTACAGTGGTTGTGGTCTTGAGTACAGTGGTTATGGTCTTGAGTGCAGTGGTTGTGGTCTTGAGTACAGTGGTTGTGGTCTTGAGTACAGTGGTTGTGGTCTTGAGTACAGTGGTTGTGGTCTTGAGTGCTGTGGTTGTGGTCTTGAGTACAATGGTTGTGGTCTTGAGTACAGTGGTTGTGGTCTTGAGTGCAGTGGTTGTGGTCTTGAGTACAGTGGTTGTGATCTTGAGTACAGTGGTTGTGGTCTTGAGTGCAGTGGTTGTGATCTTGAGTACTGTGGTTGTGGTCTTGAGTACAGTGGTTGTGGTCTTGAGTACAGTGGTTGTGGTCTTGAGTGCAGTGGTTGTGGTCTTGAGTACAATGGTTGTGGTCTTGAGTACAGTGGTTGTGGTCTTGAGTGCAGTGGTTGTGGTCTTGAGTACAGTGGTTGTGATTTTGAGTACAGTGGTTGTGGTCTTGAGTGCAGTGGTTGTGATCTTGAGTACTGTGGTTGTGGTCTTGAGTACTGTGGTCGTGATCTTAAGTACTGTGGTCGTGATCTTGAGTACTGTGGTCGTGATCCTGAGTACTGTGGTCGTGATCTTGAGTACTGTGGTTGTGATCTTGAGTACTGTGGTTGTGATCTTGAGTACTGTGGTTGTGATCTTGAGTACTGTGGTTGTGATCTTGAGTACTGTGGTCGTGATCTTGAGTACTGTGGTTGTGTGGTCGTGATCCTGAGTACTGTGATCTTGAGTACTGTGGTTGTGATCTTGAGTACTGTGGTTGTGATCTTGAGTACTGTGGTCGTGATCTTGAGTACTGTGGTTGTGATCTTGAGTACTGTGGTCGTGATCTTGAGTACTGTGGTCGTGATCTTGAGTACTGTGTACTGTGGTTGTGAGTACTGTGTACTGTGGTCGTGATCCTGAGTACTGTGGTCGTGATCTTGAGTACTGTGGTCGTGATCTTGGTTGTGATCTTGAGTACTGTGGTCGTGTGGTACTGTGGTCGTGATCCTGAGTACTGTACTGTGGTCGTGATCTTAAGTACTGTGGTCGTGATCTTGAGTACTGTGGTCGTGATCCTGAGTACTGTGGTCGTGATCCTGATCTTGAGTACTGTGGTCGTGATCTTGAGTACTGTGGTCGTGATCCTGAGTACTGTGGTCGTGATCTTGAGTACTGTGGTCGTGATCCTGAGTACTGTGGTCGTGATCTTGAGTACTGTGGTCGTGATCTTGAGTACTGTGGTCGTGATCTTGAGTACTGTGGTCGTGATCTTGAGTACTGTGGTCGTGATCTTGAGTACTGTGGTCGTGATCCTGAGTACTGTGGTCGTGATCTTGAGTACTGTGGTCGTGGTCGCTTTTCTCGCTTCACTCTTCTGTGTCTTAGTCTGCGATGAGTATTATTATCACACATGAACCTGTACTGCCCACCAGCAGCTGCAGCAGCAGCAACAGCAGCAGCAGCAGCAGCAGCAGCAACAGCAACAGCAGCAGCAGCAGCAACAGCAGCAGCAGGAAACAAGAAGGTGAGCAGCACACTTACCATCACTCTACTACCAGGCTCCGTCCTCATAACAAGTGTTCGCTTTCTAACGAATTTACTAACGAGAGATTGCTTACCCAGCCGCCGTTACTGCCAGATATCATCCTTCACGGTAGTTTCTGTGTATCATATCATGTGTTCCAAAGAAGAGAGGGTGCAAAATACCCCAGTGAAGCTCAGGGATCTACACTGGGGTATTACGCAATAAGTGTAAGGGAGCCAAGACTCTTAAACAGTCTCCCTTCGTACGTAAGGAAAAGTACCAACAAACCCCTAGCAGTCTTCAACAGGGAAATTGATAAATTCCAGATGAGCCGGGCTGTGCTGCCTACGCTGGACAGTGTGTGACTGTCACCAACAACCTGGTACATCAGACCAACAACCAGGAGATCTGGTCTGAGACCTGGCCAAGGGGGCGGTGACCCCCAAGCCGACTATAGGTAACCTACAGGCAAATAGTGCTCTTGATCCAATGAGCCTGTGCTATCCTTGCATCACACCAGATTCCCTCCCATTCCCCATGTGGAAGCTCTAAACCCCTACGGGCTTAGAGCTTCCACATACAGGTTTAAACATAGGTGAAACTCAGAGACTTACTGCAAACACATGCAAGGAAAACGCCTGAAAGGTAAACAAAGAAGATGTAAACACTTGCCGTGCAAACAAGTAGGATTTAAACACCTGCCACGTAAACGACGAGGATTTAAACATATGCCGTGTAAACAAGGAAGATTTAAACACCTGTCAGTTAAGGATGCAAATACCTGCCAGGTAAACAAGGAGGATGCAAACACCTGCCAGGCAAACAAGGAGGATGTAAACACCTGCCAGGCAAACAAGGAGGATGTAAACACCTGCCAGGCAAACAAGGAGAATGTAAACACCTGCCAGGTAAACAAGGGGGATGTAAACACCTGCCAGGTAAACGAGGATGTAAACACCTGCCAGGTAAACGAGGAGGATGTAAACACCTGCCAGGTAAACAAGGGGGATGTAAACACCTGCCAGGTAAACGAGGATGTAAACACCTGCCAGGTAAACGAGGAGGATGTAAGCACCTGCCAGGTAAACAAGGAGGATGTAAACACCTGCCAGGTAAACAAGGAGAATATAAACACCTACCAGGTAAACAAGGAGAATATAAACACCTACCAGGTAAACAAGGAGAATATAAACACCTGCCAGGTAAACAAGGAGAATATAAACACCTGCTAGGTAAACAAGGAGAATATAAACACCTGCCAGGTAAACAAGGAGAATATAAACACCTTCCAGGTAAACAAGGAGAATATAAACACCTGCCAGGTAAACAAGGAGTATATAAACACCTACCAGGTAAACAAGGAGAATATAAACACCTGCCAGGTAAACAAGGAGAATATAAACACCTGCCAGGTAAACAAGGAGAATATAAACACCTGCCAGGTAAACGAGAATATAAACACCTACCAGGTAAACAAGGAGAATATAAACACCTGCCAGGTAAACAAAGAGAATATAAACACCTGCCAGGTAAACAAGGATAATATAAACACCTGCCAGGTAAACAAGGAGAATATAAACACCTACCAGGTAAACAAGGAGAATATAAACACCTGCCAGGTAAACAAGGAGAATATAAACACCTGTCAGGTAAACAAGGAGAATATAAACACCTGCCAGGTAAACAAGGAGAATATAAACACCTGCCAGGTAAACAAGGAGAATATAAACACCTGCCAGGTAAACAAGGAGAATATAAACACCTGCCAGGTAAACAAGGAGAATATAAACACCTGCCAGGTAAACAAGGAGAATATAAACACCTGCCAGGTAAACAAGGAGAATATAAACACCTGCCAGGTAAACGAGGAGGATGTAAACACCTGCCAGGTAAACAAGGAGAATATAAACACCTGCCAGGTAAACAAGGAGAATATAAACGCCTGCCAGGTAAACAAGAATATAAACACCTGCCAGGTAAACAAGGAGAATATAAACACCTGCCAGGTAAACAAGGAGAATATAAACACCTGCCAGGTAAGCAAGGAGAATATAAACACCTGCCAGATAAACAAGGAGAATATAAACACCTGTCAGGTAAACGAGGAGGATGTAAACACCTGCCAGGTAAACAAGGAGAATATAAACACCTGCCAGGTAAACAAGGAGAATATAAACACCTGCCAGGTAAACAAGGAGAATATAAACACCTGCCAGGTAAACAAGGAGAATATAAACACCTGCCAGGTAAACAAGGAGAATATAAACACCTGCCAGGTAAACAAGGAGAATATAAACACCTGCCAGGTAAACAAGGAGAATATAAACACCTGCCAGGTAAACGAGGAGAATATAAACACCTGCCAGATAAACAAGGAGAATATAAACACCTGCCAGGTAAACAAGGAGAATATAAACACCTGCCAGATAAACAAGGAGAATATAAACACCTGCCAGGTAAACGAGGAGGATGTAAACACCTGCCAGGTAAACAAGGAGAATATAAACACCTGCCAGGTAAACAAGGAGAATATAAACACCTGCCAGGTAAACAAGGAGAATATAAACACCTGCCAGGTAAACAAGGAGAATATAAACACCTGCCAGGTAAACAAGGATAATATAAACACCTGCCAGGTAAACAAGGAGAATATAAACACCTGCCAGGTAAACAAGGAGAATATAAACACCTGCCAGGTAAACGAGGAGGATGTAAACACCTGCCAGGTAAACAGAATGCTGGTTACGAAGCACTGACCTCTTCCAATCCCTAAGCTTCCCTGGGGGCTTTCTGGGTTTCCCTGGAGGTTTGCTGGGGTTCCCTGGTAGCTGACTTGGGTTCCCTGGGGGCTTTCTGGGTTTCCTAAGAGCTTGATGGGGTTTCCTGGGGGCTTGCTGGGGTTCCTTGGTAGGCTTCGGGGGTTCCCTGGGGACTTGCTAGTATTCCATGGTAGATTGCTGTGGTTTCCTGGGGGCTTGCTGGGGTTCCATCGTAGCTTTCTGTGTTTCCCTGGGGGCTTGCTGGGGTTCCCGGGGGCTTGCTGGGATTCTCTGGTAGCTTGCTGGGGTTCCATGAGAGCTTACTGCGGTTCCTGGGGGTTTCCTGGGGTTCCTGGGGGCTTGCTTGGGTTCCCTGGTAACTTGTTGGGGTTCCCTGGAAGCTCACTGGGGTTTCCTGAAGGCTTGCTAGAATTCCCTGGTAGCTTGGTGGGGTTCCCTGGTAGCTTGCTGGGGTTCCCTGGTTGCTTGGTGGGGTTCCCTGATAGCTTGGTGGGGCTCCCAGGTATCTTGGTGGGGTTTCCTGGTATCTTGCTGGGGTTCCCTTGTAGCTTGGTGGGGTTTCCTGGTAGCTTGCTGGGGTTCCCTTGTAGCTTGGTGGGGTTTCCTGGTAGCTTGCTGGGGTTCCCTTGTAGCTTGGTGGGGTTCCCTGGTAGCTTGCTGGGGTTCCCTGATGTATTAAACTATTAATATATTATAATTGTAGTGTAAACGAAGATACAAACAAATACTTTTTTCGTGTCATTGACAAAGTTCCGGTAGATTTTTTAACTTCAATGCTCTTTAACTAGGATAGAAAGTGTTCGAAACTCTGAGACCGTGTTGAAACGCACGGTGTGTTAGTTAACCAAGTGTTGCTGGTGTCTTCAGCCGCCAGGGTTGACTGCGCCGCCACCTGAGTGGTAATGAGGCGTTGTGGTCCACCTATTGAAGCGTTGTGTCAGAGTCCTTGGAGTGGCAGAGGTGTTGTACGTGTACATCCCCTGCGTAGCAGACGTGTGATTGTACATCCCGGGGGTAGCAGAGGTGTACTTGTACATCCCGGGGGTAGCAGAAATGTGTTTGTACATCCCGGGGGTAGAAGATGTGAACTTGTACGTCTTGAGGGCAGCAGAGGTGTACTTGTACTTTCTGAGGGTAGCAGAAGTGCACCTCTATATCACATGGGTAGCAGAAGTGTACTTGTACATCACATGGGTAGCAGACGTGTACTTGTACATCACATGGTTACAAGAAGTGTACTTGTACATCACATGAGTAGTAGAAGTGCACCGTACATCACATGGGTAGCAGAAGTGTACCTGTACATCACATGGGTAGCAGAAGTGTACCTGTACATCACGTGGGAGGGAGAAGTGTACCTGTACATCACATGGGTAGCAGAAGTACACCTGTACATCACATGGGTAGCAGAAGTGTACCTGTACACTCTGTAAGTGGCAAAACTGTACGTATACATCCTGGGGCTGGGTATGGAGAGTGAACACAAGTGTGCCTGTACATGCCGAGGGTTGACACAAGTGCGGCTGTACATCGCAGAGATGGACTTCAGCATGTTAGATGATGTCAGTATTGGCGAGTGTGAGGTTAAAGTGATGCACCTGCAGTCTTGTGTTAGGACTGATCGTCTACCAGGGATGATGGCTGGTGTCACCACGCTACCTCACTCTTACAAAACTTCCCTCTCATTTCTTCTCTTGGTAGTTTTGCAACATTGCACAGCTCCTGATGATGCATGGAGACGTGTGAAAGTGCTTGAGCTGAAGATTTCTATCCCCCTTGATGTGGCTTATATTATTAAGATCGCCTGTTTGCGATTATATTACACACACACACACACACACACACACACACACACACGATTAGTCCCGGAACTAAGGGGTATGTCTTATGAGGAGAGGTTAAGGGAACTCAACCTGATGACACTAGAGGATAGGAGGGATAGGGAGGACATGATAATAACGTATAAAATACTGAGAGGAAGTGACAAGGTGGACAGGGCTGGAATGTTTCAGGGATGAGATACAGGAACAAGGGGACACAGTTGGAAGCTGAAAACCCAGATGAGTCATAGGGATGTTACGAAGTATTTCTTTAGCCTAAAAGTTGTCAGAGTGAAGTAGTGGAAGCAAGCTCCATACATAGCTTTAAGAAGAGGTATGATAAAGCTCATGAAGCAGGGAGAGAGTGAATTAGTATCGACAAGTGAAGAGGCTGGGCCAGGAGCTTGGACTCGACCCCTGCAACCTCAACTAGGTGAGTACACACACACACACACACATATATATATATATATATATATATATATATATATATATATATATATATATATATATATATATATATATATATATATATATATATATATATACATATATATATATATTTCGTGAAGCTTGGAGAGGGGGGCAGGAGTTCAGTGTCAGGGGAACCTTCGCTGGCACAAAAAAAAAATAATCCTTTTGTATCATGTCCAAAAAGTCAGAGCTCGGAGAAATTACTGGGATGATGCTGGTTGTTTCCCCCAACTCCGCATTTGTTTCCCCGCCACACATGAGCAGAGGCGCCTCCAGTACTCGTTTTTTCCCTACCATCGCATTTATCTCCCCGCCACATGTGAGCAGAGGCGCCTCCTTTACTCGTTTTTTCCCTACCATCGCATTTATCTCCCCGCCACATGTGAGCAGAGTCACCTCCTGTACTCGTTTTTTCCCTACCACAACTACATTTGTCTCCATGACATACGATCAAAGG
The DNA here is from genome assembly GCF_038502225.1 of Cherax quadricarinatus. Taxonomy (NCBI): domain Eukaryota; kingdom Metazoa; phylum Arthropoda; class Malacostraca; order Decapoda; family Parastacidae; genus Cherax; species Cherax quadricarinatus. The sequence continues at coordinate 32,354,237 of NC_091296.1, read as the reverse complement.
CGCCTCAAGTTAGGTTCTTTTTTTCCCAACTACTATGGTTGTCTCCCCACCGCACGTCAGCAGAGGAAGCTCAAGCAGTACTTTTCCCTCGCCACTGCATTTTTCTCCCCGCCTCACGTGATCAGTTCAGCCTCGTGCGGGAAAAACTTTAAGGCCAGTAAATGTGCGTTAGGGAAAGTTGTCTGGGTGAAAACTGTCTTTGTCCCTGATTTCTAAAATAATGGATTTTACTCAGCAACACAATACTGGGTTTTACTCAGCAACACAATACTGGGTTTTACTCAGCAACACAATACTGGGTTTTACTCAGCAACACAATACCGGGTTTTACTCAGCAACACAATACTGGGTTTTACTCAGCAACACAATACCGGGTTTTACTCAGCAACACAATACTGGGTTTTACTCAGCAACACAATACCGGGTTTTACTCAGCAACACAATACCGGGTTTTACTCAGCAACACAATACCGGGTTTTACTCAGCAACACAATACCGGGTTTTACTCAGCAACACAATACCGGGTTTTACTCAGCAACACAATACCGGTTTTTACTCAGCAACACAATACTGGGTTTTACTCAGCAACACAATACTGGGTTTTACTCAGCAACACAATACCGGGTTTTACTCAGCAACACAATACCGGGTTTTACTCAGCAACACAATACCGGGTTTTACTCAGCAACACAATACTGGGTTTTACTCAAACACAATACCGGGTTTTACTCAGCAACACAATACTGGGTTTTACTCAGCAACACAATACTGGGTTTTACTCAGCAACACAATACCGGGTTTTACTCAGCAACACAATACTGGGTTTTACTCAGCAACACAATACTGGGTTTTACTCAGCAACACAATACCGGGTTTTACTCAGCAACACAATACTGGGTTTTACTCAGCAACACAATACTGGGTTTTACTCAGCAACACAATACTGGGTTTTACTCAGCAACACAATATTGGGTTTTACTCAGCAACACAATACCGGGTTTTACTCAGCAACACAATACTGGGTTTTACTGAACAACACAATACCGGGTTTTACTCAGCAACACAATACTGGGTTTTACTCAGCAACACAATACCGGGTTTTACTCAGCAACACAATACCGGGTTTTACTCAGCAACACAATACCGGGTTTTACTCAGCAACACAATACCGGGTTTTACTCAGCAACACAATACTGGGTTTTACTCAGCAACACAATACTGGGTTTTACTCAGAAACACAATACCGGGTTTTACTCAGCAATACAATACTGGGTTTTACTCAGAAACACAATACCGGGTTTTACTCAGCAACACAATACCGGGTTTTACTCAGCAACACAATACTGGGTTTTACTCAGAAACACAATACCGGGTTTTACTCAGAAACACAATACCGGGTTTTACTCAGAAACACAATACCGGGTTTTACTCAGAAACACAATACCGGGTTTTACTCAGAAACACAATACCGGGTTTTACTCAGCAACACAATTTAATTTACTGAGCAACACAATAATTATGAAAAAAAATTAGCGCTTCGCCATAAATATAATAATAATCTTGTCAGGGCCGACAACCCTTCGAGAGATGGTTCCTTGGTGCTCATAAAGGGCTCTTGATCCATGGAATTGAAGCTCTCCTTTGATCAAACCAGAATACTTCCCACTCCACAAGGGCTTTATGACTCTTGCGGGTTTAAAGCTTCTTCACGAATACAGTAACAACGAAGATGATAGTCATAATAGTAATAGTAATAACGGGATTTAAAAGAAATGAATGGAAGATCATGAGAGACAGTGAGAGTGAGAGAGATTGAGAGAGAGTGAGAGTGAGTGAGAGAGAGTGAGAGAGAGTGAGAGTGAGTGTGAGTGAGAGAGAGAGAGTGAGAGAGAGTGAGAGAGAGTGAGAGTGAGTGTGAGTGAGTGAGTTTTCTTAAATTTTCTTTTCTAAGTTTCGTCAGATTTGAGCTTCACTGCTGAGATCACGAGATTTTTTTTACACACTGCTCATTTCAACGTCCAGGTACAATGTCATTTCAACGTCCAGGTACAATGTCATTTCAACGTCCAGGTACAATGTCATTTCAACGTCCAGGTACAATGTCATTTCAACGTCCAGGTACAATGTCATTTCAACGTCCAGGTACAATGTCATTTCAACGTCCAGGTACAATGTCATTTCAACGTCCAGGTACAATGTCATTTCAACGTCCAGGTACAATGTCATTTCAACGTCCAGGTACAATGTCATTTGAACGTCCAGGTACAATGTCATTTCAACGTCCAGGTACAATGTCATTTCAACGTCTAGGTACAATGTCATTTCAACGTCCAGGTACAATGTCATTTCAACGTCCAGGTACAATGTCATTTCAACGTCCAGGTATAATGTCATTTCAACGTCCAGGTACAATGTCATTTCAACGTCCAGGTACAATGTCATTTCAACGTCCAGGTATAATGTCATTTCAACGTCCAGGTACAATGTCATTTCAACGTCCAGGTACAATGTCATTTCAACGTCCAGGTATAATGTCATTTCAACGTCCAGGTACAATGTCGTTTCAACGTCCAGGTACAATGTCATTTCAACGTCCAGGTACAATGTCATTTCAACGTCCAGGTACAATGTCATTTCAACGTCCAGGTACAATGTCATTTCAACGTCCAGGTACAATGTCATTTCAACGTCCAGGTACAATGTCATTTCAACGTCCAAGTACAATGTCATTTCAACGTCCAGGTACAATGTCATTTCAACGTCCAGGTACAATGTCATTTCAACGTCCAGGTACAATGTCATTTCAACGTCCAGGTACAATGTCATTTGAACGTCCAGGTACAATGTCATTTCAACGTCCAGGTACAATGTCATTTGAACGTCCAGGTACAATGTCATTTCAACGTCCAGGTACAATGTCATTTGAACGTCCAGGTATAATACATCCGTCAGGCAGCACAAGGGTACCTAGTTATCACCAGGTCATCATCACCATCATCATCATCATCATACGGGAGCGCTAAACCCGTAGGGCTTATATAGCGCCTTTAGGGGCGTGAGTGAAAGGTATTCAGGCTTAATTCAAGGAACTGGAGCACAGATCCAATGCCCTAGATCAAGAGCCCCTGACCATCGTCAAGGAAACTCCCTTGAGGGAAGATATCACCAAGTAAAGAGATTTGCCCTTACACCTCCACCCAACCCCAGGCTTGTACCCATCTACTTCGGTTGTGAGACGAGGTGGTTGCCACTGAGCTACGAGTTGTCTGATCTCTACATGAGCAGAAATGCGTCTCAGCAGGGTAGCACATGGCAAGGGTGTGGGCGTGCACGGCCTGGGTGCGAGCGTGCACGGCCTGGATGTCGGTATGCACGGCCTTGGCGTGAGCGTGCACGGCTTGGAAACACAGATGTGGGCGTATGGGTGGGTGTGGGCGCCCTGACACTCATGTAATAGCCAAGTCGTGTAACTATTAACGTCATCTTTGCTTTACATCGCTAAACATCCCTATTTTACCGCCGCGACTTCTTTACTAGCGGACCCCCGCCATCATGACCAGACCGGCGAGGTGGTCCCTCTGGCCTCCCTGGTGGTCCCTGGAGGTACTACAGTGCTCCCTCTCTCTTCATGCTAACTTTATAGTATCGTTATAGTATCATTTGTTCCGGTATCTATACGGTGAGGCTCTTGATTTTCACATTAAAATTATTCATGGTGCAGAGTCTTCTATCCATTTTGATAACTTACATCTTCTCACCAGACTTAAAACTTCCATCTGACGATACCACTACTTTAATACCACTACTATAATACCACTAGTATAATACCACTAGTATAATACCACTACTATAATACCACTAGTATAATACCACTAGTATAATACCACTAGTATAATACCACTAGTATAATACCACTACTATAATACCACTACTATAATACCACTACTATAATACCACTAGTATAATACCACTACTATAATACCACTATATTACCACTAGTATAATACCACTAGTATAATACCACTAGTATAATACCACTACTATAATACCACTACTATAATACCACTACTATAATACCACTAGTATAATACCACTACTATAATACCACTACTATAATACCACTACTATAAAACCACTAGTATAATACCACTAGTATAATACCACTACTATAATACCACTAGTATAATACCACTAGTATAATACCACTACTATAATACCACTACTATAATACCACAACTATAATACCACTAGTATAATACCACTACTTTAATACCACTACTATAATACAACTACTTTAATACCACTAGTATAATACCACTACTTTAATACCACTAGTATAATACCGCTACTATTATACCACTACTATAATATACAATACCACAACTATAATACACAATACCACTACTATAATATACCACTGCTATAATGCACAATACCACAACTATAATACCACTACTATAATACACAATACCACTACTATAATATACCACTACTATAATACACAATACCACAACTATAATACCACTACTATAATACACAATACCACAACTATAATACACAATACCACTACTATAATACACAATACCACAACTATAATACACAATACAACTATAATACACAATAGCACTACTATAATACATAATACCACTACTATAATACACAATACCACTACTATAATACACAATACCACTACTATAATACACAATACCACTACTATAAAATACCACTACTATAATACATAATACCACTACTATAATACACAATACCACTACTATAATATACCACTACCATAATACATAATACCACTACTATAATACACAATACCACTACTATAATATACCACTACTATAATACACAATACCACAACTATAATACACAATACCACTACTATAATATACCACAACTATAATACACAATACCACTACTATAATATACCACAACTATAATACACAATACCACTACTATAATACACAATATCACTACTATAATATACCACTACTATAATACATAATACCACTACTATAATATGCCACAACTATAATACACAATACCACTACTATAATACACAATATCACTACTATAATATACCACTACTATAATACATAATACCACTACTATAATACACAATATCACTACTATAATATACCACTACTATAATACATAATACCACAACTATAATACACAATACCACTACTATAATATACCACAACTATAATACACAATACCACTACTATAATACATAATACCACTACTATAATACACAATACCACTACTATAATATACCACTACTATAATACACAATACCACTACTATAATATACCACTACTATAATACACAATACCACTACTATAATACACAATACCACTACTATAATATACCACTACTATAATACATAATACCACAACTATAATACACAATACCACTACTATAATACATGATACCACTACTATAAGACACAGTACCGTAACTATAATACACAATACTACTATTATAATATACAATACCACTACTATAATGCACAATACCACTATTATAATACATAACACCACTATTATAATAACACCACTACTATAATACATAACACCACTACTATAATAACACCACTACTATAATACATAACACCACTACTATAATACATAACACCACTACTATAATACATACCACTACTATAATACATAACACCACTACTATAATAACACCACTACTATAATACATAACACCACTACTATAATACATAACACCACTACTATAATGCATAACACTACTACTATAATAACACCACTACTATAATAACACCACTACTATAATACATAACACCACTACTATAATACATAACACCACTACTATAATACATACCACTACTATAATACATAACACCACTACTATAATAACACCACTACTATAATACATAACACCACTACTATAATACATAACACCACTACTATAATGCATAACACCACTACTATAATAACACCACTACTATAATAACACCACTACTATAATACATAACACCACTACTATAATACATAACACCACTACTATAATAACACCACCACTATAACACCACTACTATAATACATAACACCACTACTATAATACATAACACCACTACTATAATACATAATACCACTACTATAATAACACCACTACTATAATACATAACACCACTACTATAATACATACCACTACTATAATAACACCACTACTATAATACATAACACCACTACTATAATACATAATACCACTACTATAATAACACCACTACTATAATACATAATACCACTACTATAATAACACCACTACTATAATACATAACACCACTACTATAATACATAACACCACTACTATAATACATAATACCACTACTATAATAACACCACTACTATAATACATAACACCACTACTATAATACATAACACCACTACTATAATAACACCACTACTATAATACATAACACCACTACTATAATACATAATACCACTACTATAATAACACCACTACTATAATACATAACACCACTACTATAATACATAACACCACTACTATAATAACACCACTACTATAATACATAACACCACTACTATAATACATAATACCACTACTATAATAACACCACTACTATAATACATAACACCACTACTATAATACATAACACCACTACTATAATCACACCACTACTATAATCACACCACTACTATAATACATAACACCACTATTATAATACATAATACATACTGTCAATATTGAGTTCAGGTTCTGGTCTGAACTCAGATATTTACTTGTTCTTGACTGTATAAATAACCTCTGAGAAACCAAGGCAATAACAGACAATTCTTGTGAAGAAGCTTATTATAGGAGATATTAGCAAAAATAATACCTATATTTAATCTATAAGTAGAGGTAAACAAGCGCTTGTATTGTGAGGAAGAATCTATGTGATAAACTAACCTCTGATCTATGTGATAAACTAACCTCTGATCTATGTGATAAACTAACCTCTGATCTATGTGATAAACTAACCTCTGATCTATGTGATAAACTAACCTCTGATCTATGTGATAAACTAACCTCTGATCTATGTGATAAACTAACCTCTGATCTATGTGATAAACTAACCTCTGAATGCTAGAGGTTTAGTTTCTTATAACATAATCTTAAGTTATATCTTAGGTTAAGATAGGTTAGGTTAAATTGGGCTACTTTCTTGTGCTAAAAACGTAACCAAATGTAGTTTAACCTTTACTAAGCTAGTCTAACCTAAAATAAATAGTTTTGTACACTGAAGCGTGGAGAATTGTGTAAAATTCTGTTGTACAGAGAATTTTACATATAACAGTGAGAACTCGCTGCACCAGAGGTACGTAAATGGTGTGTGCTTTTTTTTTTTTAATGTTGTCTGTGACTGGCCGGATCTATGGGATGACTGATGTGTTACTGTGACTCAGTGCTAACCCTTGCTCGGCCCTTATATCACTCTTAAAGTAAACATCTGCTCAAAAAATAATTATCATTGCCTCAGTTCACATAGGTTATTTGCACCATCATACATAAGTGAACTGCTCGGTGCAGACCAGCATATAAATTATACACACACACACACACACACACACACACACATTATATATATATATATATATATATATATATATATATATATATATATATATATATATATATATATATATATATATATATATTTAGATATACACATGTATGTTGCAGTAACTGCATACGAGAAATAACAGATAAGAAAAAGTCCTCTTCACTATTGCAAGCTTGAGAAAGTGTTGGATGCAACGCGAGAGGCCTAGACCTGTCATTCAGCTTTCCCCTGTGGTTGTTTTGCCTGTATATTGTATATAAAATATGTATACACGTATATAGTTCTATGTATTGTTACACAGAAAGAAGGTATCAAGCTCACCTCGTGAGTGGAACAACACATCTCAGGTGTGACACGTCACGGCAAGTCTGGAATGTTGAATTTGGATCTGGAGGCTTGAGGTGGGTGTTGAAATATAATGTTTTAAGGCAAATAATGATACCACATGTAGCCTCCATTGTCCCCGACACCAGACGCTCTCTAAGCGGCTCTCAGGATTCGCAGGATCCCAGGTTCATTGTAATCTCTAATGATTAAGACGCATGTTCAGCACTCTCGCCTGTATATCAGTCTTCTTCAGTCGAATACAGGAGACGATATCACTGGTGGCACTCGAAGGAAGGAAGTATTTCTTTGGATAAAAGGGCAAGCACTGTTGTGATCCAGGGAGCTATTTTGGCACGCTTAGAGCATTGGTAGTAGCTTGTGGTTAACATTTCTTATACTGTGTCACTTGTGATTAGCCTGGTTTCTCCTTGTAACTTACAGTTAGCATTATTCAAACCTTGTAACTTGTTTGCCTTGATCAAACTTTTAGAGATCTTGACTGGTAGTTAACCTTGCTCACACCTTGTAACTTGTGGTTAAAGTTCCTTAAACCTTGTAACCTGTAATTAGCTTTGCTCACACTTGGTAACCTGTAGTTAGCATTGCTCACACCACGATGAACGAAACTTTTCTGGCATCCTTACTTTACGAAGCGAATTGTTATCATTTATTTTTCAGAGTGCAGTATTGCGGGACTGTAAGTTCAGAGTTTTGGTGACTGACACATGGATACAGAAAACCTTGACAAAGATACGTGGATACAGAAAGTCTTAACAAAGACCCAGGGAGAGAGTTTACCTTTTATTTAGCAGATCTGTCTTGGTGTAATCTGGGTTAGGTTAGGTTAGATCAGATCAGGTTAGGTTAGGTTAGGTTAGGTTAGATCAGATTAGGTTAGGTTAGGTTAGATTAGTTTAACTAAAGATGGAAGGTATACCATATCGACAAATTAATGAAAAATAGTAAAAAATGGTTATAATAATCATAATTTTTCAAGGGACTGACCAGTGGACTAGCGGAAGCCCTCGGTCAGATGATCAAAAGCTCCAGCGGCGGGTTATTGTGTGACTAAGACACGCGTCAGGAAACGCTTGTCCTGTTTCCTGACCAGCCTTACCTAACCTAACCTTAATGAAAAACACACATGTGCAACACTTGGGTATGTTTACTAGTGAGGCATCTCTCAAATATGGATGTTCAGGTGTTGTACATGTGTCTTTTGTATTCATCAAGGCTTACTGTGTCCATATACATTTGATCCACCAGTTAAAGGCTCCTGCCTGAGACGCATACCGTACAGTCGTCAGGAACAACATAGCTACGATCTCTGGTTTTATCCGATACATGACAGAAACCACCAGTATGTGACTGTCACACTCCACACATGAGCCACCAGTATGTGACTGTCACACCCCACGCATGAGCCACCAGTATGTGACTGTCACACCCCACGCATGAGCCACCAGTATGTGACTGTCACACCCCACGCATGAGCCACCAGTATGTGACTGTCACACCCCACGCATGAGCCACCAGTATGTGACTGTCACACCCCACGCATGAGCCACCAGTATGTGACTGTCACACCCCACGCATGAGCCACCAGTATGTGACTGTCACACCCCACGCATGAGCCACCAGTATGTGACTGTCACACCCCACGCATGAGCCACCAGTATGTGACTGTCACACCCCACGCATGAGCCACCAGTATGTGACTGTCACACCCCACGCATGAGCCACCAGTATGTGACTGTCACACCCCACGCATGAGCCACCAGTATCTGACTGTCACACCCCACACATGAGCCACCAGTATGTGACTGTCACACCCCACGCATGAGCCACCAGTATGTGACTGTCACACCCCACGCATGAGCCACCAGTATGTGACTGTCACAACCCACACATGAGCCACCAGTATGTGACTGTCACAACCCACACATGAGCCACCAGTATGTGGCTGTCACAACCCACGCATGAGCCACCAGTATGTGACTGTCACAACCCACACATGAGCCACCAGTATGTGACTGTCACAACCCACACATGAGCCACCAGTATGTGACTGTCACGAGCCACCAGTATGTGACTGTCACAACCCACACATGAGCCACCAGTATGTGACTGTCACACATCACACATGAGCCACCAGTATGTGACTGTCACACCCCACACATGAGCCACCAGTATGTGACTGTCACACCCCACACATGAGCCACCAGTATGTGACTGTCACAACCCACACATGAGCCACCAGTATGTGACTGTCACACCCCACACATGAGCCACCAGTATGTGACTTTCACACCCCACACATAAGCCACCAGTATGTGACTGTCACACCCCACACATGAGCCACCAGTATGTGACTGTCACAACCCACACATGAGCCACCAGTATGTGACTGTCACAACCCACACATGAGCCACCAGTATGTGACTGTCACAACCCACACATGAGCCACCAGTATGTGACTGTCACAACCCACACATGAGCCACCAGTATGTGACTGTCACACCCCACACATGAGCCACCAGTATGTGACTGTCACAACCCACACATGAGCCACCAGTATGTGACTGTCACACATCACACATGAGCCACCAGTATGTGACTGTCACACCCCACACATGAGCCACCAGTATGTGACTGTCACAACCCACACATGAGCCACCAGTATGTGACTGTCACATGAGCCACCAGTATGTGACTGTCACAACCCACATATGAGCCACCAGTATGTGACTATCACAACCCACACATGAGCCACCAGTATGTGACTGTCACACCCCACACATGAGCCACCAGTATGTGACTGTCACAACCCACACATGAGCCACCAGTATGTGACTGTCACACCCCACACATGAGCCACCAGTATGTGACTGTCACAACCCACACATGAGCCACCAGTATGTGACTGTCACAACCCACACATGAGCCACCAGTATGTGACTGTCACAACCCACACATGAGCCACCAGTATGTGACTGTCACAACCCACACATGAGCCACCAGTATGTGACTGTCACAACCCACACATGAGCCACCAGTATGTGACTGTCACAACCCACACATGAGCCACCAGTATGTGACTGTCACAACCCACACATGAGCCACCAGTATGTGACTGTCACAACCCACACATGAGCCACCAGTATGTGACTGTCACAACCCACACATGAGCCACCAGTATGTGACTGTCACAACCCACACATGAGCCACCAGTATGTGACTGTCACAACCCACACATGAGCCACTAGTATGTGACTGTCACAACCCATACATGAGCCCACAACCCACACATGAGCCACCAGTATGTGACTGTCACATGAGCCACCAGTATGTGACTGTCACAACCCACATATGAGCCACCAGTATGTGACTGTCACAACCCACACATGAGCCACCAGTATGTGACTGTCACAACCCACACATGAGCCACCAGTATGTGACTGTCACAACCCACACATGAGCCACCAGTATGTGACTGTCACAACCCACACATGAGCCACCAGTATGTGACTGTCACAACCCACACATGAGCCACCAGTATGTGACTGTCACAACCCACACATGAGCCACCAGTATGTGACTGTCACAACCCACACATGAGCCACCAGTATGTGACTGTCACAACCCACACATGAGCCACCAGTATGTGACTGTCACAACCCACACATGAGCCACCAGTATGTGACTGTCACAACCCACACATGAGCCACCAGTATGTGACTGTCACAACCCACACATGAGCCACCAGTATGTGACTGTCACAACCCACACATGAGCCACCAGTATGTGACTGTCACAACACACATGAGCCACCAGTATGTGACTGTCACAACCCACACATGAGCCACCAGTATGTGACTGTCACAACCCACACATGAGCCACCAGTATGTGACTGTCACAACCCACACATGAGCCACCAGTATGTGACTGTCACAACCCACACATGAGCCACCAGTATGTGACTGTCACAACCCACACATGAGCCACCAGTATGTGACTGTCACAACCCACACATGAGCCACCAGTATGTGACTGTCACAACCCACACATGAGCCACCAGTATGTGACTGTCACAACCCACACATGAGCCACCAGTATGTGACTGTCACAACCCACACATGAGCCACCAGTATGTGACTGTCACAACCCACACATGAGCCACCAGTATGTGACTGTCACAACCCACACATGAGCCACCAGTATGTGACTGTCACAACCCACACATGAGCCACCAGTATGTGACTGTCACAACCCACACATGAGCCACCAGTATGTGACTGTCACAACCCACACATGAGCCACCAGTATGTGACTGTCACAGCCCACACATGAGCCACCAGTATGTGACTGTCACAACCCACACATGAGCCACCAGTATGTGACTGTCACAACCCATACATGAGCCACCAGTATGTGACTGTCACAACCCACACATGAGCCACCAGTATGTGACTGTCACAACCCACACATGAGCCACCAGTATGTGACTGTCACAACCCACACATGAGCCACCAGTATGTGACTGTCACAACCCATACATGAGCCACCAGTATGTGACTGTCACAACCCACACATGAGCCACCAGTATGTGATTGTCACAACCCACACATGAGCCACCAGTATGTGACTGTCACAACCCACACATGAGCCACCAGTATGTGACTGTCACAACCCATACATGAGCCACCAGTATGTGACTGTCACAACCCACACATGAGCCACCAGTATGTGACTGTCACAACCCACACATGAGCCACCAGTATGTGACTGTCACAACCCACACATGAGCCACCAGTATGTGACTGTCACAACCCATACATGAGCCACCAGTATGTGACTGTCACAACCCACACATGAGCCACCAGTATGTGACTGTCACAACCCACACATGAGCCACCAGTATGTGACTGTCACAACCCACACATGAGCCACCAGTATGTGACTGTCACATCCCACTATGGTCTAGTAAATATCTCGGTGTGAACATCAACTACTCGTTCCTAGCACCGCTGACAATCTAATGACGATCAGTATTAATTCTTGTGTTGTGCGACCCCAACGGGCTTAGCGCTTCCCTACAATTATCTACAAATATTAATTTCCTGACAACAATGCCTGAGTGTACGATTTATTTTTTGTTTTGTCTTTACGAAGTCTGTCACAAAGTATGTTACAGTCTGTCACAATGTTACAGTCTGTCACAATGTTACAGTCTGTCACAATGTTAGTCTGACACAATGTTACAGTCTGTCACAATGTTAGTCTGTCACAATGTTACAGTCTGTCACAATGTTACAATCTGTCACAGTGTTACAGTCTGTCACAATGTTAGTCTGTCACAATGTTACAGTCTGTCACAATGTTACAATCTGTCATAATGTTACAGTCTGTCACAATGTTACAGTCTGTTACAATGTTACAGTCTGTTACAATGTTGCAGTCTATCGCAAAGTATGTTAAAGTCTGTTACAATGTTACAGTCTATTGTAATGTTACAGTCTGTCACAATGTTACAGTCTGTCACAAAGTATGTTGCAGTCTGTTATAATGTTACAGTTTGTCACAATGTTACAATGTTACGGTTTGTCACAATATTACAGTCTGTCACAATGGTACAGTCTGTCACAATGTTACAGTCTGTCACAGTGTTACAGTCTGTTACAATGTTACAGTCTGTTACAATGTTACAGTCTGTCACAATGTTACTGTCTGTCACAAAGTTACAGTCTGTTACAATGTTACAGTCTGTTACAATGTTACAGTCTGTTACAATGTTACAGTCTGTTACAATGTTACAGTCTGTTACAATGTTACAGTCTGTTACAATGTTACAGTCTGTTACAGTGTTACAGTCTGTTACAATGTTACAGTCTGTTACAGTGTTACAGTCTGTTACAGTGTTACAGTCTGTTACAATGTTACAGTCTGTTACAGTGTTACTGTCTGTTACAATGTTACAGTCTGTTACAGTGTTACAGTCTGTTACAATGTTACAGTCTGTTACAGTGTTACAGTCTGTTACAGTGTTACAGTCTGTTACAGTGTTACAGTCTGTTACAGTGTTACAGTCTGTTACAATGTTACAGTCTGTTACAGTGTTACAGTCTGTTACAGTGTTACAGTCTGTTACAATGTTACAGTCTGTTACAGTGTTACAGTCTGTTACAGTGTTACAGTCTGTTACAGTGTTACAGTCTGTTACAATGTTACAGTCTGTTACAGTGTTACAGTCTGTTACAGTGTTACAGTCTGTTACAGTGTTACAGTCTGTTACAGTGTTACAGTCTGTTACAGTGTTACAGTCTGTTACAATGTTACAGTCTGTTACAGTGTTACAGTCAGTGTTACAGTCAGTGTTACAGTGTTACAGTTACTGTTACAGTGTTACAGTCAGTGTTACAGTCAGTGTTACAGTGTTACAGTTACTGTTACAGTGTTACAGTCAGTGTTACAGTCAGTGTTACAGTGTTACAGTTACTGTTACAGTGTTACAGTCAGTGTTACAGTGTTACAGTTACTGTTACAGTGTTACAGTCTGTTACAGTGTTACAGTCTGTTACAATGTTACAGTCTGTTACAATGTTACAGTCTGTTACAGTGTTACAGTCTGTTACAATGTTACAGTCTGTTACAGTGTTACAGTCTGTTACAATGTTACAGTCTGTTACAGTGTTACAGTCTGTTACAATGTTACAGTCTGTTACAGTGTTACAGTCTGTTACAGTGTTACAGTCTGTTACAGTGTTACAGTCTGTTACAATGTTACAGTCTGTTACAATGTTACAGTCTGTTACAATGTTACAGTCTGTTACAATGTTACAGTCTGTTACAGTGTTACAGTCTGTTACAATGTTACAGTCTGTTACAGTGTTACAGTCTGTTACAATGTTACAGTCTGTTACAGTGTTACCGTCTGTTACAGTGTTACAGTCTGTTACAGTGTTACATAACGAGGTTGTTACTGGGGAATTATTTATGTTTACACCTGAATATTCACGGAAATATTAAGTAAATTATTCTGTCCAGCAATATTCAATAATGGTCACTATTTTGAGATGTACTTGTGCCTAAAGTAGCTTGTTGCTTAAACAGTCACGTGTGGGACTGCGGTATCTGGAAATAGATCGTGTGGAACAACGCAGTAAAGGTGAGTATTGCTTGACCCGGGTTTCTGGTGTGGTTGTGTTTGGTTTTACGCGTGTAAGACAAAATTTGGCGGGTAAAACATCTGACCGCGAAACAAGGGTACGCGCGCAACAGTGGCGGCCGTGACCTGACCACGCTGGTGACGGAGGCAGCAGTGACCTGACCACGCTGGTGACGGAGGCAGCAGTGACGCGACCACGCTGGTGACGGAGGCAGCAGTGACGCGACCACGCTGGTGACGGAGGCAGCAGTGACGCGACCACGCTGGTGACGGAGGCAGCAGTGACGCGACCACGCTGGTGACGGAGGCAGCAGTGACGCGACCACGCTGGTGACGGAGGCAGCAGTGACCCCACCACGCTGGTGACGGAGGCAGCAGTGACCTGACCACGCTGGTGACGGAGGCAGCAGTGACGCGACCACGCTGGTGACGGAGGCAGCAGTGACGCGACCACGCTGGTGACGGAGGCAGCAGTGACGCGACCACGTTGGTGACGGAGGCAGCAGTGACGCGACTACGCCGGTGAAGGAGACGACAGTGACGTAACTCATGGGTACTGGGTCACTCACATGAAGAATACCACACTCATGGGTACTGGATTTAGGGTCATCATTCACATTATAATACCAGACACATGAGTACTGTTTGGGATCAAAGAGAATTAAACTAAAAATTATACCCCAAAAATTTGAAATTATTATTATTATTAATATTATTATTATTATTATTATTATTATTATTATTATTATTATTATTATTATTTAAATAATATTACTTTTATTAACATATATCGGGAACCTTTTCATTTTCTTTCTTTTTTTCCGTCCAATTTTTCGTTTTTATTTCTCCTATAATTCAAGGCTCAATCGCGACAGTTAAAATTTTTAACACTGACGTACGATAACCTGGTCCAAATTCTAGGAGCAGTTCGAGTGTGCAGGTCCACTGCAAGGAAAGTTGTTGAGCTCGTTCCCAGCATCCCTGACTGGCTCTGATAACTTCCATAACACTCTGCAACATTACTTCTAACATTAAATATGTTGTTTCCTCATTCAGCGACTACCGAGAGCGATGTTCAAGTGTAGGTGAACACCTGCCACTTTTATGTGCTCCTCGCCCCTATGTGCGGGTTGTTTGTGTGTTGTTCCAGTCACGGTGTTGTGAATTTTTGTTCTTGATGCACTAAATTTATTTATAAGATTTGGAATAGTGGAGTTCTGTGTGATAACTAAAGAATGCCTCTTCTGATAGCCTTCAAATCTTCAGTTATGATGAGTTTTTCAGAGTGAATGGAGACAAATGGTATTTGGGACCTGACGAGCTGTTGGAGTGTGAGCAGGGTAACATTTAGTGAAGGGATTCAGGGAAACCGGTTATTTTATATAACCGGACTTGAGTCCTGGAAATGGGAAGTACAATGTCTGCACTTTAAAGGAGGGGTTTGGGATAATGGCAGTTTGGAGGGATATATTGTGTATTTTTATACGTATATACTTGTAAACTGTTGTATTCTGAGCACCTCTGCAAAAACAGTGATTATGATTGAGTGAGGTGAAAGTGTTGAATGATGATGAAAGTATTTTCTTTTGGGGGATTTTCTTTCTCTTTGGGTCACCCTGCCTCGGTGGGAGACGGCCGACTTGTTGAAAAAAAAAAATCCCAGTTTATAATATTCAATAAATTGTTATGGTTTTCCATTCAATAAGAAAAACCTCATTTTCTAGGCTACGAAATATTAACATTAATTTGGTGCAAAGTGGAAATTTTAACAAAATTGTTAAAATTCTTTTAATTGTCTTATTCGGAGGGATCCCTTGGGAATGCCTTTTCTGATAGTCTTCAAATTTTCCGTGTTGTCGGGCTTAATTTAAAGGAATCTTGGTTGTCACTTTCAGATGTATAAAATAAAAAAAATTCTCACAGGATTGTAGAGAATTTTGAATGTAATAAAACTGCCGAATAAATTGAAAATTGTTAAATAATCAAAACTCACTTTTTTTAATAACGCTTTAAATATTTACAAAGTTAAGGTGAGGACGAGACATCATTGTAAGTTCCAGTGACGTCATTGTAAGCTCCAGTGACGTCATTGTAAGCTCCAGTGACGTCATTGTAAGCTCCAGTGACGTCATTGTAAGCTCCAGTGACGTCATTGTAAGCTCCGGCGACGTCATTGTAAGCTCTGGCGACGTCATTGTAAGCTCCAGTGACGTCATTGTAAGCTCCAGTGACGTCATTGTAAGCTCTGGCGACGTCATTGTAAGCTCCAGTGACGTCATTGTAAGCTCCGGTGACGTCATTGTAAGCTCCGGTGACGTCATTGTAAGCTCTGGCGACGTCATTGTAAGCTCCGGTGACGTCATTGTAAGCTCCAGTGACGTCATTGGAAGCTCCAGTGACGTCATTGTAAGCTCCAGTGACATCATTGTAAGCTCCAGTGACGTCATTGTAAGCTCCGGTGACATCATTGCAAGCTCCGGTGACGTCATTGTAAGCTCCAGTGACGTCATTGTAAGCTCCAGTGACATTGTAAGCTCCGGTGACATCATTGTAAGCTCCAGTGACGTCATTGTAAGCTCCAGTGACATCATTGTAAGTTCCGGTGACATCATTGTAAGCTCCAGTGACATCATTGTAAGCTCCGGTGACATCATTGTAAGCTCCAGTGACATCATTGTAAGCTCCGGTGACATCATTGTAAGCTCCAGTGACATCATTGTAAGCTCCAGTGTTCTCGTCTTCCACTAACTTCCTCCAAGACTTTATAAGTTAAGAACGCCTTATCCGATCTATTTCACATCTTTATCAATGATTTAACAAGTGAAGCTTCATGGGACAACTAACAAGTAAATCTTCCCTCTGCTTAATTTAGCACAGAACATTACCAAAATATGTTTCCCTGACGTAACTTTATAAAGCTCCTGATTGGCTACAAAATTTCAGCAGTGCTGTAACCTACTTAAAGTTGGTATTGTTACTGGAGTGCCTAGGTCCCATGTTTACATTCTCAGAATAGTATGGTCAGATCTTACATTATATTACTGGATTATGCTTCCTGCAGGCGTGCTTTGATGCAGATGTGCCTTGATGCAGGTGTACCTTGATGCAGGTGTACCTTGATGCAGGTGTACCTTGATGCAGCTGTACCTTGATGCAGGTGTACCTTGATGCAGGTGTACCTTGATGCAGATGTGCCTTGATGCAGGTGAACGGTTGCAGAATTGAGGAACTGAGTTTATCTTTCTCTTGCATGGAATCTGCCTCCCATTCACAACTTGACCCCCATAGATGTAACACTTCCCAGAAAAAAAATTATTATCAGCGTGAATATTAATGGCTGCTGCTGCATCGTTTGAAATGGCTGATAAGTTTTATTAGGGTGGGAGGCGGGAGAGGCAGTGTAAGTGCAGATTTTGTTGGGTTCACTACAGTAACTGTATTATATCTCTTCCGATGAGAAATAAGTCACTGTTTGACTTTATTTTGATATCCAAAATTAAATCAGTAATCAGTATAATGTAATTTTATATTCACGTGACATCCGCGTCTTCTCAACATCACTGCAAAAATTGGTTTGTAAACAGAGGTAAAATAAAAGTTAGTTTCTTAAAACTTAAATGCTGGCGAATCTTTCTCGAAGAGAAGTTTGAATTATTTTATCCTGTGTAAGTTCCATCTTGGCTTTTTCTTATGAAGTTGAGAAGCTTGAAATACAGCTTTTCATAAGATAACGTCTGATTGTCGCATCTGATTGGCTTAAACTCTTCAACGCCGATTACCTGATAATGCAAATTCTGAGCGGCTTCAAACTTAACGCACTGGTATATTTTAGGATGCTCGTCTTTCTCAGATAACAAGAGAATATCTTTTCAGTTGACCTTTAAATCTAGTGTTTCTCAGTGGAAACTTTTTAATTCGTTTTGGGCTATGTGTGCCTAATTATTTCCATTTTTATTGAAGAAATTGCAATATTGGTTTCCTTGTGATGACTTGTAAATACCTCTTACCAAGAGCTTTACATCTATAACGTTAATGTTTAAATACATTTCAAACCTAAGTGGCACTCCGTAGAGTTGCTGTCATGTACAGTGAGGTCCAGGGGGACGGCAATATGCAACACGGTTGTAACCTTGACGAATGACGCACCAACCAAAATTTATCTAGTAAAAACGATTTCTAAGTAATAATATGAGTGGAAACAAATCAGGGAACGGGTGGGGTTTGAACCCATGGCAAGTGAGCCCTAAAACTCACAGGCCAGTGTGTTAACCAGTAGACCAGCTGAATCAAGACTCAACCACGTAGTTGGATATATCTTATCAGAGCTGTCGGTTGAGCTCCAGCTCTTGACCTTGCCTCTTAAAGTGAGTTGACCTCATGAACTATATCATACCTGCTCTTGAAACTGTGTATGTGTGTTGGGGTACTCACCGAGGATGCCGTCGATACTGTGGTCTTTGCGAGGGTCGTCATCCCTCTTACCACCTCTGAGGATCCTGCTGATGGAGCTGACGGAGGGAGCTGACGCCTTGTCCACCACACCCTCCTGCAGGAAGAACAAGCACAAGCTACAACACTGGACACCTCAAATATCTAATAACAACCTATATACATTTATCATTGTAAACCACGGTTGACCCTTGTAAACCATGGGTGACCCTTCGTAATAAACTATGGGTGACCCCTGGTAATAAAACATGGGTGACCCCTGGTAATAAAACATGGGTGACCCCTGGTAATAAAACATGGGTGACCCCTGGTAATAAAACATGGGTGACCCCTGGTAATAAAACATGGGTGACCCCTGGTAATGCTAATAAACTGAAGTTCGGCGGGTATTATCTTAATCAGTAAACTCAGTTCATCCAACAACAATGTTAGGCCAGCCAGGAATCATATAAAAATGATTAAATTTCAAAAATATTATAACTTCAACAAGAAATTAACTATATTATATACAGTACATTTACTTGATAAATTTATCAACTTGTCGGTTCTCTGAACCATTTATCTATAGTTATTATTATTATTATTATTATTATTATTATTATTATTATTATTATTATTTTGTTAGACTGGAAACATGTTGCTACAGGTCTGCCAGACGCTGCATTTTGTCCTGTGACTCAACAATCAAGAATAATTTAAGCCCTAAAATTTTGGAGTAAATTCTCAGTGTATAGTGTACTAAAAAGGATGTAAATCTCGATGTATATATACTACGGTACATCCACCTCTTATTCTATACATATTGAGAGATATACCTTTCTCCATGTATATATGAATTTGATTACAATTCTTTAGCTTTTTTTAATAATATTATTAATATTATTTATTATTATAATTATTATTATTTTATGTTCTGCATCAGAGAGCATCAATTCAAACAATTTTGAGAGGCCTATTTTTATTTTTAATTTGTTAGTTGCTGTGTTTTTCATATGTGTAAATACTGGGATCCTCGACGTTCTGGACGTGGTACTCTGAGTCATGTTCCTGGAGGATCCTGGAGTGATGCCAAGGCATCGTTCCAGGAGGATCCTGGAGTGATGCCAAGGCATCGTTCCAGGAGGATCCTGGAGTGATGCCAAGGCATCGTTCCTGGAGGATCCTGGAGTGATGCCAAGGCATCGTTCCAGGAGGATCCTGGAGTGATGCCAAGGCATCGTTCCAGGAGGATCCTGGAGTGATGCCAAGGCATCGTTCCTGGAGGATCCTGGAGTGATGCCAAGGCATCGTTCCAGGAGGATCCTGGAGTGATGCCAAGGCATCGTTCCAGGAGGATCCTGGAGTGATGCCAAGGCATGTTCCTGAAGGATCCTGGAGTGATGCCAAGGCATGTTCCTGGAGTGATGCCAAGGCATCGTTCCAGGAGGATCCTGGAGTGATGCCAAGGCATGTTCCTGGAGGATCCTGGAGTGATGCCAAGGCATGTTCCTGGAGGATCCTGGAGTGATGCCAAGGCATCGTTCCTGGAGTGATGCCGAGGCATCGTTCCTGGAGGATCCTGGAGTGATGCCAAGGCATCGTTCCTGGAGGATCCTGGAGTGATGCCAAGGCATCGTTCCTGGAGTGATGCTGAGGCATCGTTCCTGGAGGATCCTGGAGTGATGCCAAGGCATCGTTCCTGGAGTGATGCTGAGGCATCGTTCCTGGAGGATCCTGGAGTGATGCCAAGGCATCGTTCCTGGAGGATCCTGGAGTGATGCCAAGGCATCGTTCCTGGAGGATCCTGGAGTGATGCCAAGGCATCGTTCCTGGAGGATCCTGTGATGTCCTGCAGTGATGTCAAGGAATCGTTCCTGGAGGATCCTGGAGCGATCCCAAGGCTTCGTTCCTGGAGGATCCTGTAATGTCCCGCAGTGATGTCAAGGCATCGTTCCTGGAGGATCCTGTGACGTCCTGCAGTGATGTCAAGGCATCGTTCCTGGACGATCCTGGAGTGATGCCAAGGCGTTCCTGGAGGATCCTGTAATGTCCCACCGTGATGT
This sequence comes from Cherax quadricarinatus, assembly GCF_038502225.1. Lineage (NCBI taxonomy): Eukaryota > Metazoa > Arthropoda > Malacostraca > Decapoda > Parastacidae > Cherax > Cherax quadricarinatus. Next base: position 32,332,650 of record NC_091296.1, on the reverse strand, counting down.
CAAGGCATCGTTCCTGGAGGATCCTGTGATATCCTGAACTGATGTCAAGGCATCGTTCCTGGAGGATCCTGTGATGCCCTGCAGTGATGTCAAGGCATCGTTCCTGGAGGATCCTTGAGTGATGTCAAGGCATCGATCCTGAAGGATCGTGGAGTGATGTCAAGGCATCGTTCCTGGAGGATTCTGTAATGTCCTGCAGTGATGTCAAGGCATCGTTCCTAGAGGATCCTGTGATATCCTGCAGTGATGTCAAGCCATCATTCCTGGAGGATACTTGAGTGATGTCAAGGCATCGTTCCTGGAGGATCCTGGAGAGATGTCAAGGCATCGTTCCTGGAGGATCCTGTGATATCCTGCAATGATGTCAAGGCATCGTTCCTTCAGGATCCTGGAATAATGTGAAGGCATCGTTTCTGGAGGATCCTGGAGTGATGTCAAGGCGTCGTTCCTGGAGGATCCTGGAGTGATGTCAATTTTTCGTTCCTGGAGGATCCTGTGATGTCCTGCAGTTATGTCAAGACATCGTTCCTGGAGGATCCTGGAGTGATGTCAAGGCATCGTTCCTGGAGGATCCTGGAGAGATGTCAAGGCATCGTTCCTGGAGGATCCTGTGATATCCTGCAGTGATGTCAAGGCATCGTTCCTGGAGGATCCTGGAATGATGTGAAGGCATCGTTTCTGGAGGATCCTGGAGTGATGTCAAGGCATCGTTCCTCGAGGATCCTGGAGTGATGTCAAGGCATCATTCCTGGAAGATCCTGTGATGTCCTGGAGTGATGTCAAGGCATCGTTCCCGGAGGATCTTGGAGTGATGTCAAGGCATCGTTCCTGGAGGATCCTGGAGTGATGTCAAGGCATCGTTCCTGGAGGATCCTGCGATGTCCTGCAGTGATGTCAAGACATCGTTCCTGGAGGATCCTGGAGTGATGTCAAGGCACCGTTCCTGGAGGATCCTGTGATATCCTGCAGTGATGTCAAGGCATCGTTCCTGGAGGATCCTTGAGTGATGTCAAGGCATCGTTCCTGGAGGATCCTGGAGTGATGTCCTGCAGTGATGTCAAGGCATCGTCCCTGGAGGATCCTGTGATGTCCTGGAGAGATGTCAAGGCATCGTTTCTGGAGGATCCTGTGATGACCTGCAGTGATGTCAAGGCATCGTTCCTGGAGGATCCTGGAGTGATGTCAAGGCATTGTTCCTTGAGGATCTTGTGATGTCCTGCAGTGATGTCAAGGCATTCCTGGAGGATCCTGAAGAGATGTCAAGGCATCGTTTCTGGAGGATCCTGTGATGTCCTGGAGTGATGTCAAGGCATCGTTCCCGGAGGATCTTGGAGTGATGTCAAGGCATCGTTCCTGGAGGATCCTTCGATGTCCTGCAGTGATGTCAAGACATCGTTCCTGGAGGATCCTGGAGCGATGCCAAGGCATCGTTCCTGGAGGATCCTGGAGTGATGTCAAGGCACCGTTCCTGGAGGATCCTGTGATATCCTGCAGTGATGTCAAGGCATCGTTCCTGGAGGATCCTTGAGTGATGTCAAGGCATCGTTCCTAGAGGATCCTGGAGTGATGTCCTGCAGTGATGTCAAGGCATCGTCCCTGGAGGATCCTGTGATGTCCTGGAGAGATGTCAAGGCATCGTTTCTGGAGGATCCTGTGATGTCCTGCAGTGATGTCAAGGCATCGTTCCTGGAGGATCCTGGAGTGATGTCAAGGCATTGTTCCTTGAGGATCTTGTGATGTCCTGCAGTGATGTCAAGGCATTCCTGGAGGATCCTGAAGAGATGTCAAGGCATCGTTTCTGGAGGATCCTGTGATATCCTGCAGTGATGTCAAGGCATCGTTCCTGGATGATCCTGGAATGATGTGAAGGCATCGTTTCTGGAGGACCCTGGAGTGATGTCAAGGCATCGTTCCTCGAGGATCCTGGAGTGATGTCAAGGCATCGTTTCTGGAGGATCCTGTGATGTCCTTCAGTGATGTCAAGGCATCGTTCCTGGAGGATCCTGGAGTGATGTCAAGGCATTGTTCCTTGAGGATCTTGTGATGTCCTGCAGTGATGTCAAGGCATTCCTGGAGGATCCTGGAGAGATGTCAAGGCATCGTTCCTGGATGATCCTGGAGAGATTTCAAGGCATCGTTCCTGGATGATCCTGGAGAGATTTCAAGGCATCGTTCCTGGAGGATCCTGGAGAGATGTCAAGGCATCGTTCCCGGAGGATCCTGTGATATCCTGCAGTGATGTCAAGGCATCGTTCCTGGATGATCCTGGAATGATGTGAAGGCATCGTTTCTGGAGGATCCTGGAGTGATGTCAAGGCATCGTTCCTGGAGGACCCTGGAGTGATGTCAAGGCATCGATCCTGGAGGATCCTGTGATATCCTGCAGTGATGTCAAGGCATCGTTCCTGGAGGATCCTGGAGAGATGTAAGGCATCGATCCTGGAGGATCCTGTGATATCCTGCAGTGATGTCAAGGCATCGTTCCTGGAAGATCCTGGAGTGATGTCAAGGCATCGTTCCTGGAGGATACTTGAGTGATGTTAAGACATCGTTCCTGGAGGATCCTGGAGAGATGTCAAGGCATCGTTCCTGGAGGATCCTGTGATATCCTGCAGTGATGCCAAGGCATCGTTCCTGGAGGATCCTGTGATATCCTGCAGTGATGTCAAGGCATCGTTCCTGGAGGATCCTGGAATGATGTGAAGGCATCTTTTCTGGAGGATCCTGGAGTGATGTCAAGGCATCGTTCCTGGAGAATCCTGGAGTGATGTCAAGGATTCGTTCCTAGAGGATCCTGGAGTGATGTCAAGGCATCGTTCCTGAAAGATCCTGGAGTGATGTCAAGGCAACGTTCCTGGAGGATCCTGTGATGTCCTGCAGTGATATCAAGACATCGTTCCTGGAAGATCCTGTAATATCCTGCAGTGATGTCAAGGCATTGTTTCTGGAAGATCCTGTAATATTCTGCAGTGATTTCAAGGTATCGTTCCTGGAGGATCCTGTATATTCTGCAGTGATGTCAAGGTATCGTTCCTGGAGGATCCTGTAATATCCTGCAGTGATAAGGCATTGTTTCTGGAGGATCCTGTGATATCCTGCAGTGATGTCAAGGTATCGTTCTTGGAGGATCCTGAGATGTCCTGAAGTGATGTCAAGGCATCGTTCCCGGAGGATCATGTGATGTCCTGCAATGATGTCAATCCAGGTTTAAGATATTCACTGTAAATTCGTTCTTCCTCGCACTCACTCTCATACTCACTTTCACATTCTCATACTTATTCTCACGGTCACTTTCAGTTTCATACTCTCACAAACTCTCATACGCACTCTCGCACACTGCCACGCCCACCCATATACATTTTCACTCTAACACTCACACTTTCACACTCTCATACTAACTTTCCCCACACTCACTTTCACACTCTGGTACTCTCACTATCTCACTCTCACACTCTCACCCCCATACTCACTCTCACACTCTCACCCCCCATACTCACTCTTACTGTCGCCCCAATACTCACCCCACCCACATTCACATCACACACTCGCCCAAACACTCTCCCCTCCCACACTCACTAGTCCACAACATTCTTCCCCACACTTACATCCACACACTCATCCCCACACCCACACACTCACCCCCACACCCACACCCACACACTCACTCCCGCACCCACACAACCACCCCCACACACACTCCCACATAGCTACAAGTCATCTCATCATTTCCAGTCTCCACAGCAGCTATTTTCAGCTTGTGTAGCCTTTGTGAGACCTTCTTGGTATGCCTGGCTAGCCAAAGCCACCGTGCTCCCGCCGCCCCTCCTGACGCTTTGTGGGCGCTGACGTGGGCGTGACAGGTGCCCCGCCCACGCTCGGTGTCAGGCACATCACGACCGCACCCACAGACCAGGATTAACAATGTGGGTAATCGCGGCTGAAGATTAAGCCGTAGATAGTACTAATGTGATCTCTTATTGTGTGATAGATCAGCAGGAGGATTGAACTCTCTCTCCTGATGCTACTTGATCTTATGGATCACCATTTTACACACACACACACACACACACACACACACACACACACACACACACACACACACACACACACACACACACACATATATATATATATATATATATATATATATATATATATATATATATAAATATATATATATATATATATATATATATATATATATATATATATATATATATATATATATATATATATATAAACACGATGGCCGTCTCCCACCGAGGCAGGGTGACCCCAAAAAGAAACACTTATCACTGTCTTGCCAGAGGAGCGCAGATACGACAGTTTAGATGTCACTCTAAACAGAAAATATCCCAAGATCCTACTTTAGAGTTCAGGCATTGATTGTATTTCCCACCTCCAGGACTCAGTTCCAGCTAACCAGTTTTCCTGAATCTCTTCACAAAATATTACCCTGCTCACACTCCAACAGCTCATCAAGTCCCAAAAACCCTTCATCTACTTTCACTCATTTCTAACATTTCACACGTGTCTTCTTTAAGTTCAAGCTCCTTGCACACAAAACCACCTTTACCCCCCCCCCCTCCATTCTTTCCTAGGACGACTCCTACCTCGCTTTTTCTCCACTACAGATTTATACACCCTCCAAGTCATCCTATATTGCTCCATCCTTTCTAAATGACCAAACCATCTCAACAAACCTTCAACCCTCAACAAACCCTCTTCACACCTCCTCCTAATTTCCGCACTACAAATTCTCTGCATAATATTTACGCCACACATTGTCCTTGGACACGACATAAGAACATATGAATGGAAGAACACTGCAGAAGGCCTACTGCCCATACAAGGCAAGTCCTTATCCACGACATCCCCACTGTCTCCAGACTCCTCGCTGCAACATTTACAACCCATGCTTAACACACTCATATAAGAGTGTTGGTACCTCTGTACTCTCATATATTCCCTTCTTTGCCTCCATGGATAATTTCCTTTGTCTCCACACATACCTGGAGTTTACCTGGAGAGGGTTTCGGGGGTCAACGCCCCCGCGGCCCGGTCTGAGACCAGGCCTCAATACGCCACCCACCTTATTTGCCTTCATCATTTCTATGGTTTACTTAGTCCTTTATGTGTGTGTGTGTGTGTGTGTGTGTGTGTGTGTGTGTGTGTGTGTGTGTGTGTGTGTGTGTGTGTGTGTGTGTGTACTCAACGATTTGTGTTTGTAGGGGTTGAGACTTAGCTCCTAAACCTACCTCCAGGACCGCTTTAATAGGCTTCACAGATTCCTGGCCTTACATCTACTTCTTTAAGGTGTTCAGGTTCATTTCCTTCAACCTCTCTTCATAGTGCATTCCTCTCTGTCACTAGCCTAATTGAAAATCTTTGTACATTTTAGAGTTTCTTTACTTGCTTGACCAAGTGTGGGCTTTGTGCTGGGCCCGCATACTTAGTGATTAGCCTAACATGTGTATGTAAAGTTCTAAAGGATTCTTTATTCAGGTTCGTAAAAGCTGTTCCGAGTTTGTAATCTTACAAATGCCGCTGCAGTTATATAGTTTGGGTATTTCTGGCGATATGCTTGTTGTTATATTTACACCCAGTTCCTTTTCACTCTCTAATATTTGCAGGTTCTCTTCGCCCATGTTGTACTCTCTATCAGGTCTGCTCTCTCCTTCCATTTGTGTGGGTTAAACTCAAGAAGCCGCTTGTTTGACCATATCTGCAGTCTGTGGAGGTCTCTCAAAAGTCTATCACTTTCCTCTTCATTTTTATTTTTTCTCATTAGCTTAACATCGTCAACAAACAGTGATACATAGAACTCAATCCCTTTAGGTCATTCACGTATATCAGGAAGAGTAGTGTTCCTAACCATGATCCTTGTGGAAGCCCACTCGTTATTCTCTCCCACTCGAACGTTTCATCTCTTACTCTTATTCTCTGTCTTAGGTCATGTAGGGTCCCATTGACCCCTTGTCTGGTGTGATATTGTATCAAATACTTTTCTCTAATCCAGCAAAATGCAATCCATCTTACCTTGTTTTATTATTACTACTAGTACTTTGATACTGTCGTAGAATTCCATGAAATTCTTAAAGACAGGATTTTCCATCCCTAAATCATTGTTGGTTTTCTGAAGAAAATCTTTCAATGCGTCGCATTATAATTTCCCTTACCATCTTCTCCAGAACTTTTTAGGGCCTCTAGTTTGTCCACTTTTTTTTATAAGCAGCACACATTTTCCATTTTCCGATTTTTTGCAGCTGTCCAAATAAGAGAGTAGTTGAATACCTTTGGTATTGGGGTCACTTATCTGATTTTTCCGCTTCTCACATCATCCACAGCATCAGATCCAATTGCTTCTATTACAACCAGCTCATATAGTAGTTTTCTTTTGTGTTGAATCTTTCCAGTGCCTGTTGGTCTCTTCTGACTACATTGCCTTCCAGTAGTTCTGCAATCTCTTCTGCGAAGACTTTTTCGAATCTTTAGCTAAGCACTTCACGTACGTCTGCATTATTCTCTCTCAGCGTCCCTTCCTCTTCCTCAGCTTTATCACAGTTCCTTCACAGTCGTTTTATTTTTTCTTGTATGGCCGAGACGTAACTTTAGTTCAGTTTTGACCTTTGATGTTATATCATTTTCTGTCTGTCTCTCATTCTTCCTATCTTATTCTTTCTTAATCTTTCTTAGCTGCTCTCCGGGTTACTTGATTATCTGCATTTTGGTTCGCTCTATATTTTTTCCAAAGCCTTTTGCTCCTCCCGTGTGTGTGTGTGTGTGTGTGTGTGTGTGTGTGTGTGTGTGTGTGTGTGTGTGTGTGTGTGTACTCACCTAATTGTGGTTGCAGAGGTCGATCCACATCTCCTGGCCCCGCTTCTTCACTAGTCGTTGTGTGTGTGTGCGTGTGTGCATGTGCGTGTGCTATCCAATAGTATTGTCTTTAAGAATTTTCAGTTATATTCCGGCTATTTTTTTGCTGTTATTACGCTTCCCGTTTAAAAAATAAATTCATAAAAGATCATTCTTAAAAATATTCAAACGAGGCGCAGCAGCTCTTCAGAATATGGAAAGTCAGTTTTTTTATGGCTAGTATAAAAACAGATTTATTATTTGCATTGAAAGAGACAATAAATATCTTACTGGATAACTTTAACACTGGATAATGTAAGTAACTTTGTTAAGGATAATGCTTGCCAAAGCTCCTGAAACTGCAACGTAAGTTTCAGTTTTAACATTTAACAATAACCTGAGTTAGTAGGTTAATGTGATGGTTGGTAACTCGCCTCTCGGACCAATAACTACCAACACTTTTCTTTGTTATTATGAAGAGATATTGTTAGACAGTTGCCCATTAGGCTTCCAACTATTGTTTTAACGTTCATACGTCTACGATTGCTTTATAATTATTAACTGTACACTGTATGTTAGCATTAAATCTTCATATAAAATTGAAAAAATTCAGCATTATAATTCTAGACACTTGGATTATGAACAATAAGGAATAGGCTTAAAATCTCAGCCTTTATCCAAAATTATATAAAATTAATTGTATTATTAAATTCATGTTTTGTAGGCACATTGAATTATATGTTAAAGTTATGATCTGTTTAATTTAAATACATGTTGATTTTTTTACAAAATACTTAGCATAGTGATTTTTTTTTTTTAAATGAAGACAGTTTTTTTTGGACACGGAATTGACATCACGTGTGTTAACACAGTCAACGAGGCTGTACAGTTCATTAATCTACTTGACCCAGGAAATTTGAGTTTTCACATTCTTAACGAATTACGTTGTATATTAAATCGCTCCTTTCTGCAGATCATATTTCATTTACTGTTTATTAATAAACATAATACTGGAACATTACTAAAGGGTATGAATTCTTTGCCTAGTAGCCTGAAGTCCAGTATTGTTTATTTATGAATATATATATATATATATATATATATATATATATATATATATATATATATATATATATATATATATATATATATATATATCACTAACACTGCGACTAGCCAAGGACTCGAACCTATGGTGTTTGGACCCGCCTCATGGTGAGCGAAAACACATGACGATCTAACCCACCGGACCACGCAATCCCACAAGAACCAAGCACCCAGCTAAGCTAGGTATGTTACCTTGGTACATGGACATACGTTGGTGTGGGTACCTCTGAGCTTAGAC
>NC_091296.1:32154450-32321950 GCF_038502225.1 Cherax quadricarinatus | reverse complement strand
CGCTCACACTCCTTCAACGTCAAAGATGAAGTCAGTTTATCGCCGAGTTCCCTTTCATTTTTTTTTTCCTTCTGGGATTAACTTTGAGAGAGCATTAATTGTATTAGTAAAATTGTAGCGAGGATGTAATGAATAGCCCTTATTAAATATACGTTGCTTTTTTATTACAAAAAAAAATCTTTAAAATTTTGAAAACTAGCAGCATTTTGAAGCCTAGTTCTTGGTTGAAGCAAAATGAGATTGTGGCTATTTCACACTTTTTGTCAGGTGTTGCTTCCCGGTCTTGCCGTTCTTCCTTCCTTCTTCCTCCAGTCATCATCTCTTCTTAACCTGCTGTTAACCTCTTGTCCATACTACTAACCTCCTGCCACTGCTTCTAACCTCCTGCCCCTGCTTCTAACCTCCTGCCCCTGCTTCTAACCTCCTGCCCCTGCTGCTAACCTCCTGCCCCTGCTGCTAACCTCCTGCCCCTGCTGCTAACCTCCTGCCCCTGCTGCTAACCTCCTGCCCCTGCCGCTAACCTCCTGCCCCTGCTGCTAGCCTCCTGCCTCTGCTGCTAACTTACTGCCATTGCTGCTAACCTCCTGCCCCTGCTGCTAACCTCCTGCCTCTGCTGCTAACCACCTGCCCCTGCTTCTAACCACCTGCCCCTGCTGCTAACCTTCTGCCCCTGCTGCTAACCTCCTGCCCCTGCTTCTAACCTCCTGCCCCTGCTGCCAACCTCCTGCCCCTGCTGCTAACCTCCTGCCCCTGCTGCTAACCTCCTGCCCCTGCTTCTAACCTCCTGCCTCTGCTGCTAACCTCCTGCCCCTGCTGCTAACCTCCTGCTCCTGCTGCTAACCTCCTGCCCCTGCTGCTAACCTCCTGCCCCTGCTGCTAACCTCCTTCCCCTGCTTCTAACCTCCTGCCCATGCTGCTAACCTCCTTCCCCTGCTTCTAACCTCCTGCCCCTGCTTCTAACCTCATGCCTCTGCTGCTAACCTCCTGCCCCTGCTGCTAACCTCCTGCCCCTGCTGCTAACCTCCTGCCCCTGCCGCTAACCTCCTGCCCCTGCTGCTAGCCTCCTGCCCCTGCTGCTAACGTACTGCCATTGCTGCTAACCTCCTGCCCCTGCTTCTAACCTCCTGCCCCTGCTGCTAACCACCTGCCCCTGCTTCTAACCACCTGCCCCTGCTGCTAACATTCTGCCCCTGCTGCTAACCTCCTGCCCCTGCTTCTAACCTCCTGCCCCTGCTGCCAACCTCCTGCCCCTGCTGCTAACGTCCTGCCCCTGCTGCTAACGTCCTGCCCCTGCTGCTAACCTTTTGCCCCTGTTGCTAACCTCCTGCCCCTACTGTTAACCTCCTGCCCCTGCTGCTAACCTCCTGCCCCTGCTGCTAACCTCCTGCCCCTGCTGCTAACCTCCTGCCCCTGCTGCTAACCTCCTGCCCCTGCTGCTAACCTCCTGCCCCTGCTTCTAACCTCCTGCCCCTGCTGCTAACCTCTTGCTCCTGCTTCTAACTTCCTGTCCCTGCTTCCAACCTCCTGCCCCTGCTTCTAACCTCCTGCCCCTGCTGCTAACCTCCTTCCCCTGCTTCTAACCTCCTGCCCCTGCTTCTAACCTCATGCCTCTGCTGCTAACCTCCTGCCCCTGCTGTTAACCTCCTGCCCCTGCTTCTAACCTCCTGCCCCTGCTGGTAACTTCCTGCCCCTGCTTCTAACCTCCTGCCCCTGCTTCTAACCTCCTGCCCCTGCTTCTAACCTCCTGCCCCTGCTTCTAACCTCCTGCCCCTGCTTCTAACCTCCTGCCCCTGCTTCTAACCTCCTGCCCCTGCTTCTAACCTCCTCCTTACTTCACAAAGTGCGGTGGAGTCATCTCGTGTTGCAGCCTCTGGCTTCCACCAGTTTATCAGCGACTAATTATTACGAGAGAACTAATCGTTCCATAATCGCGCTAAATAGCCTCTTACGACCTCCTATAAATCAACATTATCCTCATTTAACTACTTCAACTTGATGTGCTCATTGCCATTTCTTTCATGATTGCTGTTTTTCAAGTCTTTGCTTTAGGTGCCGTATGATTAATTGAATTTAGTTTAGATTATCATGTATTTAACCTTCAATAACATGTTTAATAACAAAAGGCCTTACTACTTCTGACAACGAGGTGGCGGAACAAAACGAGCAACGTTTAAATCTAGACGTTCATCATGTATGATGTGAGAATGTTAGTGTATTATCATTAAACGCAAACACACATTACCTCCATCTGAGTATCAGTTTTTTTTTATATATATAATTAAAAATAAAAAGACGAAAAATTTAGAAATATGCTGACCAGACTTATTGAAGTGAAAACTCTTAAATGCTGGTAAATCCCGTAGCGACGTTCTGGGACGTCTGAGCTGGATGATCCTAGTGACCTGTCTCCTGGGAGTGACCTGTACCTGACTGACCCACTATGACCACACTGTTCGCTGATTGACCTGCCTTCTCACTTACCCTTTGTGACCTTCACGCAACCACGCTTTAGCCCTCACGCCAAATAATTAAATCATTCTCGTCGTGGGAATATTAAATTTGCGTTTTCTGTTGTGATAAGTCAGCTTCTTTGCTAGCGACTTGGGATGCCAGCATCTCTCCGCTAGCAACTATCATCCCTCCGCTAGCAACTATCATCCCTCCGCTAGCAACTATCATCCCTCCGCTAGCAACTATCATCCCTCCGCTAGCAACTATCATCCCTCCGCTAGCAACTATCATCCCTCCGCTATCAACTATCATCCCTCCACCAGTGACTATCATCACTCCGCTAGCAACTATCATCCCTCCGCTATCAACTATCATCCCTCCACCAGTGACTATCATCCCTCCGCTAGCAACTATCATCCCTCCGCTAGCAACTATCATCCCTCCGCTATCAACTATCATCCCTCCGCTAGCAACTATCATCTCTCCGCTAGCAACTATCATCCCTCCACCAGTGACTATCATCACTCCGCTAGCAACTATTATCCCTCCGCTAGCAACTATCATCCCTCCGCTAGCAACTATCATCCCTCCACTAGCAGCTATCATCCCTCCGCTAGCAACTATCATCCCTCCACCAGTGACTATCATCATTCCGCTAGCAACTATCATCCCTCCACTAGCAACTATCATCCCTCAGCTATCAACTATCATCCTTCCGCTATCAACTATCATCCCTCCGTTAGCAACTATCATCCCTCCGCTAGCAACTATCATCCCTCCGCTAGCAACTATCATCCCTCCACCAGTGACTATCATCATTCCCCTAGCAACTATCATCCCTCCGCTAGCAACTATCATCCCTCCGCTAGCAACTATCATCCCTCCGCTAGCAACTATCATCCCTCTGCTAGCAACTATCATCCCTCCGCTAGCAACTATCATCCCTCCGCTAGCAACTATCATCTCTCCGCTAGCAACTATCATCCCTACACTAGCAACTATCATCCCTCCGCTAGCAACTATCATCCCTCCACCAGTGACTATCATCATTCCGCTAGCAACTATCATCCCTCTGCTAGCAACTATCATCCCTCCGCTATCAACTATAATCCCTCCGCTAGCAACTATCATCCCTCCGCTAGCAACTATCATCCCTCCGCTAGCAACTATCATCCCTCCGCTAGCAACTATCATCCCTCCGCTAGCAACTATCATCCCTCCACCAGTGACTATCATCATTCCGCTAGCAACTATCATCCCTCCGCTAGCAACTATCATCCCTCCGCTAGCAACTATCATCCCTCCACTAGCAACTATCATCCCTCCGCTAGCAACTATCATCCCTCCGCTAGCAACTATCATCCCTCCGCTAGCAACTATCATCCCTCCGCTAGCAACTATCATCCCTCCGCTAGCAACTAGCATCCCTCCACCAGTGTCTATCATCCCTCCGCCAGTGACTATCATCCTTCCGCTAGCGACTATCATCCCTCCGCCAGTGACTATCATTCCTCTGCTAGCGACTATCATCCCTCCGCTAGCAACTATCATCCCTCCGCTAGCAACTATCATCCCTCCGCTAGCAACTATCATCCCTCCGCTAGCAACTATCATCCCTCCGCTAGCAACTATCATCCCTCCGCTAGCAACTATCATCCCTCCGCTAGCAACTATCATCCCTCCACCAGTGACTATCATCCCTCCGCCAGTGACTATCATCCTTGCGCTAGCGACTATCATCCCTCCGCCAGTGACTATCATTCCTCCGCTAGCGACTATCATCCCTCCGCAAGTAACTATCTTCCCTCCGCCAGCGACTATCATCCCTCTACCAGTGACTATCATCCCTCTGCCAGCGACTATCATCCCTCCGCCAGCGACTATCATTCCTCCGCTAGCGACTATCATCCCTCCGCCAGTGACTACCATCCCTCCGCCAGTGACTATCATCCTTCCGCCAGCGACTATCATCCCTTCGCCAGTGACTCATTCCTCCGCTAGCAACTATCATCCCTCCGCCAGTAACTATCTTCCCTCCGCCAGCGACTGTCATCCCTCTACTAGCGACTATCCCTCCGCTAACGGCTATCATCCCTCCGCTAGCGACTATCATCCCTCTACTAGCGAATATCATCCCTCCGCTAGCGACTATCATCCTCCGCTAGCGACTGTCATCCCTCCGCTAGCGACTATCATAAATTCGCTAGCGACTATCCCTCCACTAGCGACTATCATCCCTCTACTAGCGACTATCATCCCTCCGCTAGCGAATATCATCCCTCCGCTTGCGACTATCCCTCCGCTAGCGACTATCATCCGTCCGCTAGCAACTATCGTCCCTCCGCTAGCGACTATCATCCCTCCGTCAGCGACTATCATCCCTCCGCTAGCGATTATCATCCCTCTGCTAGCGACTATCATCCCTCCGCTAGCGACTATCATCCCTCCGCTAGCGACTATCATCCCTCCGCTAGCGATTACCATCCCTCCGCTGGCGACTATCATCCCTCCGCTAGCGATTACCATCCCTCCGCTAGCGACTATTATCCCTCTACTAGCGACTATCATCCCTCCGCTAGCGATTATCATCCCTCCGCTAGCGATTATCATCCCTCCGCTAGCGATTACCATCCCTCCGCTAGCGACTATTATCCCTCTACTAGCGACTATCATCCCTCCGCTAGCGACTATCATCCCTCCGCTAGCGACTATCATCCCTCTACTAGCGACTATCATCCCTCCGCTAGCAACTATCATCCATCCGCTAGCGACTATCATCCCTCTACTAGCGACTATCATCCCTCCGCTAGCAACTATCGTCCCTCCGCTAGCGATTATCATCCCTCTGCCAGCGACTATCATCCCTCTACTAGCGACTATCATCCTTCCGCTAGCGACTATCATCCCTCCGCCAGCAACTATCATCCCTCCGCGAGCGACTATCATCTCTCCGCCAGTAACTATCTTCTCTCCGCCAGCGATTATCATCCCTCCGCCAGCGACTATTTTCCCTCCGCCAGTAACTATCATCCCTCCGCTAACGACTATCATCCCTCCCCGAGCGACTATCATCCCTCCGCCAATAACTATCTTCTCTCCGCCTCCGACTATCATCCCTCCGCTAGCGACTATCATCCCTCCGCTAGCGACTTTCAGGTGAGTTTGCTCCTCTTTTCTTCCCTTGCACTCACACTCACCACGTTGCCTCCCTTTGGGGAAGCCTTTTACCTTAGGGGAAAGCTTCCATACAGGTGCTCCCTCCCTCCCCGGCAGGAGGCTGGAGCCTTACCTTGATGAGTCTGTCTCTGATCTCCCAAGAGAAGACGCCTGGATTCTCCTTCTTGTAGTCATCGATGCGCTTCTCAATATCTGGGGTGGTTACCTTGGGCTTGGAGCCGCCGATGACGCCCGGCCTGATGGAGCCGGTTTCCTGGTAGCGGTTGAGGATCTTCGAGACGCAGCCGTGGGAGACGCGCAGCTGACGGGAGATGACGCAGGGACGCACGCCCGCCGCTGCCATCTCCACGATCTTGAGACGTATGTGGTTGGGAAGCGGCCGACCATTGATGAAGACTCCGCCCAGCTGGTTGACGCGGCCCTGACCTGTACATACACCACCAGCTACTCTCAGTGTTAGGTAATATTACCACTCTTATTTACTAGATGATTGAGGAACCTCAAACACCTGTCTTATCTACTGGATGATCGAGGAACCTCAAACATCTGTCTTACCTAGTAGATGACTATCTACTAGTTGACTGAGGAACCTCAAACACCTGTCTTATCTGCTAGATGATTGAGGAACCTCAAACACCTGTCTTATGTACTAGATAACTGATGAGCCTCAAACACCTGTCTTACATACTAAATGACTGATGAACCTCAAACACCTGCCTTGTCTACTAGATGATTAAGAAACCTCAAATACCTGTCTTATCTGCTAGAATACAGATGAACCTTAACCTCTATTTTGTGTACTAGAACGATGAGGTTACATCAAACATCTGTCTTATCTCCTAGAATGATTGGTGAACCGTTTATAATCTCTCACAAACTAATCACTAAGCTCATGTAAATCGTACGTCACATAATCGTTCAATATTAGTTATTTGTGCGTTTGTCTGAACAACAAAGTCATAACGTTGATTACGTCAGCGTATCGAACCTCAGGTAATATAGCGGAAGGTAATGAATGGCTTCATTTCTAGTTTCCGGCTCAAATGAACGGTGGAGACAGATGTTTTCATCCCCATGACACGAGATCGTTAAGTAGCAAGACAAGCGTCCTTGGCCCCGATTAACGGACGGGGAATCGAACCTTCGCTAATTTTTGTGCTGAAGTGGGCACATGCAACTTTTCTGTTGTACACGAAAATACATGTCGCTTTATACCAGCTTCGCTGGATACGCCATTCTTAAGGATTGTGTGGTCTAGTTGTCTAATGTATCATGTATTTACGCTCATCATGAGGTGCGCCAAAGCAGCATGGGTCCGACTCCTTGTCTACTGCAGTGTTGTTATTGAGCAATAACACTCGTCCGTGGTTACAATAATATATATATATATATATATATATATATATATATATATATATATATATATATATATATATATATATATATATATATATATATATTGTGTGTGTGTGTTTCGTGCCGAATAAGGCAAGGGATAATGTGTATGCAATAATTTCGCAAAAAATATTCTGAACCCTACGAAAAAAATATATATCATTGTGTTTATATATTATTAAATTACTGTAAACTTATCTAAAATATATTTAGCTGGATTAGGTTAAATTAAACTGTGTTTGTTACAATAAGGTTAGGTAAGTTTTCTAAGGTTCTTTTGGTACAAAATTATTAATTTTTACATTAACATAAATGAAAAAATATATCTTTAAACGTATAAGAGAAAATTTTAGAAATGATTTAATTTTAAATGAGTTCTTGCTGACTGACCAGTTTTTCATATTCGGCGATATATATATATATATATATATATATATATATATGTAAATATATATATATATATATATATATATATATATATATATATATATATATATATATATATGCAAAACAACCAAAAAATTATAGGGGGATAAGTCTGTTGAGTACACCTGGTAAAGTGTATGGTAGAGTTATTATTGAAAGAATTAAAAGTAAGACTGAGAATAGGATAGCAGATGAACAAGGAGGCTTTAGGAAAGGTAGGGGGTGTGTGGACCAGGTGTTTACAGTGAAACATATAAGTGAACAGTATTTAGATAAGGCTAAAGAGGTCTTTGTGGCATTTATGGATTTGGAAAAGGCGTATGACAGGGTGGATAGGGGGGCAATGTGGCAGATGTTGCAAGTGTATGGTGTAGGAGGTA
Organism: Cherax quadricarinatus; assembly: GCF_038502225.1. Classification (NCBI taxonomy): domain Eukaryota; kingdom Metazoa; phylum Arthropoda; class Malacostraca; order Decapoda; family Parastacidae; genus Cherax; species Cherax quadricarinatus. The sequence continues at coordinate 32,314,121 of NC_091296.1, read as the reverse complement.
GGTTACTGAAAGCAGTGAAGAGTTTTTACGAGGATAGTGAGGCTCAAGTTAGAGTATGTAGGAAAGAGGGAAATTTTTTCCCAGTAAAAGTAGGCCTTAGACAAGGATGTGTGATGTCACCGTGGTTGTTTAATATATTTATAGATGGGGTTGTAAGAGAAGTAAATGCGAGGGTCTTGGCAAGAGGCGTGGAGTTAAGAGATAAAGAATCACACACAAAGTGGGAGTTGTCACAGCTGCTCTTTGCTGATGACACTGTGCTCTTGGGAGATTCTGAAGAGAAGTTGCAGAGATTGGTGGATGAATTTGGTAGGGTGTGCAAAAGAAGAAAATTAAAGGTGAATACAGGAAAGAGTAAGGTTATGAGGATAACAAAAAGATTAGGTGATGAAAGATTGAATATCAGATAGGAGGGAGAGAGTATGGAGGAGGTGAACGTATTCAGATATTTGGGAGTGGACGTGTCAGCAGATGGGTCTATGAAAGATGAGGTGAATCATAGAATTGATGAGGGAAAAAGAGTGAGTGGTGCACTTAGGAGTCTGTGGAGACAAAGAACTTTGTCCTTGGAGGCAAAGAGGGGAATGTATGAGAGTATAGTTTTACCAACGCTCTTATATGGGTGTGAAACATGGGTGATGAATGTTGCAGCGAGGAGAAGGCTGGAGGCAGTGGAGATGTCATGTCTGAGGGCAATGTGTGGTGTGAATATAATGCAGAGAATTCGTAGTTTGGAAGTTAGGAGGAGGTGCGGGATTACCAAAACTGTTGTCCACAGGGCTGAGGAAGGGTTGTTGAAGTGGTTCGGACATGTAGAGAGAATGGAGCGAAACAGAATGACTTCAAGAGTGTATCAGTCTGTTGTGGAAGGAAGGCGGGGTAGGGGTCGGCCTAGGAAAGGTTGGAGGGAGGGGGTAAAGGAGGTTTTGTGTGCGAGGGGCTTGGACTTCCAGCAGGCATGCGTGAGCGTGTTTGATAGGAGTGAATGGAGACAAATGGTTTTTAATACTTGACGTGCTGTTGGAGTGTGAGCAAAGTAACATTTATGAAGGGATTCAGGGAAACCGGCAGGCCGGACTTGAGTCCTGGAGATGGGAAGTACAGTGCCTGCACTCTGAAGGAGGGGTGTTAATGTTGCAGTTTAAAAACTGTAGTGTAAAGCACCCTTCTGGCAAGACAGTGATGGAGTGAATGATGGTGAAAGTTTTTCTTTTTCGGGCCACCCTGCCTTGGTGGGAATCGGCCAGTGTGATAATAAAAAAAAAAATAAGGAAGGTTAGCACAGGCACCTCTGTGACCACAAATGCAAGTTTTTACAGACGAATCTCCAGCTAGCGTGGCCGTGACGAACTCTAGCTCAAGTCCCTTCACTGCCGTCAACATGACTCAAGAAATCGTAATGACACGATTGCAAACAAACCATACCCCCGGCCGGGATTGAACCCGTGGGTCGAGTCGAGTGCCCAAGGAGGAACTGGGAACAGCTAAAAGTAAATATCTTGAATGTGATGCTTTCACCGCTAGGAGACAAACTTTGTCCTTTCCTGAAGCGTTGGTGAGCATTGTGTTGACGATTTTTTCCATGATCGGTTTGTCCCAGTGGGACTGTTTGTGCTCTTTGAGAGGAGCTGGTCTACTGGAGGAGTCTGCAAGGGTGTCCCACCGCATGGCTGCTTCAATGAACTGCACCTCTCGAGCGTTCGGGGACAATCTCCTTGGCTAGTCAATTGGAAGCCAGACACGAGGACAGAACTGCTGGTAAAGCTACCTGCTTTGCCTTGCACATCCCTATACCTCCAGGTCGCACTGGAAGAGTTGCCTTATCCCATTGCTGATCTTCCAGTGACACATTCAGTGCTTTCTTAAAGACTGATCTCAGGAGTAAGTTATTTTCGTTGAGTGTTGTGTTGTCAAAAGAGGGTGCGCACCTCAGGAATTATTATTATTATAATCAAAAAGAAGCGCTAAACCACAAGGGCTATACAGCTTAGGAAGTGAGTGAGTCTTGGCAGAGTAAGACACCTTGTGAGGAGATACAGGGCATCATGGGCATCAAGATCCCTTATTCTCTCCTCCATTCTCCTCAGGTCATTCAGTTTGTCCTTGAGGACTGTGTCGATTGCCTGATGACCCAGCGGTGCTCCCAAGAGGATGCTGTTGGATGGAGTGGTGGTAGAGACTTCAGGAAGGACTGTTCGCACAGCTCTGATTATTTCCTGGTTTGTTGTGATGATTTCATACTTGGAGGAATTGAGGACGAGTCCCAATTCCTGTGTCTTCACCAGTTGTAGGTCCTCTAGTACCTGTCAGAGTGCCATCATCCAGGTACCAGATGTTAAGCTCGCTGCGCAGGCTGGAAGTTCTCTTACTGTCAAGCAGAAGAAAAATGGAGCGAGTGGGTTAACCTGCTGAACACCCTCTGATGAAGGAATTTCATGTTCACCAAACAAAAGAATTGAGGGTTTGCTGTAGCCAGCTGAAATGAAGGGGAAAAGGGCTGGGGAACCGGTCCCGAACGGCTGGCAAAACCACGTCTTTTTTCACCATTAAAAGCATTTCTAAAGTCAAGTTTGACTATAGCCTTGTCTTCTGGTAAGTCCCTGAGGTATGTATGCTCTTACTGCATGAGCTGCCGCTTCACTGTCTTGAGAGACCCAAAAGCCCAGTTGGTGTGGCTGGAGTAAATTGGCAGCTTCTAGGCGAATGTTTCTTACTGCTGCTTTGGCAACGAGACGGCGAAGAGTGTTTCCAACAGCAATGAGCCTGATTCCCCCATCCTTCTTCTTCAAAGCACGTAGTGAGGCTCAAAAAAAAAAATTGATTTCTTCTGGAATCCGCCCAGCCAGGCCGTTGTTGACGAACATTCGTAACTCTGAGAGAAGAATTGATGTTGCTGTGCCGAGTACTGGATTTGCAATCTATATGAGGTGTTGTCATATTCCATTGTAATCTCCTGCAGATCCTGCTGGAAATGACACTGTTGTATTATTGACTTCTAAGTCTAGCAAAATTAATTATCCAGTGAAGAGGTCTTCCTCAGGGTTGGTGTTAACGACTCTGGTGTCCCTTGTTACGTGTTTGTCTCTTACTGCTTGGGTTGTGGCTTAATTTTTGGGAGCAACAGTGTCGTCACTTGTAATTATTCTGATTGCTCCCACTGTGTTACTTCGACTTTTTGCTAACCTGTGGGTAAATTTTCTCGTTTTCAGTGGATTTTTTCTTGGGTCTGCGTCTGTGATTGCTGCGATGATGGGGCAGAGGGACACAATTATCTGTTTTTGGGTAGATGCACACTTGCCTCGTCTTTCAGGAACTGCAAGACAGACATTGCCGAACAGGAGTAGGTTGCGCTAAGCCTTAATGGTGCCTCGGGCTTCTAAACTGGTGGAACCTCCATTCACCTGCTTAAGAAGGTCTGTGAATTTCCCTGTCTCATATGGTCGAGCCGCTTTACGAATGTGAGATAGGGTACTGCTAGCAATGGATTTGAATGCCATCAGATCTTCGCAACTGAGGAGGCAACCATTGGAACTTTCATCTGCTTGTGGAGGCTGTGGGCTGCTCTCTGCAGGGACCATATGTCATCCAGCACACCCATTGTGTGCACGTATAAGGCCATTCCTGTTGCGTGCGATAAGTATGGGCGCTTAGACGATCTTTCAAAACGAGCTTGGTGCCCGGGGTATGGGAAACATCGCTTAGCTTCGGCTAATCGCCCATTCTTATCGCAGGTCTAGTTTCGTGGTAAAGCACTGTGGACTCTGATACAGAGTTAGCAGATTCAAGTCCTGCTGTGGACGTAGAGGCAATGTTTATATATATATATATATATATATATATATATATATATATATATATATATATATATATATATATATATATATATATATATAAAACAACCACCAGGTTTCCAAGAGGTTTCGTGACTTCTCACATTGTCAAGGAACTGTAAAATTAAAGGATTAGCAGAAAACATATAAAGACCCTCCGCTTATCTTCTATTTTTGCAGTTCTTTGATAATGTGAGAAATCACGAAAGTGCCTGGAACAGTTTGGCCTATTTGGCAGGGGTTCACTTTGCCGAATAAGCCGCAATTTTTATTTACTTTTTTTTTGCCATAAATCAGCGGAAATCGATCTGAGCATGAAGAAAAATATATATACAATAGGTTTTATGTAATATAAGATTATTAAATAAATTTCAGCTGACCAATGATATTTATAGCAGAATTTAGCAAACAAAATTTGTTAGTTTTAGCAAGGCTAAGTTTTTAAGTTAATTTTGGTCCAAAAATAAAAAATCATTATATCATTGTCAATGAAAAAATTATCTATGAAATTGTAATGAAATTTTTTTGGAAAAGTTTGATTTTTAAGGGAGTTCGACAAATTCTGCTTATTTACTACGATATATATATATATATATATATATATATATATATATATATATATATATATATATATATATATATATGTATATATATATATATATATATATATATATATATAACAATACTGCGACTAGCCGAGGATTCGAATCCATGTCGTTTTGGCCCTTCTCATGGTGAGCGAAAAATCACACATGACGCACCGTATGTCCTCGTTTTAAGGTAAAACATCTAGCTCTGGTGGGTGCTTGATTATTGTAGGATTGCGTGGTCCCGCGGGTCAGAGCGTCATGTGTGAATTTGCTCACCATGAGGCAGGCCAAAGCAACATATGTTCGAATCCTCGGCTAGCCGCAGTGTTGTTATTGATTAATACCACTCGTCAGTGGTATAATAATATATATATATATATATATATATATATATATATATATATATATATATATATATATATATATATATATATATATATATATATATATATATATACATGTATATACACCTCTGGTGTAAATTGTGGAACCCATAGCCTTGGAGAAGTGGATAAAATTGCTTCTAGGAAGAATATTTGGATTTCTTCCAAATTAAATATATATATATATATATATATATATATATATATATATATATATATATATATATATATATATATATATATATATATATATATATATCGTGCCAAATAGACTTGCGATTTTGGCTTAAATAACAACGGTCTTCTTGCCGAATATAGCAAACGAAAATTTGTGTCTGCAATAATTTCGCAAAAATCGCTCTGAACTTTAACGAAAAAAAATATATAGTTCATTGTGTTTGTTTATTAAAAAATTATTGCAAACTTATCTAAAATATATTTAGTTGGATTAGGCTAAATTAAATTGTGCTTGTTATAATAAGGTTAGCTAAGTTTCCTAAGGTTCTTTTGGTAGAAAATTATTAATTTTTACATTAACGTAAGTATAAGAGAGAATTTTAGAAAAGACTAAATTTTAAATGAGTTCTTGACAATTGACCAATTTTACCTATTCGGCACGACACACACACACACACACACACACACACACACACACACACACACACACACACACACACACATACACATACACACACACACACACACACACACACACACACACACACACACACTGATCGCTACTAGGTCCACTCTCTTTCTGCTTCCTGAGCTTGTGTGTGTGTGTGTGTGTGTGGTGTGTACAGGACAGGACTGCAAAGAGACCTGGACAGGCTGGACATGTGGTCCAGAAACTGGCTTCTCGAATTCAATCCTGCCAAATGCAAAGTCATGAAGATTGGGGAGGGGCGAAGAAGACCGCAGACAGAGTATAGGCTAGGTGGACAAAGACTACAGACCTCACTCAGGGAGAAAGACCTCAGGGTGACCATAACACCGAGCACGTCACCGGAGGCACACATCAACCAAATAACTGCTGCAGCATACGGGCGCCTGGCAAACCTGAGAATAGCGTTCCGATACCTAAATAAGGAATCGTTCAAGACACTGTACACTGTGTATGTTAGGCCCATACTGGAGTATGCAAAACCAGTCTGGAACCCACACCTGGTCAAGCACGTCAAGAAGTTAGAGAAAGTACAAAGGTTTGCAACAAGGCTAGTCCCAGAGCTCAGGGGAATGTCGTACGAGGAAAGGTTGAGGGAAATCGGACTGACGACACTGGAGGACAGAAGGGTCAGGGGAGACATGATAACGACATACAAGATACTGCGGGGAATAGATAAGGTGGACAGAGATAGGATGTTCCAGAGAGGGGACACAGGAACAAGGGGTCACAACTGGAAGCTGAAGACTCAGACGAGTCACAGGGACGTTAGGAAGTATTTCTTCAGTCATAGAGTCGTCAGGAAGTGGAATAGCCTAGCAAGTGAAGTAGTGGAGGCAGGAACCATACATAGTTTTAAGAAGAGGTATGATAAAGCTCAGGAAGCAGAGAGAGAGAGAGGACCTAGTACCAATCAGTGAAGAGGCGGGGCCAGGAGCTGAGTCTCGACCCCTGCAACCACAATTAGGCGAATTAGGTGAGTACACACACACACACACATACATACACACACACACACACACACACACACACACACACACATATATATATATATATATATATATATATATATATATATATATATATATATATATATATATATATATATATATATATATATATATATATATATATATATATATATATATATATATATATATATATATATATATATGTGTATATAAACATGCAAGATTTCAGGTACGTCTTGCTCCTTCTACTTACACTTAGGTCACACTACACGTACATGTACAAACATATATATGGTTTAGAAAGACACGTAAGCAAACACTATGACATATTTATTAGAAAACGTTTCGGTCCTGGGACCTTGATCACTTCTAACATACAGAGGTAGAAAGACATTATATATATAGGCGGAGAGTGAGATGTGACGCACGTGACCTGAGGAATGTCTCCATGACTTAAGAAATCGTAATGACACGATTGCAAACAAACCATACCCCCGGCCGGGATTGAACCCGCGGTCATAGAGCCTCTATGACCGCGGGTTCAATCCCGGCCGGGGGTATGGTTTGAGGAATGTCATAAGAACATAAGAATGGAAGAATACTGTAGAAGGCCTACTGGCCCACGCGAGGCAGGTCCTTATCAAAACAACCTCTACCTATGATGAGGACGGGTAGACGATGAAATCATGTGACTCCTGTGTTGTTGGGTTGGTGCTGCTTAAGTATCATGTATGTCATAGTGTTTGCTTACGTGTCTTTCTAAACCAACTTGTCGGTATTTATTACCAAGGTTTATACCAAGCATATATATACACACAACTCTGGGTTTTCTTCTATTTTCTTACTAGTTCTTGTTCTTTTATGTTTCCTCTTATCTCCACGGGGAAGTGGAACAGAATTCTTCCTCCGTAAGCCATGCGTGTTGTAAGAGGCGACTAAAATGCCGGGAGCAAGGGGCTAGTAACCCCTTCTCCTGTATATATTACTAATTTTAAAAAGAGAAACTTTCGTTTTTCTTCTTTAGGTCACCCTGCCTCGGTGGGATATGGCTGGTTTGTTGTAAAAAAAATAAGTATATGTATATTAAACGTATTCATCAAATCGCCGAGATTTAGGCAACAATTCACATTAAATTCGTTTAAATTTACGATGCTCTGACATGCAAGTGTCATCCTTCCGGCGAGCTGCCTTAATGATGGTCAAGAGCTCTTCATCCAAGGAACTGGAGCTTCTTTCCCCTCTTTTACCTTGGATTATCCACCATTCCCCAGACAGTGTGCCACCCCAACGGGTTTATTGCATCGCTATGAATATTATTATAGACAAATGTTATCACAGGTAGCAATGTTGAGATAACTAGCGATAACTTGAGATAACTAGCGATAACTTGAGATAACTAGCGATAACTTGAGACAACTAGCGATAACTTGAGATAACTAGCGATAACTTGAGATAACTAGCGATAACTTGAGACAACTAGCGATAACTTGAGATAACTAGCGATAACTTGAGATAACTAGCGATAACTTGAAATAACTAGCGATAACTTGAGACAACTAGCGATAACTTGAGATAACTAGCGATAACTTGAGATAACTAGCGATAACTTGAGATAACTAGCGATAACTTGAGATAACTAGCGATAACTTGAGATAACTAGCGATAACTTCAGACAACTAGCGATAACTTGAGATAACTAGCGATAACTTGAGACAACTAGCGATAACTTGAGATAACTAGCGATAACTTGAGATAACTAGCGATAACTTGAGATAACTAGCGATAACTTGAGACAATTAGCGATAACTTGAGATAACTAGCGATAACTTGAGACAACTAGCGATAACTTGAGATAACTAGCGATAACTTGAGACAACTAGCGATAACTTGAGACAACTAGCGATAACTTGAGATAACTAGCGATAACTTGAGACAACTAGCGATAACTTGAGATAACTAGCGATAACTTGAGATAACTAGCGATAACTTGAGATAACTAGCGATAACTTGAGATAATTAGCGATAACTTGAGATAACTAGCGATAACTTGAGATAACTAGCGATAACTTGAGACAACTAGCGATAACTTGAGACAACTAGCGATAACTTGAGACAACTAGCGATAACTTGAGATAATTAGCGATAACTTGAGATAATTAGCGATAACTTGAGATAACTAGCGATAACTTGAGACAACTAGCGATAACTTGAGACAACTAGCGATAACTTGAGATAACTAGCGATAACTTAAGATAACTAGCGATAACTTGAGATAACTAGCGATAACTTGAGATAACTAGCGATAACTTGAGACAACTTGAGATAACGAGCGATAACTTGAGACAACTAGCGATAACTTGCGATAATTAGCGATAACTTGAGATAACTAGCGATAGCTTGAGACAACTGGCGATAGCTTGAGATAACTAGCGATAACTTGAGACAACTAGCGATAACTTGAGATAATTAGCGACAACTTGAGATAACTAGCGATAACTTGAGATAATTAGCGATAACTTGAGATAACTAGCGATAATTTGAGATAACTAGCGATAACTTGAGATAACTAGCGATAACTTGAGACAACTAGCGATAACTTGAGATAACTAGCGATAACTTGAGACAACTAGCGATAACTTGAGATAACTAGCGATAGCTTGAGATAATTAGCGATGACTTGAGATAACTAGCGATAACTTGAGATAATTAGCGATAACTTGAGATAACTAGCTATAACTTGAGATAAGTAGCGATAACTTGAGACAACTAGCGATCGATAACTTGAGATAACTAGCGATAACCTGAGACAACTAGCGATAACTTGAGATAATTAGCGATAACTTGAGATAACTAGCGATAACTTGAGATAATTAGCGATAACTTGAGATAACTAGCGATAACTTGAGACAACTAGCGATAACTTGAGACAACTAGCGATAACTTGAGATAACTAGCGATAACTTGAGATAACGAGAGATAACGTGAGACAACTAGCGATAACTTGAGATAATTAGCGATAACTTGAGATAACTAGCGATAACTTGAGACAACTAGCGATAACTTGAGATAAGTAGCGATAACTTGAGACAACTAGCGATAACTTGAGATAACTAGCGATAACTTGATATATATATATATATATATATATATATATATATATATATATATATATATATATATATATATATATGTGTGTGTGTGTGTGTGTGTGTGTGTGTTTGCACGTATTGGATATAACATTGCACGTACAGGTATATACGCACATTGCACGTGCTGGTATATACGTACATTGCACGTACTGGTATATAAGCACATTGCACGTGCTAGTATATACGTACATTGCACGTACTGGTATATAAGTACATTGCACGTACTGGTATATACGTACATTGCACGTACTGGTATATACGTACATTGCACGTACTGGTAGATACGTACATTGCACGTACTGGTATATACGTACATTGCACGTACTGGTATATACGTATATTGCACGTACTGGTAGATACGTACATTGCACGTACTGGTATATACGTACATTGCACGTACTAGTATATACGTACATTGCACGTACTGGTATATACGTACATTGCACGTACTAGTATATACGTACATTGCACGTACTGGTATATAAGCACATTGCACGTGCTAGTATATACGTACATTGCACGTACTGGTATATAAGTACATTGCACGTACTGGTATATACGTACATTGCACGTACTGGTATATACGTACATTGCACGTACTGGTAGATACGTACATTGCACGTACTGGTATATACGTACATTGCACGTACTGGTATATACGTACATTGCACGTACTGGTAGATACGTACATTGCACGTACTGGTATATACGTACATTGCACGTACTGGTAGATACGTACATTGCACGTACTGGTAGATACGTACATTGCACGTACTGGTAGATACGTACATTGCACGTACTGGTGGATACGTACATTGCACGTACTGGTAGATACGTACATTGTACGTACTGGTAGATACGTACATTGCACGTACTGGTAGATACGTACATTGCACGTACCGTTGCTTCAATTATTAAGAATCTTAAAAAAACTCACTTGAAACTTTGCATTTTTTCTAATTATTTAATAATTATCAATTATATGACAATTATGAATTTTAATTAAGAATTGTCATATTCTCATTGATAATTATCGATGATCATATTTGACAATTATCAGTTATCAATGAAAATATTTGATTATTATCAATGATAATATTTGACAATTATCAATGAAAATATTTGATTATTATCAATGATAATGTTTGACAATTATCAATGAAATATAGAATAATTATCGTTGATAATATCTGACAATTATTAGTTACCAGTGATAAATAACTAACTCGTTTTTTATTTTTTTTTATTTTTTATAATTTACAAAAAAATTGAATTACCAGAACGCTTAGCGAGGCGGCTTGGTACTGGTAATGGTCTCTTGATCCAAGGAATTAAGAGCTCCTCTCCCTAACGTTGGATTAAATCTGACTACCTCCCATTCCCCTGGAACTGTATGATCCTTGTGGGTTTAGTGATTCCCCGTGATGATAATAATAATAAATAATAATAATAATAATAATAATAATAATAATAATAATAATAAAGTAATATAATTATTAATAATAATACAGTAATATATTCTGGTTTTAGCGGCTGTGGTTTAGGTGGTCAGTAAAGACGTCTCCTGTCTGGGCTTCGTGACAGCGGTCTCTCGCCGTCAGTGAGACAGTGACTGGTTGTCTATCTAGGTGTCACTCACTGCTTATAGTGGGTGCTGGTGGTTAAGCATTCACTGAATACACTACTGATGTGTATCAGTGATCGGTCACTGGTGCTTGGTGTAGTACTCCAGCGATCGCTGTCGTATCGATACTGGGTATGTGACTGGTCGCTCGCTGGCGTCACGTTATTGGCTATATTAGCTAAGCGATCGCTGGCGTACCAGTGTTTGGTATTAGTGATTAAGTGGTTTTTGGCGTACTGGAGCTGGGTACAGTAATTAAGTGGTCGTTAGCGCCGCTGGTTGGTATTATTAAGTGGTCGCTGGCATATTAGTGTTGGGTACAGTAATTAAGTGGTCGTTAGCGGCGGTGGTTGGTATTAGTTGTTTTCGTTCTGGTGCTGGGAATTGTAATTTGGAAATTGTAATTAAGTGGCCGATAGTACTGGTGGTTGGTGTTATTAAGTGGTCGCTGGGGCTTACTGGTGCTAGATACCAGTTGTCAATCAGGTAGGTGGTCGCTAGCTAGCGTACATAAGCTAGGCTCCCACCATCACTGAAGTCAAAAGGATAATACAGTGTGCAACCATTATGAACCAGCGGGGAAATAAAACAGCCGGACAGGGAGGAACAGAGTTGTCAGTGAGAGAAACCTCGGGGCTGGACGCTTCCTGCTCACGCACTTGCAAAACACACTGGCCGCCCTCCCATACACTGACTAGGTCTAGAGTGATGAGGTCTAGGGTGATGATATGATTAATGTAATCGCGACTGTTGACAGGCGTAATCACGACCATAATTGCCAATGAGGTATTCGTGCGTCCGGGGCGCCTTTCCACGGAACTCTGCTCGGGTGAGCGCCTAAATGCTGTGTATTACCGCCCAGTATTGTTATACTTACACATGCAAAAGCGCAATTTAGTGGCTTTGCTGTAGTGAGCCTGGCTTGTCCCACTGCAAGAACCCAGCATGACGGTAAGTGACCAAGCAGGAAGAGCTTATATAAGTAATGATGACTGGAAGTAGTAGAAAATGTCGGATGATTCGCGTAAGCAACACACACACAAAGTGAAGAGGCGGGGCCAGGAGCTGTGACTCGTCCCCTGCAACTACAACTAGGTGAGTACAACTATGTGAGTACACACACACACACACACACACACACACACACACACACACACACACACACACACACGAACGACCGCGATCCCACGTAACAAGTTGTGTTCAACAGTCGACTGTGTACTGTAAATAATCTGGGAAGCCCGGCGCTAAATATTCGCGTCCGCTCAGTGAGACGGAAGCGACCATGATGGCGGGTGCCTTGATGCTGAAGGGCTCTTAATGCAAGAAATTAGATTCCTTCTCTTTCCTGGGATCAAACCTGATTATCAGTAATTTCTCAGGTGCTGTATAACCCTTCCCTACGGATTTAACGCTCACCTATGACCGAAAAAAATATAACCAGGAATAAGAGCGAATGGCCATCATGAAGACCCAAGTGACTAAAGACTTTAAAGACCACTAGTGATTAAATGTTAGACCGAACAGACCTCGTTTAATTAGCGACCTCATAGACCTCGGGTATTTAACGACCTTACAGACCTCATTTAATTAACGACTGTACAGACCTTGTTTAATTAACGACCGTACAGACCTCGTTTAATTAACGACCTTACAGACTTCGAGTACTTAACGACCATACAGACCTTTGGTATTTAACGACCATTCAGACCTTGGGTATTTAACGGCCATACCGACTTCCAGTATTTAACGACCTTACAGACCTCGGGTATTTAACGACTTTAGAGACCTCTGATATTTAACGACCTTACCGACCTCGGGTATTTAACGACTTTAGAGATCTCGGATATTTAACGACCTTACAGACCTCAGGTATTTGACGACTTTACGCAGACCTTGGGTATTTAATGACCTTACAAACCTCGGGTGATTAACGACCGTAAAAACCACGGGTGATTAGCGCTAAACGACACGGACAAGGGCGACAATAAACCACGAAGGTTTAGGGTGGCGGGCATTAGGTCCCACGGACACGGACGAATCACAATAATCAGTGTATTTGTGCTAGTTCAGCATTAACTCTCCTGAATGATTTTGTCTAAATAATTCGAACACTTTTGTACTATCTTAAATATGTTTTATATAGCGTAAATATTTTTTTTTTCCCGTGGCTCAGTTGGCGACGCACTCGCCTCACAAACTGAGTGTCCGTGGTTCGATCCCGGCACGGGTGGAAACGTTGGACATGTTTTCTTATACTTGCTGTCCCTGTTCATCTAGCAGTAAGTAGGTACCTAGGTGTTAGTCGACTGGTGTGGGTGGCATCCTGGGGGGAAAGATTAAAGGACCACAAGACAGACCACATAGTCCTTGATGACGGACTGACTTTACTGTGTTATCCTGAGTGACTGACCTTCCCTACCCCGGGTTATCCTGAGTGACTGACCTTCCCTACCCCGGGTTATCCTGAGTGACTGACCTTCCCTACCCCGGGTTATCCTGAGTGACTGACCTTCCCTACCCCGGGTTATCCTGAGTGACTGACCTTCCCTACCCCGGGTTATCCTGAGTGACTGACCTTCCCTACCCCGGGTTATCCTAAGTGACTGACCTTCCCTACCCCGGGTTATCCTAAGTGACTGACCTTCCCTACCCTGGGTTATCCTGAGTGACTGACCTTCCCTACCCCGGGTTATCCTGAGTGACTGACCTTCCCTACCCCGAGTTATCCTGAGTGACTGACCTTCCCTACCCCGAGTTATCCTGAGTGACTGACCTTCCCTACCCCGGGTTATCCTGAGTGACTGACCTTCCCTACCCCGAGTTATCCTGAGTGACTGACCTTCCCTACCCCGGGTTATCCTGAGTGACTGACCTTCCCTACCCCGGGTTATCCTAAGTGACTGACCTTCCCTACCCCGGGTTATCCTGAGTGACTGACCTTCCCTACCCCGAGTTATCCTGAGTGACTGACCTTCCCTACCCCGAGTTATCCTGAGTGACTGACCTTCCCTACCCCAGGTTATCCTGAGTGACTAACCTTCCCTACCCCGGGTTATCCTGAGTGACTGACCTTCCCTACCCCGGGTTATCCTGAGTGACTGACCTTCCCTACCCCAGGTTATCCTGAGTGACTAACCTTCCCTACCCCGGGTTATCCTAAGTGACTAACCTTCCCTACCCCAGGTTATCCTGAGTGACTAACCTTCCCTACCCCGGGTTATCCTGAGTGGCTAACCTTCCCTACCCCGGGTTATCCTGAGTGGCTAACCTTCCCTACCCCGGGTTATCCTGAGTGGCTAACCTTCCCTACCCCGGGTTATCCTGAGTGGCTAACCTTCCCTACCCCGAGTTATCCTGAGTGGCTAACCTTCCCTACCCCTGGTTAAAAATCCTAACAAATCTTATCTTATCTGAAATATAGTTTTAGATAAAATAATTCAGGTTGTCTGAAGCATAAGCTGAGTTTTAAATAATTTTATCCGTCTATACATATAATCGCTGCCTCAGTAATTTGAACTATTTCATACATTTTTAAAAACAGAGTAATTTGGGCTAACTCACATTTATTATAGGCTAAATAATTTGGACTATCTCAGACTTAGTACACATTAAATAATTTTGTACTATCTTAGACTTATTACAGATTAAATAATTTTGTACTATCTTAGACTTATTACAGATTAAATGATTTGGACTATTTCAGACTTATTTGAGGCTAAATAATTTTGGACTATTTCTGACATATTACAGACTAAATAATTTGGACTATTTCAGACTTATTTGAGACTAAATAATTTTGGACTATTCCTGACATATTACAGACTAAATAATTTGGACTATTTCAGACTTATCTCAGACCATATAATTTTAGACTATCTCAGACTTATTACAGACTAAATAATTTGAATTATCTCAAAGGCTTTACCACATAATTAGTGTGGTGGTACATCTGAGAGAGATATAAACATCTTGACGCTTACCCTGGAAAGGATATCCGGAGAAGATAGGCCTAATTGTCATGATGGTTACACAGCGACGCACTCAATCGGGTAGCGATCCTTTCACCCGGGTAGAATGTCTCTTTCACACGAGTAGAAAGTCTTTCTCTCTCTCACACACACGGGTAACAAGTCTCTCTCACAGCTGTTGCGGGGACTTCCCGTCGGGTTTACACCTTGAGAGAGGGGTAAACAAACTCGACACTTAGAGGGACCTTGTTTGGTCTACGCCACCCACAAACTCAGGTGTTAAACTACAAGGAGCTTCGCTGGGACCTCCACTTTTTGGCCGCCCGAGCTCCGCCCACCAGCCGGCCAGCCATTGGTCGTTGTTGTGGACGGTACCTTTGATCTGGAGATGGTTAGTGTTGGTTGGGCAGGCGAGTGTGAAGGAGGTGGCTAAGAAGGAGGAGCCACTACCCACTGGTCTCACCGTCAACGTGGGGGGTAGACCAGCGCTCCTTCGCATTCCTCTTCACAAATGGCTATGGATATCACAAGGATTTATTTATGCAATTCCATTGTTATTATATTTTAGTATTTCTGCCTTTTGTTCTGTCGGAATAATTGATTTCAAGTTGAAATACTTCTCATTGTTTTCTGCAATTTAGAGATATGTGCCTTGAAGAGCAAAATAGAAAAGAATTGTAATTCCAGAAACGTCGCACACGAACTAAAAATATCAGGTGATGGTTTCTAAAATTGAGTTCACTTTGATAAGTGCAGGAAAAATTATGTAAGTGAAGTTGAAGATTACCGGAGATGGTTAAGGGGAGCCCTTGGGTCCGTCTCTCTTCAAAGGAGGGGGAAAAAGTGCCCTGATACTGAAGACAAGGTTCTTTATTCAAGGAATTTGAGCAGCTTTGTAGTCCCTTAATGTCAAGTCAGTTTACCTTCAGGTTATACCCCTACGGGTTCAGCGCTGACCCTAGAATATAATAAAGATGCGAGATGTTTAGGCCAGTCGTCAGGGAATGTTTGGAAAGCCGCCGCAATATTTTAAAAATATTTCCAGAGCACAGCAGTGTATTAAAACATCTGTTCAGAGCACAGCAGTGTATTAAAACATCTGTTCAGAGCACAGCAGTGTATTAAAACATCTGTTCAGAGCACAGCAGTGTATTAAAACATCTGTTCAGAGCACAGCAGTGTATTAAAACATCTGTTCAGAACACAGCAGTGTATTAAAACATCTGTTCAGAGCACAGCAGTGTATTAAAACATCTGTTCAGAGCACAGCAGTGTATTAAAACATCTGTTCAGAGCACAGCAGTGTATTAAAACATCTGTTCAGAACACAGCAGTGTATTAAAACATCTGTTTAGAGCACAGAAGTGTATTAAAACATCTGTTCAGTGCACAGCAGTGTATTAAAACATCTGTTTAGAGCACAGCAGTGTATTAAAACATATGTTTAGAGCACAGCAGTGTATTAAAACATATGTTCAGAACACAGCAGTGTATTAAAACATCTGTTTAGAGCACAGCAGTGTATTAAAACATCTGTTTAGAGCACAGCAGTGTATTAAAACATCTGTTTAGAGCACAGCAGCATCTAAAATCAATTGTTTAGGAGACAACATCGTCTTAAAACGTGTGTTTGTAGTAAACAACGTCTTGACTTATGTTCAGACCACAGCAGCGTGAGTCTAAACAGCGTGTGCTGTCTACAGCCATGAAGAAAACTTACTTTTTCAGAGAAAACTTTCTATCGCACCAAGTGTCGGTCTGCGCAAAAAGTGTATGTGTGTGAGAGTATTTATCTGAGTGTATGTGTGTGTGTACGTGTGTTTGTGAACGCGTATTTACGTCCACACGGTGTGTGTGCGTGCGTGCGTGCTAGTATATTCCTCGGGGTGGCTGAAGTTCTTTCCTCATCAAAGTTTTCCCCTTTACCTTCGGCGCCTCAAGGTTGTAGTCTGTTTACTGCCACAAGCTCAGGCGGGGCCAATATACACTCAACACTCTTAATACACTGATACTGCATAGCGAAGACTTGGATACACACGACTGAAAAAGTGGGCCTAAAATTGCCTAGTGAATGAAAAAAAAATAATACCAAAAATTTAAATGTATATATATATATATATATATATATATATATATATATATATATATATATATATATATATATATATATATATATATATATATATATATATATATATATATATATATCGCTCGCTGCGCGATCTGAGGATCGTATTTCTGTATTCCTTAAACCCAACCTCTTGTTCCTCAATGCATGGAATGGAAAAGGAGTAGTGGAGGGTGGTCAAAAATTCCAGAGCATACATAAAAAATATGTGTGTACAGTATTTATATGTATATGTGAGAATTTATGTACACAAATACATATATGTATGTATTTTTGTATATTCTTATGTAAAAATATTATATATATGCGTGTGCAAATGTATATTTATGGATATATGTATGTATATGAACGTGTGCATGTATATATGTATAAATAGGTGTATGTGTGCAAAAACAACCACTCTGAAAGAATAGAGAAATTCCAAGTGCTTTCGTGACTACTCACATTATGTGAGTAGTCACGAAAGCGCTTGGAATTTCTCTATTCTTTCAGAGTGGTTGTTTTGCATATTTTGAAATCACCTGTTTACTGTGATCTTATTGCACGTATGTGTATATGTGCACATATGTTTGTGCAGATGTGTGCATGTGCATATTTATGCAAACATGTATGTTTGTGCACTTACATATGTTAAGTGTGTTTATAAGTATATGTGTGAGAGTGCATAGGTGAGTATGTTGATGTGTGATATCTCAATATGCAGAATAACCACTGTGAAAAAATGGTGAAATTCTAAGCGTTTTCATGATTTCTCACATTATCAAGAGAAATCACGAAAGCGATTAGAATTTCACTATTTTTTTTCACAGTGGTTATATATATATATATATATATATATATATATATATATATATATATATATATATATATATATATATATATATATATATATATATATATATAATATATATATGTATATATATATTTATTTATTTATTTATTTATTTATTTATTTATTTAATGGATACCTTGATACCGTTATATTTCGTACCAGCTCCTCGTGGGTAAAAAATTAATACAATTTTCTAGTATTGTTTGCATCACTGTTTGTGATGTATGGCAAATTTAGGCCAGAGTTTGACTAGTACATTCAGGTGAGACTTGTCAACCGAGCTGGCTCCTGGGACTGTCTGCTATTACAGGTTTTGCTGCAATCTTCCATCTTTAATGTCTTAAACTGAGTAAAAAAAGACAAGCCTCGAGATATATAGGGTAAGAGCCGAAAGATTTTCTTGTGTTCGATTTTCCATAGCTGGTCTTTTAACTGTGGAGAAGCTGCATCTCATGGTTTACGTACTAGTGCAGTAACTAGGTTCTAAATTACAGTTCTGACTAGCAAGATTTTAGCTATATAATTTGTGATATTAATTGACTGTACAAATAAGCTACGATTTGACAGAGAGGCTAAGTTATCCTTGTCTGTTTTATCGCCAGTCTGTGAGCAAATTTTACTCAAATATCAATATTTTGTTGTTGATTGATGGCTTAAGGATCTCTGTATATTCGAGAAAAATAAAAGAGGTTATATTATTTATTTATTCAGGGGAGTTATTCTTTTGTTGACATTAGTATCAGGGTTGTCATTTCCTTGTCATTTTTTCCCTGATTCTAGAGACTAAAATTTTTTGGTGTTCTAAATGGTGGGATCACTCCCATGATTTATGGGGGCTGTACCTCTTGGTTCCTTATTAATTATATGTATGGCGGTTTACTGTAGCATAGCTTGTCGTGAACCGTTGTATAAACATTTTAGGAGGTGGAATATCACTGGTCTTTGGTCAGGACATTACGGGTGTTTTTTTAAATAGTCAAACTTGAACCTGCCATTCGTTTTTCCAGACATTCAGTATTTACAATCACCGCCAAGCTCAGAATTTACGCATTTTAGCTTTCTGTTGGCTGATATATATGTATATATGTATGCATGTATGTGCGCGTGTATATGTATGTGTGCATGTGTATGTTATGTGTAAATGTATGGACTCAGCTGTATGTAGTTACAGAAGTTGAGTCTCAGCTCCTGGTCCCGCTTCTTCGCTGACCGCTACCATGTTCTGACTTCGATAGCTATATCGTACCTCTTTTTAAATCTATGTATGGATCCTGTATCATCCACTCCACTATGCAGGTCATTCCACTGCCTAACATCCATGTGACTCATTTGAGTTTTCACATTTCCTTCAGCTCCGGGACTAGTCTTGATGCAAGCCTCAGCAATTCATTTTCTTGACATGCTTCACAAGTAGTTGGTTCCATACTGGTGGTGCATACTCTAGTATGATCTTAGAATATGCCGTACACAGTGTCGTGAATGACTCCATGCTTGAACTCCGGAAAGATGATCTTATATTTGCCAGATGCGTCTTTGCTGCATCAGTTATTTCATTAATGTGCGCCTCTGGCGATATGCTCAGTGCAATGCTCACCCCAGTGTCCTACTAGAGTGAGGTTTACAGCTTTTTTTTTTTTCCTTGAGCTTTTATCCCATCTGCGGTTTTATTTTCCCTTCCTCAACCTTCATTCCTCTGCATTTGCTGGGGTTAAATTCCAGTAGTCAGTTGATATTCTTTTCATTACTTTCACATCATGATTCTATACCTTCCATTATTTTATACACGTATAGTACTGGTTCTTGTGGAACTCCACTTATCACACGTTCCCATTCCGACATCTCTTCTCGTACAGCCAATTCTTATTTCCTTCCTGTTAATTATTCCTTGATTCATTACAGTGCCTTTCCTAACCACAGTACTGGTGGGATTAGAACCCATGGCGAGTGAATAGTAAAATTCCAGGCCAGTGCGTAAGTCACTAGGCCAGCTGACAACAATAAGATTCATCCAAGGTATATTTATATACCATAGAGAGGTTAGCACAGGTCCCAATGTGACCACAAATGCAAATGCATATCTCGTCACAGTGGTGGTCCATGCTAACCTCCCTACGTTGTATAAATATACCTAATTGGATGAATCTTATTGTAGCCAGCTGACCTATTGACTTATGCACTGGCCTGGAGTTTTACGACTCGCTAAGTAAGTAAGCCAGTTTATTCAGGTATACACAAATACAGTTACATAGAATTATCATACATATCAGCATATGTGTAGAGAACCTGGGATAACCCAAAAAAGTCAGACAGAGTGACTTATTTCCATTGGGGTCCTTTTACCTTATTATTATAATATAAAGGTTATAATATTTTCTTATTATTCTATAATGAAGATTACATCTTATTATCATACTAAAAAGACTATCTACTACACGAGGGTCATTAAGACTATCTACAATACGAGGGTCATTACTAGGAATAAGGTCAAATTTACACGCATGTTAGCTAAAAAATAGAAAATCATTCCCCTCCCTTTCTGTAGCTACATTCATCAGACACCTTTTGGCACTCTTCTTGAACTGATTCATGCTATGACTGGCTTTGACATGTGCAGGCAGTCTGTTCCATTTCTTTATTGCTGTACAATAAAAGGTGTTTGACGCCTGGCCAATGACTGTGGGTACTACAAAGTTGTGCTCTCTCCCCCTAGTACTATGATTGCTTTGGTTCCCAACCTTGACAAAATTAACAGCAAGATATTCTGGACACTGTTTGTGAGCAATTTTGTAAACATGATTTAGCTTCAGTTGTTTTACTCTGTCTTCAACATTCTGCATATCCAACTGCTGTAATTCATCCTGGCCTACATGTTCTCTTGGTCCCAGCCCCAGGATGAATCTTACGATTTTGTTCTGGGTGATTTGCAGTCTATCTTTCAGTTTTTTTGTCAAGGCAAAGTACCATGAAGAGCAAGCGTAATCCATATGGCATTGTATAAGGGCTAGACATAGGGTCCTGCGAGCCTCAGTAGGTAGACACTGTTCTTGTCTATACAGGAGCTTCAGTCTGGCATTCGCTTTCTTTACTACACTGATCCCTATCAATTCTCCTGACATGAATGGGCCAAAGAGGATTCCCAGATATTTTACTGATGAAACCAAAGTGATGGGCTCCCCATTACACTGGACATTAAAATTATTTACCCTTCTCAGTTTATGTTTCGTGCCAAAGAGAATGGCTTCAGTTTTCCCGAGGTGTAATGATAGTTTGTTGTCTACTAACCATTTGCTGCAGGACTCCAGTTCCAGTGTTAAAACTTTAGCTATATCTTATGGGTCTTCACCTGA
The DNA here is from genome assembly GCF_038502225.1 of Cherax quadricarinatus. NCBI lineage: Eukaryota > Metazoa > Arthropoda > Malacostraca > Decapoda > Parastacidae > Cherax > Cherax quadricarinatus. The sequence continues at coordinate 32,292,632 of NC_091296.1, read as the reverse complement.
CACTAACAGAGCACTGTCATCTGCATACAGTAGAAGTTTGCACTTGACACTGATAGGCATGTCATTGACATAACATAAGAATAATAAGGGACCCAGAATACTACCTTGGGGAACTCCACATGCTATCGGCAGGGGTTCTCATTCCGTTTTGTTGATTTTGACAATTTGTCTCCTGTTGCTAAGGTAGGACTTAAACCAGTCTACAGAACATATACCGATAGCTTGAAGTTTCTTACATAATATATTGTGGTTGACAGAAGGCCTTTTGTAGGTCTAAGGTTACCATACCTATGAGGTTCACCTTTGACATTTCAGTTCTCAGGTAATCCATCAGATTAATTAGGGAGGTGTCGGTTGAATAAGATCTTCTAAAGCCCGATTGATAGCTATGGAGAATGTTGTTGTCATTAAGGTACTTAACTACTTGAGAGTACACCGCCCTCTCTAGAATTTTGGATATTGTACTGAGTATACTAACAGGCCTATAGTTGCTTACATCAGACCTACTATTTTTCTTGAAGATAGGAGTAACTCTGGCCTCCTTGAACCCATCCGGTACGGTATTAGTGGTGATTGATATATTTATTATGTGAGCAGTAGGGATTGACAGTTCAGAAGCACCATCTTTTAGGAACTTAGACGGGATGTTATCAGGGCCTGTGCTCTTAGTTGGGTTTAATCTGCTTAGTTCTTTTTGAATAAAGTCATGAGATACACTTAATAGTTGACAACTGTTTGGGGTTACCCCTTTATTGGTATAGTATGTTTGAAACTTATCAGAGTCTGTGTTAAAGGTATTTGATACAGCTGGTAGTTTACTTACTAGTGTTGATGCAACAGATGTGTAGTAGGAATTAAAACAATTTGCCACCTTAGATGTTTCGTGGCATACCTCGTTATCGATAGTGAGTACTATGTTAGACCTATCTACTGGTTTATGGCTATACCCCAACTGTTTTAGTTGTTGCCAGAGCTTTCTGGGGTTATGCTTATACTCTTCAAATTTTGAGCAATAGTGCTTTGCCTTTGCTCCTTTTATAAGTCTCTGCACTCTGTTCCTCACCCTTTGGAATTCATTTAGTGCTGCAATATCCTGTTTGTTTGCTTTAAATCTTTTTAGCAACTTGTCTCTGAATTTCATATCTAATATCTCAGTAGTCATCAAGGGTTCAGTTCTTCGTTTAATCCTAACCTCTTTAACTGGTGCAATATTATCAAGGATGGCAGTGAACATTGTTTTGAATTTTTCCCAGGCATCGTTTACGTCCGTGCAACTTGTTATCTCTGTCCAGTCACAATTGTGTAGCCTATTTACCAGTGTTTCTTTACTGTAGTTTCTAGTTGACCTCATTTTTATTGTCCTGTGTAGGCCTATCCTATCCCTAGTGATTTTCCTGGTGCAGTAAATAATGAAATGATCACTAAGACCTGTGGTAATGACGCCTGACTGACTAATGTTCTCAGCGCGGTTACAAAGTATGTGGTCAATTAGGGTGGCTGAGAACTGTGTGATCCGGGTTGGTGTATTAATTAGTTGAGTGTAACTATTTAAACCTAGAATTTGCTTATACCTTTTGCATAGCCCGTTATTTTGCTGCTGAAAACATATATTGAAGTCGCCCAGTATTAGTCTCGCAATTGTTTTCAAGTCCGGACAAGACTCTGGAAAATTCTTCTAAGAACTGGTCCTGGGTAGGAGGGCGGTAACTAGTTCCTACTAAGATGGGTTTGGTCTTGGGAAACAGAACTTCAAACCATAGAATCTCCAGTTTATTGTTATTTAAATCAGGTCTTGGGTTGCAAGCTAAGTTATTTCTAATGTAGGCACATACTCCACCACCCTTTCTGTTCCTATTTAAGCGTTTTATATTGTAACCATCTATTTTGACCTCGTCGTCGCTCACCGTATCATCCAACCAGGATTCAGAGATGGTTATAGCTGCCGCCCTAATTTTGTTAGCTAGAATCCTAATCCCTGCCAATTTAGGAAGAAGTGATCTTGCGTTGACATGAATAAAGTGAAGGCCTGTTTTCATAAAACAATTATAATCACCAATATATGGCAGTGGGTCATATGTATTAAAATTAGATAAATCAATGTCATCATTGCTAAAGGGTAACTGTGCCAAAGTGTAATTGCGCTGTTCGAGTGATTTATTAAAGATTGTGACTAGTGACTTATACAGTGTTTCTGCTCCCTCTCTCAGGACCCAGGGAGAGATATTATCTTGTCCCATTGTCTTCGAGGCATTTAGCTCGCGCAATATTTTCATCACCTCTTCTCTTCTTGTATGTATTGTGACCGGCACTCGATGGTGCACTTTACAACTCTGGCTCTCTGATAGCATCCCTCTTTCTTCTTGAGCTATGTCATAATGGAATTATCGGAGTGCCTCTCTTCTTGTTTTTTTTTTTTTCCTTCTATGTTTTTTCCGTGTTCTAGTACCTTTAACTGTTGCCTCTCTGCTCTTCTGGGTGAACCACTGGCCCACTCTTCTCCTTCCACTGTTTCTTTTGTTTCTAGGAATGAATGTTTCTTCTGCCTCTTGCACTTCCTTGCTACATATTCTGTCATCATTTCATTTGCTGTCTTTCCTTCCAGGAATTACCACATGCCTCCGTGATCCTTCCTGTGTTGTCATTCTCTCTGAATATATTTCCAAAAGGAATTTGAAACTAGGACTGTGTGGTTACTATCACCCAGGAGTCTTTCATATTCAATATTCCCTGTTTCCGAATCGCTCAGGGCGAATACAAGGTCCATCCTTGCTATTTTATCCCTTCCTATGAAGTTCTCCCTTACCACCACGTTTCTGGTCTTCCATGTAACTGCATGTTCTACCAGTCATTAAAGTCTCCCACCATCAGCAGTTTTCCAGTGCTCGTGTGAGCTTTTCTGGTCACCTCCACTGTTGTGTTCATCATCACTCTGTTGCTGTCATTGTATGCTTTTGTTGATCTACCGATGTTTAGTAGAGGGTTATACAACACTGCTCTCACCACCTTGGGACTCCTGGTCTTGAGTGTGTCTACTATGTAGTCATTTACCTTTTTTGCAGCTTATTTTTCCTCATCTCAAATCTCTACTAGTTTCTGATTAACAGCGCTACTCCACCTTTGTTCCCTCTTCCCTTCCTCATAATCTGATACCCAGCCGGGAATATCGCATCTGTTATTATTTCTGTGAGATTTGTCTTTGTGAGTGCTACTGTATACTGCATTCTGTATACTGCATCTATGTTCCATTCTTTTATTTTCCTCTCTGTTACTGTGTACCGGTTCTTGGGTTTCTTATGTTTTGGTTGTTGAACATGGGGTTGGAAAGGGTGGTGGAAGTTAGGGGTAAAAATGAGGGGTAGTTAGTAGTGCTAGAATGGGTCAGGATCATGGGTATAGATGAAAATGGATGGGGAGAGTGGGGTGAGGGGCAGCTGTAAGGTTTCAGCAATTGGGTAGGAGTGGGGCATGGCTTATTTTGGGTTATCGTGACTGAAGGAAAACAAAAGGGGATGTTGGCGCATGAGAAGAATGTGTGTATGAGTGTGTATGGCGTTCCTCTCCAGGAGGAGTTTCCATACCTGTAGACAGTCCCTGGCTCTCCTTCCTGACTCTGCCATCTCTCTCTCTCTCTCTCTCTCTCTTCTCCCTCACTTGTTCCCTCTCCTTCACTGTTCTGTACCGATCGAAGCAAACATGTACACGTCTATCTTATTATCATTTATCTAGCTATGTGCAAGTTTATATTCTAAGTACTGTTTATGTATTCTTACGAAAATGTATGCATATAAACATGTATGGATGTATTCTTGTGCATGCATACATATGCATGCATGTGCATATATATGTCCATCAATATTACGTATTATTATGAACACAGGTAATACAGTGGCCTGTAACCTGGTCGTAATGGGTTTTTGGAGCAAAATAAACTCAGCAGTTCTCTTCAACTTGTATTTTCTTCACCAGATATATATACAGCTATGTGCACTTACGTACACTATGTACAGGAGATGAATATAAGTGTACCACACGGTGACAAAGAATGGCAAACAGAAACCACACCACGAGCTGGGTTAGAACCCAGAGTCATAAAACTCCAGACAAATGCGTTAGCCACTGGGCCAGCTAGCCCAGTGGCTAACGCATCGGTCTGGAGTTTTATGACTCTCTGGTCACGGGTTCTAACCCCGCCTGTGGCATGCTTTGCTTGCAATTGTGTCATTACGATTTCCTGAGTCATGACAAACAGAAGCCAGAGAGAGAGAGAGAGAGCAAACACCGTAATCAACCAGCAGCTAAGCAAGTCTGACAAATTCTGACAGCAAGTGAACCACATCACCTTAGCATTTGGTGGGCTCGCCTGTGACTGGACAATGAACCAATGATGGGTATCCTAAATTGTTAAACCCTTAGCACCTGGTTTGCTGGTTGGGAGGCAGCCTATATGGGAGTGTGTACATATGCTGAATAAATTGTAACATACTCTTTGCATGACACACCCCCACTCCAAAAGAGCTCTAATAGCCAGGACTAAGCTTCCACCTCCATGGGTAGCATACCACCATGGCACTGAACAATAATGGAACCACCTTTCTTCTCAACCATCCAACCCATTTGATAAGGCTCAACTTTTCTCGAGACAAAAAGTCAAACTATATCCTAGAGTGAGACAGCAGACAGTAGGGCTAATGTTTGTTCAAGACACCTGCAGAAGGTAGCAGAATGTCCCCTCGCCAAAAAAAAAAAAATCATTTAAACACATTTTATATAAACAAAAGGGGAAAAAAAGAGCTAGGCTATCCATATAGTCCCTAACACATCCTAACCTAAATTTAAATATGGGAAAGGGAATCAGTCAGCTTATTATCCTTGCTGGCAATATGTATGATGTGAATGTTATACTGTTGCAGCCTGAGACTCCATCTCATCAGATGTATATTGTGGTTCTTCATGGAGTTGAGGCAGACTAGTGGAGTGTGATCACTGTGACCACTTGGGACGACTGTCCCACATAGACCTCGAAATGTTCTAATGCCAGGATCAGAGCGAGGGCGCCTTTTTAATTGTGGAGTAGGCCCTCTGGTAAGATTGATACTTGGCTGAGAAGTAAGCCACATGCTGCAAGCACTCTTCCCCAGATTTTTGTAAGAGTATTGCCCCTACCCCTGATTCACAAGCATCAGCTTGTAATGTAAAGGGTTTTGAAAAATCAGGAGACAAGAGAACGGGTGCAGTACAAAGTAGCTGTATGTCTTTGTTAAAAGCATCGTGGCATTCTGCGGTCCATTGTAATTTTTTTTTGTGACTGGTAAGTGAGGTTAGGGGGGCTACAATTTCTGCAAAGTTCTTACAGAATCGTCTGTAAAACCTTACCATTCCTAAGAAACTTTAAAGGGATTTCCTATCATGAGGTACTGGATAATTTTTAATGGCAAGAATTTTAGCAAATTTAGGGGCCACTTTACAATTACCTACTTCATGGCCCAAAAAAGTAATAGTAGACCGGGCAAAAGATGACTTAAATTAACAGTTAACTGGAAACTCTGAAATTTCTCAAAGATAGCTTTAAGTCTGGGTATATGTTGGTCCCATGTATCGGACACCACTACGATATCATCTAGATAAGCTGCTGTGCCTTCAAGTCCTTCAATAGCCTGATGGATCAGCTTTCCTAACACTGCCAATGAGTTCCACATTCCGAATGGGGTTACTGTGTATTGATAATGACCTCCTGGAATTATGAAGGCAGAGATTTCCTTCACCTCGTCTGTTAGAGGTACCTGATAGTAACCTTTAAGGAGGTCGAGTTTAGACACCAAAGTAGCCTTACCCACAGAGTCCACTACATCATCTAAACGTGGCAGAGGGTAAGCATCTGGAAAAGTGACTTCATTCACCTTCCAGTAGTCCGCACATATTTGAAAACCTCCCTTAGACTTCTTAACAAGGATGCACGGTGATGCCCACGGATTCGATGACTCCTCCACTAATCTCTGTTCTAACAGAAATGCTACCTCCTGCTGAAGTAGCCTCTGTTTTTTAGGATTAACTCTGTAAGTAGAGATATCCTAATGTACATTTTTTCGGGACATCCGAAAATATGTCAGGGTAAGATTGCAAGAGTGCAGTTAAACTTATTACTTGATTCTTAGACAGCCCCATCATTAAAGGGCTAGGGTTCTTGAAGAGGACAGAATTGGGAAGCTTTACTTGAATTTCAGGAACAGGGTGCAAGGAGTCAGGGTCGTCTACAGAGACAGAGGACAGAATCATTACTAAGACTTTATTTGGACCATTAAATGCTTTAGTCTGATATATATGTGGTACGTTTTACTCTTTGAGGGTTTATCAAGGGGAGTTACCACATAATTTACATTAGATAGTTTACTTATAATTTGCATAGGTCCCGTAAATCTAGCTTTTAAGGTGTGGCCAGGTATAGGCTCCTGCACCAACACCTTGTCTCCTGGATTGAAGGAGCGAAACTTCAGTTTCTGTCATACCTCTATCTCATAGTGTTTTGATCAGTTTTTAAGTTAGCCTTAGCCCACTGACGGGCCACCTGCAACCTTGAAGAAGGGTTGTAGAGTGTTATGCAGGCGTCTTCCCCCATCCATCCTTCCTTGAGCACCTCGTACATTGTTCCCAAAGATTAGCTCAGACTGTACCCTGTGGACTCGTGCACAGTTTCTCTCATTGCGAACAGCAGCAGAGGAAGTGATTCGTTCCAGTATTTAGGAAAATGCATACAAAAAGTTCTCATCATGATTTTTAATGTCTGATGAAATCTTTCCAAGGCGCCTTGGGACTGAGGATGATAGGCAGTGGATAATTTATGAGTTATTCCCAGCCTAGTTAAAGCTTCCCTAAACGCTTTGACATCACTCTGGTCACTCTGGATAGACTAAGGAATGCCAAAATGGGATATAAATAAAGTTAAGGCTTTTAGGATGGCTTTGGTATTGATACTGCACACTGGGACTGCTTCTGGATACCTAGTAGCTTTGTCCGTGATGGTGAATAAGTACTGGTTTCCAGACTTGGACTTAGGTAATGGATCTACACAATTAATAATTCATTCTGCAAATGGTTCTCAGTCTGCAGGTATGGGATGGAGTGGCGCAGGTTTAATGGGGTGTCCAAGTTTTCCTACTTGCTGACATTCTCTACAAAAGTGGGTGTGATTCTTCACATCTTACCTTATTTTTGGCCACCAAAATTCTTTTAGTATTCTACACAAGGCTTTTGTAATTCCTAAATGACCTCCTAACGAAGAATTATGGGCTATATTTAAAATTTGTGATCTAAACTTTCTAGGAACTACCAAAATTTCTTTCTTTTGCCTTCTCTCTACCTCCTTACCAGTCTCTGTGCAGATCAAGAAATCGTTTTTAATTTTTTATTTGACTGGGTGATCTGAGTGGGATTCACTCATGGCTGCTTGAAAAGCGAAATTCCAGGAAGGAACTTTTCAGTGTTCTTCCCATAAGGACAGTCCCTCGGGCATAGAAACAGCTCTCCGGCAATCCTGCAACCCTGGAATAGGAAGGCCTGATCTGGGTCTGTTCACATCGGAAAAGAATGTCACAATAGGTTCTGGACATTTTGTGGAATTAAGAATGTTATTACCCAGTAATAACACAGCATCTTTCATATGAAATCCTTCAGAAACACCTACAGTCAAATATCCAGTGTAACATTTACTCTTCATGTATATTCTATGTAAAGAGACAGAGAATACCGTTCCTCCAAATGCTTCTAAAAGAATTGACGAGTGCAATGACGTTTTCTCAGAGAGAGGGAAGTACTCCCTCTCTTATAAGGGAACAATAAGCCCCGGTATCCCTTAATGTTCTTACTTCAGTTTTCTTTGAATTCTCCTGAAGGAAGATATGGCAAGAATGGGCCCATACCAAACACTACTACTTTCTGATTCATCTCAAAAGGGAGGATATTTATTTTACCTAAAGGTTGGGACTTAACTGGGCAGTTTGATTTCATATGGCTGGGTTCATGGCAATGAAAACATGTTACCTCGTGTTTTACTTTGGCTCCCTGCTGATTTTGTGGCTGGTACCACTCTATGTACTGGCGTCATGGTTCACAATGTTGACTATGAATTTGAAGTTGTCACTCACCAGGCTGGCCGCGAGTTTGATACTGTGGTTCACCAGATGTCTTGGTTGGCGTTGTTGTTCACTTTCGTCCTGCCACTTCGTCCTCCAGTCAGGAACTCATCTTTGACGATCTTTACTCATGCCAGGCTGTTGGGAAGAAAGATTAAACTGCTCAGACAAGGAGAAGTTAGTCTCAAAAGTGTCAGCCAGTTTGGCTGCTTCCAATGCAATGGTCAACAAATGATCTTCAAGAAAGACTCTAACCTCTGGTCCAACAGATTCCAGCAGGTTATCCACCAAAAGTAGGTGAACTAGGTCGCTCAAGTTGGCGACACCATTTGCTTTGTACGAATTGGTGAGAGATTTCGACTGCTGCCTTATAAAGTCTACACGAGACTGACCCATCTGACACTTGCCCAGTTTGAATTCCCTCATGTATTTGGCGGGAATATACTGACATGCTCAAAGAACCACTGTTTTAACAACTCGATAATTAACACTTTCTTCATTATTTAAAACAACTGTGAACTCTTGTGCTTTACAGTACAATGTTGTATGCACTAATGTTGCCCAATGCTCCTCAGGCCACCTTATTGCTCAAGCCTGGTTTTCAAATGCCTCGAAAAACTGTTCAGGCTCTGCTTCAGCAAAACGTGGAACTAGCTACACTGCCTTTTGCACATTAAAGCAGTCATCCACAGTCTGCTTAAGCTGCCCCCTCTCCTTCTCTCTATCAAACTCCTCTCTAACAAATATTCGCGATTCCCTGGTTGTTTCAAGATTGAATTTGGCTAACTTAAGTGCCAATGAAGTGGACTAGCCCTGAGACAAGCCCGGTGAACCACCTGCTTCACGAGACTGCTGGTCTGATTGCTCTGGTGTTATTCCTCCCACATTACGAAGGGACCTAAGTGGGATCGGCGATTAACAGCTCCTGTAGCGGGAGTTACCTCAGTTTGGTGTGCCATAGTTGCTTCAACCCTTAATTTTTGTACAATTAATGTCACAAAGCTGTGCAGCACTGAGGGTTCACTGATATTCTATGCCAATAGAACGAGAAATTCACCAGCAGCGCTGTAAAGATAGTTTGGGCAGATTTAGTAGAGTATATTCAGACATCAACCGTCTGACCCGTGTAGGTGGCATTAACCCAACATAACATGCTGTTTGTAATGCATGCAACAAGCAGCAATAGCAGAGTACAACTTGCGGGATACACACACACAGTAGCTACACTGACATGCAATAATGAAAACAATTGCAAGGCTGACATTCAATAATGAAAGCAATAGCAAGGCGTAATGCCGAAAGTGATAGCAAGGTTGACACACAATGCCAAAAGTGATAGCAAGGCTATCTGAACGGCACTAATACCAACTCCAGCTCCCAACGATACTAAGACCAGCTCCAGCTCCCAGACAGGCCCCCATATTACAAACACAGGTAATCTGGTAGTAATGGGTTTTTGAAGCAAAACAAACTCAGCAGTAATATTTAACTCGAATTTCCTTCACCAGATATATATATATATATATATATATATATATATATATATATATATATATATATATATATATATATATATATATATGCATACTATGTACAGGAGTTGAATATAAATGTACTACATGGTGACAAAGAATGACAAACAGAAGCCAGAGAGAGAGAGAGAGAGAGAGAGAGAGAGATCACCATAATCAACCAGCTAAGCAAGTGTGACAAATGCTGACCGTAAGTGAACCACGTCGCCTCAGCATTTGGCGGGCTTGCCTGTGATTGGACAATGAACCAAGGTACTGATTTAATAGCGGGTACCCTAAAAGTCATTAAACCCTTAGCACCCGGTTCGCTGGTTGGGAGGCAGCCTATTTGGGTGTACATACGCTGAATAAATTGCAATATACTCGTTGCATGTCACACTTATGAAAGCAGATTTGGCTTTAGGTAGTATGCTATTGAGTCTCTCCTCTTACCCATACATAGGCACTTCTGCTCTTCTGCTCAACTCCTTGCTTGCCTGAGTCTTTTGCCTTCTGTACTTTTTTCATGCTCTGAAACACTTGGTTTTGGCCTCTTTACACCTCCGAGTAAACCATGGGCACACTCTGATCTCCCCCCCCCCCCAAAAAAAAAAAAAAAAAAAATTTGGGTACTGGATAAAAAGCTCTTCTCTGCCTCCTTGCACTTTCCAGCCACATACTCCATCATCTTCCTGTCTTCCCTTCTAGTTTTCTTTCCTACTACACCTCATACAGGAATTGCCTCATGCCTGTCCAATTCCCTCTTTTGAGCTGATGTTTCTCACACCCTTCCCAGGGTGCTTCTCTCTCCACTGTTATTTCCACAAGGTATTCGAAATTCAGTACCGTGTGGTAGCCAGCACCAGCCAAGGAACCTTTCACACATAATATCCCCTATATCTGAAGCACTCAGGGTGAATTCAAAGTCCAGCCTCGTTGGCTCATCCTACCCTTTCTGTCTCTTTCTGGTTGTCCCAAAGCATGAAGGTCTTCATTACCACCTGTATCATCTTAGTCCTCCATGTTTCAGGTTCCCTGTGTGGCTCTAGGTTATCCAAGTCACTCTGTGGTTGCCCTGCTCATGTGGGAATTGATGAATAAGTGTGCGTGTATGTGGCTGTGTACACACACACTTCCATAAAAACTTTTATGCCATTTCCATTTCCATTTTCATACACACTTCCATATACACAAGTCAAAACACACTTCCATGCACAGTTCCATACACACTTTTACAGAAACTTCAATACATGCATTCAGACGAATTTAATACACACAGATACACACACACACACACACACACACACACACACACACACACACACACACACACACACACACACTTCAACACACACTTTCACACGCACTTCCAGTCCAACATATTTCCATGTCGTAACTGATACAGAATTATCCTCAATGTCCGGCAATATACAGGAAGTATATATATAAAACATGCTGCATAAAAACACAAAACACACACACACACACACACACACACACACCACATCATACTCGTGTATGTGTTCACTCAACACGCATTATATTACCACAAGATGGGATTCTGGCTTTTCCCTGAGGACAGGCAGTCGTCTTGTAAACACATGCCACAAAGGAAGTAACATCATCTGTCTCCAAAGTGATGTGCGTGTCACCACGAATTATTTTTTTGGGTTCCTTTAGCATTTTTATGTTATATACTGATTCATGAGGTCATATCGTGACTGAACTACACTAATCAGTCACGTCATTTTCCTGGTTCCTATGCACACACCCACATTGAAAGAAAAAAGTAATAAGTACTTATAGAACACTAATACTATGTGTACACACGCTGACAGATTTATAACTGTGAAGGACAGGCGTTTTGTTTGTTGTTGACAACTGTAGAGTAGTATAGTGTAGCGTATATCAGAGAAAGTTGTGTCGTATGTGTGTGTGTACTCACCTATTTGTGGTTGTAGGGGTCGAATAATAGCTCCTAGCCCCGTGTGCCTGCGTGTGTGTGTGTGTGTGTGTGTGTGTGTGTGTGTGTGTGTGTGTGTGTGTGTGTGTGTGTATATATATATATATATATATATATATATATATATATATATATATATATATATATATATATATATATATATGCAAAACAACCACTGTGAAAGAATAGAGAAATTCCAAGCGCTTTCGTGACTACTCACATTATCAAGGAACAATGAAAGTAAAGCATCAAAGGAAGGTATATAAAGGGGTAGCCCACACCTCACTATCAGATCCCACAACAAAGAAACACCTGACGCGAGACAGCAGGCCCGCCGGCCGAACTAGACAGGTCCTTCACACAACCCACCAACAAACTATTCTACCCAAGCTTATGTGAACGCGTTGGACAGGAATAAGTGGAGACAAGTGGTGTGTATGCCTTGAGGTGCTGTTGGAGTGCTGTCATTCTAAGATGGTTGCCTGGACCTGACTCCTTTGAAACTTGGACAGGATTTTTGTGTGTTTGATTTAGATCCGACATTAATAAGTGTGTAAGTGTGTTTCTGGGGAATAAATTCTCATAATAATGACTGAATTTTCGCCGAAACCCTAATATTCACGTAGTACTACAAATACTTCAAGAAGAATTAATCTTCTGTACTTCTTAGTATATATACTTCTTAATAAGTATACTTCTTAGAAAATATACTTCTTAATAAGTAAACTTCTTAGTAAATATACTTCTTAATAAGTATACCTCTTAGAAAATATACTTCTTAATAAGTATACTTCTTAGTAAATACACTTCTTAATAAGTATACTTCTTAGTAAATATACTTCTTAATAAGTATACTTCTTAGTAAATATACCTCTTAGTAGTATAGTACTTCATAAAGAATGTATATTCAATGGATTGTACAGTCTATTTTGTTCTTAACAGCCTCACTTGATATCTGTCTCGCATCATTGTGACTCACCACGTTAGTAACAATAACTGTGGCTATCAAGGTCTGCAACACTTGTACGGAGAGCAGGCCTAGTAAAAATCTGCAACACTTGCATGGTGAGTAGGCCTAGTAAAGGTCTGCAACACTTGTATGGAGAGTAGGCCTAGTAAAGGTCTGCAACACTTGTATGGAAAGTAGGCCGCCTAGTAAAGGTCTGCAACACTTGTATGGAGAGTAGGCCTAGTAAAGGTCTGCAACACTTGCATGGTGAGTAGGCCTAGTAAAGGTCTGCAACACTTGCATGGTGAGTAGGCCTAGTAAAGGTCTGCAACACTTGTACGGAGAGCAGGCCTAGTAAAGGTCTGCAACACTTGCATGGTGAGTAGGCCTAGTAAAGGTCTGCAACACTTGTACGGAGAGCAGGCCTAGTAAAGGTCTGCAACACTTGTATGGAAAGTAGGCCGCCTAGTAAAGGTCTGCAACACTTGTATGGAGAGTAGGCCTACTAAAGGTCTGCAACACTTGTATGGAGAGTAGGCCTAGTAAAGGTCTGCAACACTTGTACGGAGAGTAGGCCTAGTAAAGGTCTGCAACACTTGTATGGAGAGTAGGCCTAGTAAAGGTCTGCAACACTTGTATGGAGAGTAGGCCTAGTAAAGGTCTGCAACACTTGTAGGTAGAGTAGGCCTAGTAAAGGTCTGCAACACTTGTATGGAAAGTAGGCCTAGTAAAGGTCTGCAACACTTGTATGGAGAGTAGGCCTAGTAAAGTTCTTTATGGTCACATTCAAATCTCTGCCACGTGTTGTTTCATCCCCAGAGGATCATCATAATCACCAGCATCACTAACATCACCAGCAGCTTCAAGCTCACCAGCATCACTAACATCACCAGCAGCTTCAAGCTCACCAGCATCACTAACATCACCAGCAGCTTCAAGCTCACCAGCATCACTAACATCAGCAGCTTCGAGCTCACCAGCATCACTAACATCACCAGCAGCTTCAAGCTCACCAGCTTCACTAACATCACCAGCAGCTTCAAGCTCACCAGCTTCATTAACATCACCAGCAGCTTCAAGCTCACCAGCTTCACTAGCATCACCAGCAGCTTCAAGCTCACCAGCTTCACTAGCATCACCAGCAGCTTCAAGCTCACCAGCTTCATTAACATCACCAGCAGCTTCAAGCTCACCAGCAGCTTCAAGCTCACCAGCATCACTAACATCACCAGAAGCTTCAAGCTCACCAGCATCACTAACATCACCAGCAGCTTCAAGCTCACCAACATCACTAACATCACCAGCAGCTTCAAGCTCACCAGCATCACTAACATCACCAGCAGCTTCAAGCTCACCAACATCACTAACATCACCAGCAGCTTCAAGCTCACCAGCATCACTAACATCACCAGCAGCTTCAAGCTCACCAGCATCACTAGCATCACCAGCAGCTTCAAGCTCACCAGCATCACTAACATCACCAGCAGCTTCAAGCTCACCAGCATCACTAACATCACCAGCAGCTTCAAGCTCACCAGCATCACTAGCATCACCAGCAGCTTCAAGCTCACCAGCATCACTAACATCACCAGCAGCTTCAAGCTCACCAGCATCACTAACATCACCAGCAGCTTCAAGCTCACCAGCATCACTAGCATCACCAGCAGCTTCAAGCTCACCAGCTTCACTAACATCACCAGCAGCTTCAAGCTCACCAGCATCACTAGCAGCTTCAAGCTCACCAGCATCACTAGCAGCTTCAAGTTCACCAGCATCACTAGCAGCTTCAAGCTCACCAGCATCACCAGCAGCTTCAAGCTCACCAGCATCACCAGCAGCTTCAAGCTCACCAGCATCACCAGCAGCTTCAAGCTCACCAGCATCACCAGCAGCTTCAAGCTCACCAGCATCACTAAACTCACCAAAACGGACACATCAGTAGCTTGTTGCTAAACTATTCCATATGAGAGTTACATAATGGGAACAAAAGCTATGTTTCATCTGTCTCATTCCATCACACAGGATGGGTTACATACATAGTGTTGAAATCTGACAGCCTGAGCTGGGAGACTAATGTAGGACGGTGAGGTTATCGTTAATAATTCTTTATAATTTTATCAGGTACGGGAGCATTAAAGATGTCCTTCCTGCAGAACTGAGGATACTATTACTTAGGAATTATCATCTCTCAGAATGGCATAATCCAGATACTTGAGAAATGTAATTTTGATGAAGATATCTCCATCAGAGAGCGGGAGGCAACAAATATCATGCATAAGAGAGTAGAAAAAGAGGTGTGTGGGAAGGGAGAGAAATTTGGATGCTAGAGGGTGTTTCACTCGCAGGAAGCCCCGAGTTGATACTCCCGTAGTTGCAACTCTTTTGTTTGTATATTATGTCTGTAGTAAACCATAACTCGGGGCCTCCTACGAGTGAAACAACCTGTATAATACTGAGTATGTAACTACCAGCAGACCAAAGCTCACCATCAGTGCCCCGGTGCCTGCCCTCCTTCACACGGGTGAAGGGCTACCTCGTGGTTTTTACAGAAGGTCCCTCTGATTAACCTGTTGGTTTTTAAAGAAAGCCCTTTGATTAATGTGTTGGTTTTTAAAGAAAGCCCCTGGTTAGCGTGCTGGTTTTTAAAGAAAGTCCTCAATTAGCACACTGGTTTTTAAAAGACAACCCTTGATTAACGTGCTGCTTTTAAAAGCAGCACGTTAATCAAGACGAGGCAGACTTAGTACAGACTGGAGAGAAAAACAGTCCAAAGCAGCAAAAAGTAACTTCAATTCGTTGTTTTAGCTTAATGTTGAAGGAAGTGTAGAGCAATTTCTTCAAGAGGCTGAATGTTTATGGGCATAGACAGAGAAGGCAGATATTTATTTTATTTAACAAAACTTGATACATAAACAGACTGAACTAGTTACTCGGTGGGAACAAAGGCTAACTCTTTCCCAGCCATATTCCAGCACGCAGGATGGGGCTCATACTTAGTGCTGAAATCTGTCAGTTTGAGCTGGGAGACTTAACAGGACAATGAGAATGTCTTCATGTGTTCCACTAACGGTTCATCAGCTACGGGAGCTTATAAGGTTCGGTCCCAGCGTAGCTGGAGTTGCTCTCACTTGGGAATTACCATCCCTCACAGGACAAATTGATTATTTATGAGGATATCGCCATCATCCCAGAATAAAGGTAAGAAAAATTATTTATAGAAGACAAAGGAAAAAGAGGGGGACAGGGAAGTGGAATTTGCAGGTCATAATTTTTAACTGCAGATAGAGGGAGAGTGGATGAGAAATTATACATATATTAAATATTATATATATATATATATATATATATATATATATATATATATATATATATATATATATATATATATATTAGTAGCGTGGAGGGTGAGGGAAGAGCTGTGTGTGGTGCAAGACTCCAAAAACCCACATACACATCTTCCTCGTACATCATGCTGAACGGGTCTAATATCGCAGTGAATGCACGCCAGTGTACGGTAAAACAACATTTAGGCGTTGGTTGTGACAGTGTGAAAAGCTTATTGAAACAAGAGAAGGGCCAGTCAGCGCCTCCCATACACTGCTTGTTCTCCCTCCCTTCCCTCCAAACCTTCTCTCCCTCCCAGTATTAGGCTGATTAACCGGCTCAGCCTAACATTAAAAGACCTTACTGCACTGACGCTCGCCACCAATATATTAAACACCACTACTCTTCAAGCACCTGAGAGTCCTACTCACAACATAAACATCAAAACTGAAATTAAAAATGACCTGAATAGTATTCACGATGAAGACCAACGTACTTCATTTGTTAGGACGCCTCAGCATCGCCAGGATGATGGTAGTGGAACAGGAAGATCCTCTGAATGGGTCACCAGTCCGAGTGCAGAAGGAAGATCAGGATACGTTATTTGTATTTGTTTTTTGTTGAAAATCCCGACCCCTCTTGTGATTCAGAAATAACAATTCTTGGTGAGATTCTGAGGTTCCTTGCATAGTTGCTGGACTGTAAATGGCATGACTTCCAGCACACCACTCACGTAAGGGACTGTAACAAGTACATAACACAATGAGGTACCTCACAGTTTGTCCTGATCTCCGATCTTCACACCAAACAAGGGAAAAATAGAGTGTTTTCATAAGAATCGGGACGTTTCTTCTCTGCTTTGTCTAAGTAAAGCTGTCATGGATATTACAAAAAAAAAAAAAACACTGTCGTTTAAGCAACCAAGAGATTGTATGCTCATAAATACACAGTACAAACTGCTACTTATTTTATAAAAAGAGAAAAAATATAAAATCCATTAGTGATCATCACCATCCTCAAGATCACCATCCTCAAGGTCACCACCATCCTCAAGATCACCACCATCCTCTAGATCACCACCATCCTCAAGATCACCACCATCCTCAAGATCACCACCATCCTCAAGATCACCACCATCCTCAAGATCACCACCATCCTCTAGATCACCACCATCCTCAAGATCACCACCATCCTCAAGATCACCACCATCCTCAAGATCACCACCATCCTCAAGATCACCACCATCCTCAAGATCACCACCATCCTCAAGATCACCACCATCCTCAAGATCACCACCATCCTCAAGATCACCACCATCCTCAAGATCACCACCATCCTCAAGATCACCACCATCCTCAAGATCACCACCATCCTCAAGATCACCACCATCCTCAAGATCACCACCATCCTCAAGATCACCACCATCCTCAAGATCACCACCATCCTCAAGATCACCACCATCCTCTAGATCACCACCATCCTCAAGATCACCACCATCCTCAAGATCACCACCATCCTCAAGATCACCACCATCCTCAAGATCACCACCATCCTCAAGATCACCACCATCCTCAAGATCACCATCATCCTCAAGATCACCACCATCCTCAAGATCACCACCAACCTCAAGATCACCACCATCCTCTAGATCACCACCATCCTCAAGATCACCACCATCCTCAAGATCACCACCATCCTCAAGATCACCACCATCCTCAAGATCACCATCATCCTCAAGATCACAACCATCCCCAAGATCACCACCATTCTCAGGATAACCATCATCAAGGTCACCACCATCTTCATGGTCACCACCAACCTCAAGATCACCATCCTCAAGATCACCACCATCCTCAAGATCACCATCTTCATGATCACCATCCTTGTGAGGGAAAAGTTCAACAGATAGGAGTAGCAATATAGTAACAATAGTTTCATTGCCGGCTTCTAGTTAAGGTAGGGCAAGTCAAGCTCCCGCCTTTCTTCTCCCTCCCCGAAAGTGATAGTTTGACTGCCGGCTACTTGTTAGCGTAGGGTCAGTCTAGCTCCCGCTATCCCTTCCCCTCCCTTTCCCCCCCCCCCCCCCCCCCCGAAAGGTGACGTGTGGGGCTCTGGTCAAACAGTAAATCACTCGACTCAGAGCTCCCAACACTACTGTAAGTACATGCCTGCCTTGTATTCTAGTGGATTTATCGGTTAAAAGCTTCACTTTTGACCAATAATAAACTTAGTCCTTTCAGTCTTGCTCTAGGTTGACTGTTGTAATAATCACCACGTCTTTTGAGTATTGTACTTGCCATGGAGAGTGATTCTTTAAGCAGTGGGTAACCTGTCTATCTTTTCAGCTTGGATGACAGTGAGGGTCACCTGTCAATCAACGAGAAGAACAGGAGACGGACTAACGTCCTGGAGACGTCCCATTTTGGATCTAATTACCTGTGCACCTGTATGAAATTGCAGGACGTAACCCCACATCATTGCAGCGGTAAAGAACCTGCTTTCCTGTCATCGGGATACTACTCAAGGCTCTATCTACTGTGAAGAACTAGCCAGTGGGTCGTAACCAACACCTGCGACCCTCCCCCCCCATCATCCGCAACGGCTACGATTTCAACAACACAGTGTCACCAACACCAGACACCCCTATACATATTAGCATTGAATTCAGTTATCATTTATATTTTTCATTTTTCATTTTCTTTAATGTAGGATTAATATTTCATATTTAAGTGTTTTATATTTTATATTTTCTAAATAATAAAGTGTTTATGTTTGTCTGTTATTATTTCTTTTTCTATTCACTAATTTTCCTGAGGAGGAGCCAGCCTTGGTAATACTGTCTGAAGTTGTTACAGGGCTGAGTAAGCCTTCACAAGTGGCGACCCTGCCAGGATCAACTCTACTGAATCAAGATTCAACTCCATCTCGAATCTACCATTGGAACTTCAACGCCGCATACCACAGAAGGTTACCACCAGCCATGAGTAATCATTCTCTATGGTAGGACTATGGTACAGGTATTTAAAAGATTTGGTGATTGTTATAGTCTCAATTTATTGTAAGTCAAGTCAGGCAGGATATAATATTTAATTCTGCCACTTTTTTATGTGAGCTTGAAACACTTTGGAGGATTAGACTCTAGGGACCCGAGATTTTCCAGTGACAATTTGTTTCATTGAGCTCTTTATTATATCAAGGGAACTGTCATAGGACACTCTTGATTTATTGGTGAGAAGATTGGATGGTCAAGGGACCCCATTCTACTTACTGTTTGCTCGGAGCCGGCATAGAACCCTTCATTTTCATTAATACATATTGTTTAATTGAAGTAGGGATCGAGCCCTCTGGTTTATTTACAGTTTGAACGGAGCAGGAATTGAACCCTCCGTTTTCTTTAATACCCGTTTCATTTCCCCTGATAGTTTAAGTTATTCTTGCAAGCATGGAGGAATACCAGTTTTGGATGAACGCTGGAAGTAAGTTAGGAATAACAGGGAAAAATTTAGAATCTTTCATTAGTGCTAAGATCCAGGGAAGACTTGAAAGAGAAAGAATTGAGAGAGAAGAAAGACAGTTAGAAAGAGAAAGAGAAGAAGAAAAGGAGAGAGAGAGAATCGAAAGAGAAGAGTAAAAGGAGAAAGAGAACCTTGAAAGACAGGAGAAAAAGGAGAGAGAGAGAATTGAGAGAGAAATCCAAGAAAGACAGTTAGAAAGAGAGCGAGAAGACCAAAAAGAGCGTGATAGACTTGATCGTGAGGAAAGAGCTAGGGAACGTGAGGAACAAGCTAAGACACGTGAGGAACAGGTTAAATTAAGAGAACTTGAGGAAAGAGCAAAGGATAGAGAAGTTGAGGAAAAAGCTAGAGAACGTGAGGAAAGAGCTAGAGAGCATGAGTTAATAGAGAGAGAAAAGGATCGCGAGCTCGAAAAATCTCGCCTTGAATTGGAGAATAAAAAGTTAACTCATACACAACAACAATTAGAGGAAGGAGTAATGGAACAACGTGCAATCAGTGCACATATTCCAACACCTAATTTACCTCCCTTCACAGAGGGGGAAGACATAACTTCATACATTATCAGGTTTGAAAATACCACTACCCTCTGTGAATGGCCTGCTGACACCTGGGCTACCAGGTTAGGAATGTTATTTTCTGGTACAGCCTTGAATATCTATGCAACTTTGTCACAGGATATATGTAATTATAACCTACTGAAGAAGGCAATCCTTAAAGCATATCAAAAAACCACTAATTCTTACAGGAAAGATTTCAGGTATGCCACCTTACAGCCTGGCCAGAACTTTCAGCAGTTACAGGTAACACTCGTTTGTTCGACTTTTGGATAGAGAGTTCAGGAATTGATCACAGTTATGAATCTCTTAGAGACTTCATGGTTGCTGACCAGTTCCTGACAGCTCTTCCCCATCAGATACGAACATTCATCAGAGAACGTAACCTGATTAAAGCTGAGGAAGTTGCTGAGGCTGCTGACCTGTATGCTGAGGCTCACAATTCCTATAAAGACCTAAAGGGATCGAACCCTAAGGGCAAGGGTTCATCAAACCTGAAGAAATCAAAGCTTCTAGTGGAAAGTAAAATGACGTCTTTTATTCCTGTTTGTCATTTGTGTAGTGTTAAGGGACATAAACGTCCAGATTGTCCTTCTAAGAAGGTCCAAAAAGTTGGAAGATGTTTTAAAGACTGTAATGATCAAGCACCCTTCTGTTCAGGAACAGTTAATGGACCTAATGTATCTACCATTTTACGAGACACTGGATGCACATGTATAGTCATTTCTGATAAGCTGTTCCCTAATCTTAAAGAAACTCATTCCTCTGCTATACTTTCAGACTACTTGGGCCGTACAGACACTTTTCCTACCATCCGTTGTTACATTAGGTCTAAATGGTTCACAGGTTGGTCTGAAGCCGTACTAGCTCCCATCACTTCTTGCTCCGTACTAATAGGTAATGTAAAAGGTGCCATTCTTCCTTCTGAGGTTGACCTCTCATCACCAAAGATGGACATAGGTGTTTCAGATCCTCTTCCTGTAGAGTCGGAGAAGCCCCTCGAAAGTTCAGATGAGACAATGTCTCGTGAGATTCATGTGGGATTAAAAACCAGTGATGCTACTCTCGAAAGCGAGGTAGTAGGATCACCGGTTCACTTCTTAGATGAAAGTGAGGATATCACCTCCGATACCATAAATGTCTTGACTAGGGCTCAGACCAAAGCCCAGGTTTCTCCTACTGTCCATCCTTTGATTTTCCCTGACTTTAAGCCTTTAGATGTATCGAAGGACTCCTTTGCCAATTTACAACGTAATTGCCCTTCTCTTCAGAATTGCCATAATGCCGCTAAACAAAATCAAGTTATCCAAAGGAAAAACTTTTCATATAAATTTGAATATATAAAAGGTATCTTGTACAAGTCAGTACTCAAATTAAATTCAGATGAGATAGACTATTCCATCTTAGTTGTTCCAAGTCAATGCAGAGAGACTGTTCTTAAAATGGCTCATGACCTGCCAGTGGCCGGACATTTCTCGCATCGTAAAACCTTAAATAAAATTAGGGAAACCTATTTTTGGCCAAAAATGTCCTCAGATGTCACTACCTATTGTAGATCATGTAAAGTTTGCCAACTGTCATCCTCCCGAGGTACCAGGCGAGTACCTATGGTCAAAATGCCTATCTTTACGGTACCGTTTGAAAGAGTAGCTATTGACATCGTTGGTCCTTTATCTCCACTTTCATCTGCGGGACATAGATATATATTAACATTAGTTGATTATGCTTCGAGTTTCCCTGAAGCCGTTCCCTTAAAGACCATAACTACTACAGAGGTGGCTGAAGCCCTTTTGTCCATTTTCTCCAGAGTGGGCATCCCTAGAGAAATTTTGTCTGACTGTGGGACACAATTCACATCTGACTTAATGCAACATCTATACCAACTTCTGGGAGTGAAGCCTCTCTTCACCACACCCTATCATCCCAGCTGTAATGGGAGGATTGAGCGCCAGCATTCGGTTCTCAAGTCCATTTTAAGGAAACTTTGCTCCCTTAAACCTAAGGAGTGGCATCGTTACCTACCCTGTGCTTTGTTTGCCATGAGGGAAGTTCCCAGTGACTCTTTGGGGTTTTCACCTTTTGAACTTCTCTATGGTAGACAGGCCAGAAGCCCATTGTCCATCCTTCATGACTTATGGACTAATGAGGAGGTAAATGCTGAGGTTCAGTCTTCTTACCAGTTTCTCCTTGACCATAGATCCAAACTTGAGGAGACCTCTGACATAGTTTCGAAAAACCTAAGCTTGTCAATGGACCAGTACAAAACCTATTTTGATTCCAAAAGTCAGAGGAGAAGTTTTAACGTAGGAGATGAAGTTCTTGTACTTTTGCCTATCAAGTCAAATAAATTATTAGTAGCATGGAAAGGTCCATATAAAGTATTAAAAATTTGTGGGAAAGTTGACTACCTCATAGAAGTCAAGGGGAAACCTAAGCTTTATCATATCAACATCCTTAAGAAATATTACCGAAGAAATTCGGTTAACTGCCTTAATAACTTTGACTTAGTTTTTCCACACGAACTTGATAAGACAACTGAAGAATGTAAAGTGTGCATAATTGACACCTCTCACTTAGACTATGATGAAGAACTACATGACGTGGTGACTCTTGACCACTCGGATGCAACCAACATTAATATTAATGAATCTTTGGATGACCATAAGAGACATGAACTACTTCAATGTGTGAGTAACTTTTCAGACGTCTTTACTGATATTCCAGGTGTTACCTCCACGGTAGTCCATAAGATTGACTTAGTGACGGACAATCCTATCAAACGAAAATTATACCCAGTTCTAGTTCACCTTAGGGATGCATTTGACCGAGAGGTAGACAAATTATTAAAACTAAAGATCATTGAACCTTCAGTATCTTCATATTGTTCACCAGTAGTCATGGTTAAGAAGGAGGATAATTCATATAGACTTGCTGTTGACTTCAGAGGCCTTAATGCTATAACTCGGTGGGATGCTGAGCCTATGCCCTTAATAGATAGCGATCTACACAAATTTTATGACGCTTCCTTCTTTTCAGAGATTGATATTGCACAGGCATATCATCAAGTAATGTTAGATCCTTCTTCTAAGCAGTACACCGCTTTTCCTACACACCAAGGACTGATGCAGTATAGAACTATGCCCTTCGGTTTGGTAACTGCCTGTGCTACCTACGTGAGACTGATGAGAAAGGTCTTGGGTAATATGCCAAATGTTTCAGTTTATTTTGATAACATTTACGTAATGACATCCACGTGGTACGAACATATCCAAACATTAACATCAGTTTTGCATAGGTTACGCTCACATGGCCTCACTGCCAAGCCGAAGAAATGCTTCCTTGGGTATAACAAGATTAGATATCTTGGACTGATACTTTCTAATAACTCTCTGCAGCCTCTCCCCAGTAAGATCAAAGCTTTATTAGAATTTAAATTCCCCAAAACCAAGAAGCTCATGCGTAGCTTTCTTGGTTCTGTAAATTTTTATGCACGGTTTATCCCGAACCTTACTGATCTTACAGGCATCTTATTTGACTTCCTTAAAAAGTCTGTGAAGGAACCTCTTGAACTTTCCGACGTAGCTCGGAAAAGTTTAATGAGATTAAAAACATCTTTTCGAAAGACCCTATACTTAAGATTCCAGATATTAATAAAACATTTTGTTTAAGAACTGATGCCTCCAATACTGGCTTAGGTGTGGTGTTACTACAATACCATGATGGTACTCCCTTCCCTGTATGCTTCCTAAGCCGGAAACTCCTTCCTGCAGAAACGAGATACTCCACCATAGAAAAGGAATGTTTGGTCCTTGTGTGGGGTAACTCCAAACTTAAATTTTATTTGCTGGGAAAAGAATTCATTTTAGAAACGGACCACAAACCTTTGATATACCTAGAAACTTTTAAGGGAACCAACAGTCGCCTCTTGAGGTAGACATTGGCACTCCAGGCTTTTAAGTTCCATATTGTGTATATCAATGGTTTATCCAATTATTTCTCTGACTGGTTAAGTTGTGACAGTCAGTAGAAGATTTGTTGCCTTACGCGACTTCCACATGTTAGAACTTTTTCCTCGCCTATTCTTCTTATACTCCTTGACTATAAGTCTTGGTATGGGGGAGTGTGAGGGAAAAGTTCAACAGATAGGAGTAGCAATATAGTAACAATAGTTTCATTGCCGGCTTCTAGTTAAGGTAGGGCAAGTCAAGCTCCCGCCTTTCTTCCCCCTCCCCGAAAGTGATAGTTTGACTGCCGGCTGCTTGTTAACGTAGGGTCAGTCTAGCTCCCGCTATCCCTTCCCCTCTTCCCCCCCCCCCCGAAAGGTGACGTGTGGGGCTCTGGTCAAACAGTAAATCACTCGACTCAGAGCTCCCAACACTACTGTAAGTACATGCCTGCCTTGTATTCTAGTGGATTTATTGGTTAAAAGCTTCACTTTTGACCAATAATAAACTTAGTCCTTTCAGTCTTGCTCTAGGTTGACTGTTGTAATAATCACCACGTCTTTTGAGTATTGTACTTGCCATGGAGAGTGATTCTTTAAGCAGTGGGTAACCTGTCTATCTTTTCAGCTTGGATGACAGTGAGGGTCACCTGTCAATCAACGAGAAGAACAGGAGACGGACTAACGTCCTGGAGACGTCCCATTTTGGATCTAATTACCTGTGCACCTGTATGAAATTGCAGGACGTAACCCCACATCATTGCAGCGGTAAAGAACCTGTTTTCCTGTCATCGGGATACTACTCAAGGCTCTATCTACTGTGAAGAACTAGCCAGTGGGTCGTAACCAACACCTGCGACCCTCCCCCACCCCATCATCAGCAACGGCTACGATTTCAACAACACAGTGTCACCAACACCAGACACCCCTATACATATTAGCGTTGAATTCAGTTATCATTTATATTTTTCATTTTTCACTTTCTTTAATGTAGGATTAATATTTCATATTTAAGTGTTTTATATTTTATATTTTCTAAATAATAAAGTGTTTATGTTTGTCTGTTATTATTTCTTTTTCTATTCACTAATTTTCCTGAGGAGGAGCCAGCCTTCGTAATACTGTCTGAAGTTGTTACGGGGCTGAGTAAGCCTTCACAATCCTCAAGGTCAACACCATCCTCAAGATCACCACCATCCTCAAAGTTACCATCTTCAATATCACCACCATCCTCAAGATCACCATCATCAAGGTCACCACCATCCTCAAGGTCACCATCTTTAATATCACCATCTTCAAGGTCACCACCATCCTCAAGGTCACCACCATCCTCAATATCACCATCTTCAAGGTCACCACCATCCTCAATATCTCCATCTTCAAGGTCAACACCATCCCCAATATCATCATCCTCAGGATCAGCACCAACCTCAATATCACCATCTTCATGATCACCAACATCCTCAAGGTCAACACCATCCTCAAGGTTACCATTTTCAAGATCACCACCATCCTCAAGATCAATATATTCAAGGTCACCACCATCCTCAAGATCACCATCCTCAAGATCACCATCCTCAAGATCACCATCCTCCATCCTTACCACCATCCTCAAGATCAAGATCACCACCATCCTCAAGATCCTGAAGATCACCATCACCATCCTGAAGATCACCATCACCACCATCCTCAAGATTACCACCATCCTCAAGATCACCACCATCCTCAAGATTACCACCATCCTCAAGATCACCACCCTCCTCAAGAGTACCACCATCCTCAAGATTACCTCCATCCTCAAGATCACCACCATCAAGATCACCACCTCAAGATCACCACCATCCTAAGATCACCATCCATCCTCAAGATCACCACCATCCTCAAGATCACCATCCTCCTCAAGATCAAGATCACCACCATCATCAAGATCACCACCATCCTGAAGATCACCATCCTGAAGATCATCCTGAATACCACCATCCTCAAGATCAACACCATCCTCAAAATCACCACAATCCTCAATATCACCATCTTCAAGATCACCACCATCCTGAAGATCACCATCCTGAAGACCACCATCCTCAAGATCACCACCATCCTCAAGATCACCACCATCCTCAAGATCACCATCCTCAAGATCACCACCATCCTCAAGATTACCACCATCCTCAAGATCACCACCATCCTCAAGATTACCACCATCCTCAAGATCACCACCATCCTCAAGATTACCACCATCCTCAAGATTACCACCATCCTCAAGATCACCACCATCCTCAAGATCACCATCATCCTCAAGATCACCACCATCCTCAAGATCACCACCATCCTCAAGATTACCACCATCCTCAAGATTACCACCATCCTCAAGATCACCACCATCCTCAAGATCACCACCATCCTCAAGATCACCACCATCCTCAAGATTACCACCATCCTCAAGATCACCACCATCCTCAAGATCACCACCATCCTCAAGATCACCATCCTCAAGATCACCATCCTCAAGATCACCACCATCCTCAAGATCACCACCATCCTCAAGATCACCACCATCCTCAAGATCACCATCCTCAAGATCACCATCCTCAAGATCACCACCATCCTCAAGATCACCACCATCCTCAAGATCACCACCATCCTCAAGATCACCACCATCCTCAAGATCACCACCATCCTCAAGATCACCATCCTCAAGATCACCACCATCCTCAAGATCACCACCATCCTCAAGATCACCACCATCCTCAAGATCACCACCATCCTCAAGATCACCACCATCCTCAAGATCACCACCATCCTCAAGATCACCACCATCCTCAAGATCACCACCATCCTCAAGATCACCACCATCCTCAAGATCACCACCATCCTCAAGTTCACCATCCTCAAGGTTACCACCATCCTCAAGATCACCATCCTCAAGATCATCACCATCCTCAAGATTACCACCATCCTCAAGATCACCATCCTCAAGATCACCACCATCCTCAAGGTTACCACCATCCTCAAGATCACCACCATCCTCAAGATAAGATCACCACCATCCTGAAGATCACCACCATCCTCAAGATCACCACCATCCTCAAGATCACCATCCTCAAGATCACCACCATCCTCAAGATCCTCAAGATTACCACCATCCTCAAGATTACCACCATCCTCAAGATCACCATCCTCAAGATCACCACCATCCTCAAGATCACCACCATCCTCAAGATCACCACCATCCTCAAGATCACCACCATCCTCAAGATTACCACCATCCTCAAGATCACCACCATCCTCAAGATTACCACCATCCTCAAGATCACCATCCTCAAGATTACCACCATCCTCAAGATCACCACCATCCTCAAGATCACCATCCTCAAGATTACCACCATCCTCAAGATCACCACCATCCTCAAGATTACCACCATCCTCAAGATCACCACCATCCTCAAGATCACCACCATCCTCAAGATTACCACCATCCTCAAGATCACCACCATCCTCAAGATCACCACCATCCTCAAGATCACCACCATCCTCAAGATTACCACCATCCTCAAGATCACCACCATCCTCAAGATCACCACCATCCTCAAGATTACCACCATCCTCAAGATCACCATCCTCAAGATCACCACCATCCTCAAGATCACCATCCTCAAGATCACCACCATCCTCAAGATCACCATCCTCAAGATCACCACCATCCTCAAGATCACCACCATCCTCAAGATCACCACCATCCTCAAGATCACCACCATCCTCAAGATCACCACCATCCTCAAGATCACCACCATCCTCAAGATCACCATCCTCAAGATCACCACCATCCTCAAGATCACCATCCTCAAGATCACCACCATCCTCAAGATCACCACCATCCTCAAGATCACCACCATCCTCAAGATTACCACCATCCTCAAGATCACCACCATCCTCAAGATCACACCACCATCCTCAAGATTACCACCATCCTCAAGATCACCACCTCAAGATCCCATCCTCATGATCACCCCCATCCTCAAGATCACCACCATCCTCAAGATCACCACCATCCTCAAGATCACCACCATCCTCAAGATCACCACCATCCTCAAGATTACCATCCTCAAGATCACCACCATCCTCAAGATTGCCATCCTCAAGATCACCACCATCCTCAAGATCACCACTATCCTCAAGATTACCACCATCCTCAAGATTACCATCCTCAAGATTACCACCATCCTCAAGATCACCATCCTCAAGATCACCATCCTCAAGATCACCACCATCCTCAAGATCACCACCATCCTCAAGATCACCACCATCCTCAAGATCACCACCATCCTCAAGATCACCACCATCCTCAAGATTACCACCATCCTCAAGATCACCACCATCCTCAAGATCACCATCATCAAGATCACCATCCTCAAGATCACCACCATCCTCAAGATTACCATCCTCAAGATCACCATCCTCAAGATCACCACCATCCTCAAGGTTACCACCATCCTCAAGATCACCACCATCCTCAAGATCACCATCCTCAAGATCACCACCATCCTCAAGATTACCACCTTCTTCAGGGTCACCATCTTCAAGATCGCCACTATCCTCAACATCATCACCATCTTCCAGATGAGCAGCATCAAGATGAGAGGCATCAACGGGATGCTGGATGCTGGTGTCTTCATCTGGTGATAGCGTCATCAAGGCGGCGCTGTAGTGCCTGGGGGAGACAGTCTGCAGGAGGAGACGCTAAATTGAACATCACACCGTATTACGTTGACGGCACAACTGTAATGATTATGTTGGCAGTGCTGGAAGATTATGTTGGCTGCATTGGAAGATTATGTTGGCAGTACTGAAAGATTATGTTGCTAGTGCTGGGTGATTATGTTGGCAGAGTTATGTGATTATGTTGGCAGTGCTGGAGGGGGGGGGGAAGGAATACATAGTAGCACCGAGGGAATATGTGGGCAACATTGTTTGGTTATTTTGGCTACATATAAAGGGAATGTGTTGGCAACATTAAAGAAATATGTTGTCAGCCCTGAATTTTATTTGATCAACCAGCCGTCTCCCACCAAGGTAGGGTGAGCCGTAAAGGAGGAAACACTTTCACCGTCATTCATCACTTTGTTCATACTCCAACAACACGTCAAATCAAAAAAACGACTTGTCTC
Organism: Cherax quadricarinatus; assembly: GCF_038502225.1. Lineage (NCBI taxonomy): Eukaryota > Metazoa > Arthropoda > Malacostraca > Decapoda > Parastacidae > Cherax > Cherax quadricarinatus. Next base: position 32,263,579 of record NC_091296.1, on the reverse strand, counting down.
AACTCACTCTTATTTAACACGCTCACACAAACTTGTTGGATGTCCAAGCTTCTAGCACTCGAAACCTCCTTTATCCCTCCATCCAACCCATAAACAGAAAGGAAACAACAAATAATTTTCCGAGAAGAGGTGTCGGAATGGGCGCTTGTGACGAGTGGGGTTCCACAAGGGTCAGTACTAAGATCCTCACTGTTTCTTGCATAAACATAACGGAAGGGATAGTCAGAAGTATCCCTGTTTTCAAATGGTGTGAAACTAATGAGGAGAATACAAGCAGGTGAGGAACAGGAAAGACTACAAATGAACCTGGACAGTTTGAAGGACTGGTCTAACAAGTGGTTGCTAAAATTCAACCCCAGCAAGCGCAACATAATGAAGATTAGGGAAGAGCAAAGAACACCATAAACAGAGTACAGGATCGAGGGGCAAAGGCTGCAAATCTTCGTCAAGGAGAGGGACCTCGGGGTAAGCATAGTACCGAGCATATCGCCTTAGGCGCAGCAAATGCGCTTCTGGCAAATCTATGACTAGCTTACAGAAACCTAACAAAGAGCCCTTAAAGATATTGTATACGACACATTTTAGACTCATCTAGGAGTATGCAGCACCAGTGTGAAACCCACATTTTGTCAAGCTTCTTAAAAACTTGGAGAAAGTGCAAAAGTTTGCAACGAGACTAGTTCCCGAGTTAATGAGAATGTAAAAGGAGGAGAGATTACGGGAGTTACACCTGATGACACTAGTGGAAAGAGGTACTAGGAGCTGATATAATACCAACATACAGAATAGAGGAATTGAGAGGGTGGACAGGGGGAGACTGCTCGTGAGACGGGAGACAGATACACGAGGCCCAGCTAGAAGTTGATACAGAGATGAGTCACAGGATGTTAGGAAGCATTTCTTCAATCTAAGAGTAGTCAGTTAGTGGAACGATGGGGACACTGGAGTGGTAGAGGCAGGATCCATACATAGCTTTAAGAAGTGATACGATAAGGCTCTCGAAGCCAGAGAGAGCGGCTGACAAAGAGGGGCGCCCAGGAGCTGAGACTCAACACCAAGATCACATACAAGTGAGTATATACACACGCACACAATTATGAAAATGATATTCAGTACCGACAAGTAGACCAGTTAGACTAATGTCCAACCATTAGAAATCTTTATTGTTGAAAAGTTTCACAGTCTACACATCAGACTTCTTCAGTCAAATACAGAAATTGAATATTGGGAAAGCAGTAGTAGTGGCGAGGTTAAGATGGTGTGATCAGCCTATCAACCTTGAAAAAGCAGTTTTTGAGGCGGTGAGTGTCTCAGCCAGGAGTGACTGACCATAGAGAAGCTCACCCTGTGCCCTGGCTGGTCACTAGCTAGGCACACATCCGGGAAGGTCGCCCTGTGCCCTGGCTGGTCCCTAGCTAGGCACACAGCCGAGGGGCAGCAGGCTGCCTAAACGTTGCTGTGGCACGCAGTGAGGGGCAGGAGGCTGCCTGGACGTTGTTCTAGCACGCAGTGAGGGGCAGGAGGCTGCCTGGACGTTGTTCTAGCACGCAGTGAGGGGCAGGAGCCTGCCTGGACGTTGTTCTAGCACGCAGTGAGGGGCAGGAGCCTGCCTGGACGTTGTTCTGGCACGCAGTGAGGGGCAGGAGGCTGCCTGGACGTTGCTCTGGCACGCAGTGAGGGGCAGGAGGCTGCCTGGACGTTGTTCTGGCACGCAGTGAGGGGCAGGAGGCTGCCTGGACGTTGTTCTGGTACGCAGTGAGGGGCAGGAGGCTGCCTGGACGTTGCTCTGGTACGAAGTGAGGGGCAGAAGGCTGCCTGGACGTTGCTCTGGCACGCAGTGAGGGGCAGGAGGCTGCCTGGACGTTGTTCTAGCACGCAGTGAGGGGCAGGAGGCTGCCTGGACGTTGTTCTGGCACGCAGTGAGGGGCAGGAGGCTGCCTGGACGTTGTTCTGGCACGCAGTGAGGGGCAGGAGGCTGCCTGGACGTTGTTCTGGCACGCAGTGAGGGGCAGGTGGCTGCCTGGACGTTGTTCTGGCACGCAGTGAGGGGCAGGAGGCTGCCTTCTTTTCAATGGTGGAATAAGCTCTCTGATAGGCTAGGTATTTGACTGAATAATATGTATAATAAGCCATGGGCTGCATATCTCCCTCACCAGATGCTTGAAGCAACACAGCCCCACTCCAGAATCGCAGATATTATCCTGTCAGATAAATGGCTTTGAAAAATCTGGAGACAATAGTATGGCAGCAGTGCATAACAGACATTTAACCCTGTCAAAGGCCTCTTGACAATTAGAAGACCAACTAAGCTTAATTTTATTACTAGTAAGGAAAGTTAGCGGGCTACAATATCTGCAAAGTTGCAGCAAAATTTCCTATAAAACCCTATCATTCCTAAAAATCTTTGCAAAGACTTCTTATCCTGGGAATAGGATAATTTTGAATAGCCTAGTCTTTGGCAGATTTTGGTGCCACTCTGCCACTATGTACTTCAGAAAGTTATAGTAAACTGGCCAGAAAATGAGTTATTAAGGTGAATAGTTAGTTTGAATCTTCTGAACTTTACGAAGAATTTTTAAGATGGGACACATGTTGATTCCACCTATCAGAAACCACAACTATATCGTGCAGGTAGACCACGGTACCTATACGTCCTTTAATAGCCTGATGGATCAATTTTAAAATCAAGGCAGGCGAATTGTGCATCCTAAATCTAGAAATCTTCTTCGCTTTAAAGAAGTCTAGTTTATATACAAAATTAACCTTACCACAAAGTCCACTATACGTCCTTATGCAGAGGAGGGTAAGCATCCAGTATTGTGCCCTCATTTACATTGCGGTAATCTGTACTCATCCGAAAACCTCCATCAAGATTTTTGACAAGTATCACGTGAAGTTCACGGGTTGAACGAGTCTTCCACCAATCCATGTTCTAGCAGAAATTCTACTTCCTGCTGAAGTAGTTTCTGGTTCTAGGAATTAGATCTGTAAGGAGAGAGTTTAATAGCTTTAGCCGTTCCCACGTCCACATCGTAACAACCCAGACTGCGCTTTTTCGGCACATTCGAAAATATATCGGGATAAATTTGCAGAAGGATAGTGACAGCTATTATTTGAGCTTCATCAAGTCCAGATATAAGAGGGCGAGGATCCTGGAGGATGGCAAAGTTGAAAAGCCATTTTTAAACCTCTGGAACTGTGTACAGGGAATCAAGGTCGTTAACAGGAACGGAGGATCAAGTCATTACTGGGACCTTAGGTGACTCAAAGAATACTTTAATCAAGTTGGGTTTACTCAGAAGTGCTACCACATTTAAATCTGATTTTTTATCAGTTACATCGGTCCCATAAAACTCGCTTTTAAGGTGTGACCAGGCACAGGTTCCTGGACCAACACCTCGTCCCTTGGGTTGAAGGAGCAAAATTTAGAAGTTATTGGCATGCCTCTGTTTCATGTTGATTTGAGTGATTATTAGGTTGACCTTAAGACGATCAACGTGCAGTCTTGATATAGGTTCGTAAGGAGTCTTGCAGATGTCTTCTCCAAACCATTCTTCCTTAAACACGTATAGTGCACTTCTCACCTTGTTCCCAGAAATCAGCCCAAAAAGACTGCATCCAGCTGACCCCTGAACTGTTTGAGAAAGGAAAATGCATGCAATACGGTTTGATGAAATCTTTTTCAAGGCGCCTTGGAACTGAGGATGTTAGGCTCCTGAGAGTTTTTAATTAATTACTAACCGTTTCAAACCTTCTCTGAATGCTTTTGCTTTGAAATTAATACTTTGGTCACTTTGTATAATCGTGGAATGCCAAAGTGGGAAATAAACTTAATGAGAGCTTTAGTAATAATAATACACATAGGTGCTGTCTCAGAATACCCAGTAGTTTTATGCATAATAGTAAGCAGATACTGGTTACCTGATTTGGCCATAGGTAAGGGTCTCACACAGTCGATGATTAGGTCCGCAAATTGGTTCTCCATCAATAGATATGGAACAAAGTAATGTAGGTTTAATGTAGTGTCCGGGTTTACCCACTTGCTGACACTCACGACAGGATCGGATGTAATTCCGCACCTCTTGTCTTACACCTGGCCAATAAAAATGTTGGAGTACCCTGTAAAGGGTTTTAGTGACACCTAAATGTCTTCCCAAGGACGAATTGTGAGCTGCTTTCAGGACCTGAGGTTGAATTTCTGATTTTAACACCCCCCCCCCAACCTCCTTACCAGTAGCCAGACTAAATAATAGGAGATTGTTCATGATATATTTAGCAGAATAACTAGAATTGGATTCAACAACAGTTTTAAGAGCGTAAGTCAAGAGACAGGTCGATTTGTTGCTCTTCTCGAAAAGTCAGTCTCTTAGGCACCGAAACAGAAACGTTTGGTAATCTGCAACCCCGGAATAGGAAGGCTTGATCAAGGACTTTTCACTAGATTTCCGAGGCCCTGGCCAGTTTTCCTCGTAAAACACATTGTCTAGCCCTAGATCGCAGTCCTCCAAAGGTCAGCATTCTCTTCAGACTTTTCTTTGGACATTGCCCGAACTATGGTCAACATTGGAGAAGAGGTTTCTGTGGTTACGATAGACTCGGGACAGCATTTAAAATTTAGAACATTATTGCCAAGCATCAATAAAGCATTTTTCATGGGGAATCACCCCCGGATACTCCTATGTTATATACCCAGTGTAATACTGGATTTTAATAAAGATCCTATGCAGAGAAACAGAAAAGACTGCCTCCATATTTTTTTAACAACACTGAGGAGTTTAAGGAAGTCTCTTCAGAAACTGGAAGTATTCCCTCTTGTAAGATGGAGCAATAATCCCCAGTATCCCTGAAGGTAGATACTTCAGTGGGTCATTCCTGCTCCTTAAGGGAGATTTGGCTATTACTTTAAAAAGGTGCCATGTAGGCATCTATAACTCGATGATTTGCTTCATCAATAAGGATAGTTATTTGTCCCTGGCTGTGATATAGACTTGTCACTATTACTAGTTTGGAACAGGTGGCCTTGATGTGACCAGGCTTACTGCAGTAGTAGCAGGTTGTGGGATCGGGAGCCTTGTCTCGTGCTCCTTGCTGGTTCTGAGGCAAACGTCGTTTTTCAACTTCAGCTTCCATCTTCGGACGACATTCAGAGGTACGTCCACGACGATCTCTCTCCATGACAAGATGGTGAGAAGAAAGGTTAAGAGATCGCTCAATCAAGCAACGGTTAACCACAAATGTGTGTGCAAGCTTAGCTGCCTTTATAGCAGTTGCCACAGAGTAGTCTTCTAAAAACCTTACCTCTCGCCCAACTGACTTAAGAAGATTGTCAATAAGGATCATTTGCACTAGTTCACTGAAATTCGAGACACCAGTGATATTGTACCATTTGGTGAAAGTTCCAGATTGTGGATGAACAAAGTTCACATGGGACTGACTCAAATGACGCTTGCTTAACTTGGATTGCCGCCTACATTTGGCTGGAATACAGTTATATGCACCAAGCACTGCCGCTTTCACGATGTAATATAATGGTGTACGAACCAATGTCTCCCAGTGCTCGAGTGGTCATCACGAAGCTCAAGCCTGGCTTTCGATAGACATGAAAAACTGCTCAGGCTCAGAGTATGTCACGGTCTCGCTTCCTTGTGTGTACCTCGCTAGGGCCTCGCTCCCTCGTGTGTACCTCGCTAGGGCCTCGCTCCCTCGTGTGTACCTCGCTAGGGCCTCGCTCCCTCGTGTGTACCTCGCTAGGGCCTCGCTCCCTCGTGTGTACCTCGCTAGGGCCTCGCTCCCTCGTGTGTACCTCGCTAGGGCCTCGCTCCCTCGTGTGTACCTCGCTAGGGCCTCGCTCCCTCGTGTGTACCTCGCTAGGGCCTCGCTCCCTCGTGTGTACCTCGCTAGGGCCTCGCTCCCTCGTGTGTACCTCGCTAGGGCCTCGCTCCCTCGTGTGTACCTCGCTGCTCTCCTACGAAGAGACATACAATTGACATTTAAGCATGTTACGAGTATGGTCATACCCGTCATATTTTATAATAGAATATGTTAATGTTAATATTGTATTATATTATGATTTGTTAGCAATTGTTAATATTGTCATGTAGTGGGAAACCACTAGTGTAAGTGCCGGTTAGCACTTCAGGTACTTAAGTCTCCCTCAGTCACGTGACCAACGTGACGTCGGCTTACCACTCAGTGGTACCGGCAGTAGGTTCACAGCACCTGCTCAGAGAATGTACACCACCCTTGCTCTGAGTAGATTCTCAGCCCTTGCTCTGAGTAGGTTCTCAGCCCTTGCTCTGAGTAGGTTCTCAGCCCTTGCTCTGAGTAGGTTTCCACATGCTCTCAGAGTTTGTTCATACTCTTCTGAGCACATTCAGGCACTCAACCTTTAATACATTCCCCCGCTCTATAAGATTACTTAGTCCCAGACAACGTGTACTTCTATGTATAACACTACAAGAGAGAGAGAGAGAACTTTGTATCATATACTAAGTTTTATATGGATTCTTTTATAATAAAGATCACATTTTATTTAGTCGGATCAGTCTCCTAATGATAATCCCCTTATTAAATTGACATGTGTCTAAGGACAACTAGACGAGAGCTGGATTCGACGTCTTGTTACGGAAAGGGGCCAAAACAGGCCCATAGACATGGCCCCAGGTGTAACAAAGCACCATGTATGGTTGCACTTGTCACCCTGAGTGCCATCACTCAAGTCTTCATCTGAGAGAGCAGCGTCCACCACACCAGGATTAGTGTCAGGTCTATGGTAGACGTCCAGCCAGTGGTTAATTTGTCTGTGCCTCCCTCTCACCAGGGGGATTACCAGAGCAACCACTGATGGGATTAGTGAGATTGGTTCTTAATCCTCTTGTGTTTCTCTGACGGGCTTGTCTGTCTGTCTAGTGGATTACCATTACTAACAGTAGGTCTAGTGGGTCATCATCACTGACAGTGCCTAGTGGATGACCACCATTGACAGTCTGACTAGTAGATCACCACGACTGACTGTCTAGTGTGTCACCACCGCTGACAGCAACATTCGAGAGGAGTACCATGGCCCTAATAAAGGGCTCTTGATCCAACGAATCTTAGTTATTCATCCTTTCCTTGGATTAAACCTAATTGTCTTAAATTCCTATTGCGCTGTATGACGCCGACTGGTTTCTCGCTTCTTCATGATGCCAGATGATCACATTTCAGGATGAAGACCTGTTGGATGTTGATGTTAGGTGAAGAGCTAAACCCGCATGGGGAGACCATCCTGTACTCTTGCCTCCTGCAGGATGTACCAGGCAGACCATCATCCTGTACTGCCTCCTGCAGGATGTACCAGGCAGACCATTATCCCAGGGGAGACGTAACTTCCAGTCTGGTCTCTAAAATATACCCTCAAATTCACTCTTAAAGAAAAAGAAACTTGAAACCACTTGCCCTTCGTCCCTGCTCCCTCCCCTGGCCCTAGCTTACCCCTGACTCAAAAGCCAGTAGCGCCTCCTAGTGACCCAGAGTCCTAAAGGATACAGATCTGGGGCATGATATCCTTAATTCTCCAGTACCGGACTCCGCCCCCTCCTACTCCCCCTCCTCCTCCTCCCCCTCCAACTCCTCCTCCTACTCCCCCTCCTCCTCCTCCTCCCCCTCCAACTCCTCCTCCGACTCCCACCTCCCTCCATCCTCTCCAGCATCCCTGGCCAGTCTCCCATTGTTTGTTAAGGATATAATTAGCTCGCACTCAAAAAGAGCGACGTGAGCTGTCGGTTCTGCGCTCGTATTTCGCAGCATGTTCTTCTAAACTAGTATTTCCCAACATATTATTCTTAACTCGTATTTCTCAAAGCGTTTTTTTCTGTCACATTTTCAGAGTGAATGACGGACAGTGTCCCTGTATTGCTGCACTGCATGATGCTGCACTGCATGATACTGCTCATGACAGTGTCCCTGTGTTGCTGCACTGCATGATACTACTCATGACAGTGTCGCTGTGTTGCTGCACTGCATGATACTGCTCATGACAGAGTTGCTGTTGCTGCACTGCATGATACCACTCATGAAAGTGTCGTTGTGTTGCTACACTGCATGATACTACTCATGACACTGTCGTTGTGTTGCTGCACTGCATGATTCTACTAATGACAGTGTCGCTGTGTTGCTGCACTGCATGATAATGCTCATGACAGTGTTGCTGTGTTGCTGATGACATCAAAATAGGCCGTTCAATTCATTCTAATGAGTACCATAGAGCACTCCAGGATGATTTGAACAGATTGATGCAATGGTCGGAGAAGTGGCAGATGCAGTTTAATATAGACAAATGCAAAGTTCTAAATGTTGGACTGGAAAATAACCATGCCACATATAAACTAAATAATGTAGATCTTAATGCTACTGATTGTGAAAAGGATTTAGGAGTTCTGGTTAGCAGTAATCTAAAACCAAGACAACAGTGCATTAGTGTTCGCAATAAAGCTAACAGAATTCTTGGCTTCATATCTAGACGTCTAAATAATAGAAGTCCTCAGGTTGTTCTTCAACTCTATATATCATTCGTTATTCCTCATTTAGATTATGCTGCACAGTTCTGGTCACCGTATTACAGAATGGATATAAATGCATTGGAAAACGTACAGAGGAGGATGACAAAGATGATCCCATGTGAAAGTTAAGACACATGTGCAACATCTGGATATCTTTATTGTAGTAGACGTTTCGCCATCCAGTGGCTTTATCAATACAGATTCTAGGACATAATAGGAAGACAGTAGAACTATATACAAAAGATGAGGTAATCAGTCCCTCGGCCTTGGAGTTAGTGTTCACAGCATCGTGGTGGAGGAGAGTCTGGAGCAAAGGCAAGAAGACTGGCGCTTTTTATAGGCGTCAGTGAATGGGACGGGCAGCAGACGAGGTCAGTCACTGGTAGGCGGGATTCTTTGCACAACATGATCCCATGTATCAGGACTCTTCCCTATGAGGATAGACTGAGGACCCTGAATTTGCACTCTCTCGAAAGGCGTAGAATTAGGGGAGATATGAACGAGGTGTATAAATGGAAAACAGGAATAAATAAAGGGGATGTAAATAGCGTGCTGAAAATTTCCAGCCAAGACAGGACTCGCAGCAATGGTTTCAAGCTGGAAAAATTCAGATTCACGAAGGATATAGGAAAGCACTGGTTTGGTAAGAGTTATTGAGGCTAAAACGTTGTGTAGCTTTAAAAATAGGTTAGATAAATACATGAGTGGGTGTAGCTGGGTGTGAGTTGGACCTGACTAGTTTGTGCTACTAGGTCTGATGCGGTGCTCCTTCCATAAGTGGAAGTGACCTGATTAAGTGGGTAATTGGGTTAATCGGGGGGAGGGGACATGGAGCTGCTTCGCATGGGTCAGTAGGCCTGCTGCAGTGTTCTTTCTTTCTTATGTTCTTATGCTATGTTCTCATTTACTCAAGACAGTGCCGCTGTGTTGCTGCACTGCATGATACTACTCATGACAGTGTCCCTGTGTTGCTGCACTGCATTATAATACTCAGGACAGTGTCGCTGTGTTGCTGCACTGCTTGATACTACTCATAACAGTGCCCCTGTGTTGCTGCACTGCATGATACTACTCATGACAGTGTCCCTGTGTTTATGCATTACATGATACTACTCATAACAGTGTCCCTGTGTTGCTGCACTGCATGGTACTACTCATGACAGTGTCCCTGTGTTGCTGCACTGCATGATACTACTCTTGACAGTGTCGCTGTGTTACTGCACTGCATGATACTACTCATGACAGTGTCGCTGTGTTACTGCACTGCATGATACTACTCATGACAGTGGCTCTGTGTTGCTGCACTGCATGATGCTACTCATGACAGTGTCGCTGTGTTACTGCACTGCATGGTACTACTACTCATGACAGTGTCCCTGTGTTGCTGCACTGCATGATACCACTTATGACAGTGTTTCTGTGTTGCTGCACTGCATGATACTACTCATGACAGTGTCGCTGTGTTACTGCACTGCATGGTACTACTACTCATGACAGTGTCCCTGTGTTGCTGCACTGCATGATACCACTTATGACAGTGTTTCTGTGTTGCTGCACTGCATGATACTACTCATGACAGTGTCGCTGCACTGCATGATACTGCTCATGACAGTGTCCCTGTGTTGTTGCACTGCGTGATACTACTCATGACAGTGTCGCTGTGTTGCTGCACTGCACGGTACTGCTCATAACAGTGTCTCTGTGTTGCTGCACTACATGATACTCCTCATGACAGTGTCCGTGTGTTCCTGCAGTGCATGATACTGCGCATGGCAGTGTCCCTGTGTTGCTGCATTGCACGATACTACTCATGCCAGTGTCCATGTGTTGCTGCACTGCTTGATACTACTCATGACAGTGTCGCTGTGTTGCTGCACTGCATGATACCACTCACGACAGTGTCGCTGTGTTGCTGCACTGCATGATACTACTACTCATGACAGTGTCCTTGTGTTGCTGCACTGCATGATACTACTATTCATGACAGTGTCCTTGTGTTGCTGCACTGCATGATACTGCTCATGACAGTGTCGCTGTGTTGCTGCAGTGCATGATACTACTCATGACAGTGTCGCTGTGTTGCTGTACTGCATGATACTACTCATGACAGTGTCCTTGTGTTGCTGCACTGCATGATACTGCTCATGACAGTGTCCCTGTGTTGCTGCAGTGCATGATACTACTCATGACAGTGTCCTTGTGTTGCTGCACTGCATGATACTGCTCATGACAGTGTCGCTGTGTTGCTGCAGTGCATGATACTACTCATGACAGTGTCGCTGTGTTGCTGTACTGCATGATACTACTCATGACAGTGTCCTTGTGTTGCTGCACTGCATGATACTGCTCATGACAGTGTCCCTGTGTTGCTGCAGTGCATGATACTACTCATGACAGTGTCCTTGTGTTGCTGCACTGCATGATACTGCTCATGACAGTGTCGCTGTGTTGCTGCAGTGCATGATACTACTCATGACAGTGTCGCTGTGTTGCTGTACTGCATGATACTACTCATGACAGTGTCGCTGTGTTGCTGTTCTGCATGATACTGCTCATGACAGTGTCCCTGTGTTGCTGCAGTGCATGATACTACTCATGACAGTGTCGCTGTGTTGCTGCACTGCATGATACTACTCATGACAGTGTCGCTGTGTTGCTGCACTGCATGATACTACTCATGACAGTGTCGCTGTGTTGCTGCACTGCATGATACTACTCATGACATTGTCGCTGTGTTGCTGTTCTGCTTGATACTGCACCTGATAGTGTCCCTGTGTTGCTGCACTGCATCATACTACTCACGACAGTGTCGCTGTGTTGCTGCACTGCATGATACAACTCATGACATTGTCGCTGTGTTGCTGCGCTGCATGATACTGCTCATGACAGTGTCCCTGTATTGCTGTACTGCATCATACTACTCATGACATTGTCGCTGTGTTGCTGTACTGCATGATACTGCACCTGACAGTGTCCCTGTATTGCTGTACTGCATGATACTGCACCTGACAGTGTCCCTGTGTTGCTGCACTGCATGATACTACTCATGACATTGTCGCTGTGTTGCTGTTCTGCATGATACTGCACCTGATAGTGTCGCTGTGTTGCTGCGCTGCATGATACTGCTCATGACAGTGTCCCTGTGTTGCTGCACTGCATGATACTACTCATGACAGTGTCCCTGTGTTGCTGCACTGCATGATACTGCACCTGACAGTGTCCCTGTGTTGCTGCACTGCATGATACTGCACCTGACAGTGTCCCTGTGTTGCTGCACTGCATGATACTACTCATGACAGTGTCCCTGTGTTGCTGCACTGCATGATACTACTCATGACAGTGTCGCTGTGTTGCTGCATTGCATAATACTACTCATGATAGTGTCGCTATGTTGCTGCACTGTATGATACTACTCATGACAGTGTCGTTGTGTTTATGTACTGCATGATATTACTCATGACAGTGTCTCTGTGTTGCTGCACTGTATGATACTACTCATGACAGTGTCCCTGTGTTGCTGCACTGCATGATACTACTCATGACAGTGTCCCTGTGTTGTTGCACTGTATGATACTACTCATGACAGTGTCCCTGTGTTGTTGCACTGTATGATACTACTCATGACAGTGTCCCTGTGTTGTTGCACTTTATGTTACTACTCATGACAGTGTCCCTGTGTTGCTGCACTGTATGATACTACTCATGACAGTGTCCCTTTGTTGTTGCACTGTATGATACTACTCATGACTGTGTCCCTGTGTTGCTGCACTGCATGATACTACTCATGACAGTGTCCCTGTGTTGTTGCACTGCATGGTACTACTCATGACAGTGTCCCTGTGTTGCTGCACTGCATGATACTACTCATGACAGTGTCCCTGTGTTGTTGCACTGTATGATACTACTCATGACAGTGTCCCTGTGTTGCTGCACTGCATGATACTACTCATGACAGTGTCGCTGTGTTGCTGTTCTGCATGATACTGCACCTGACAGTGTCCCTGTGTTGCTGCACTGCATGATACTACTCATGACAGTGTCCCTGTGTTGCTGCACTGCATGATACTACTCATGACTGTGTCCCTGTGTTGCTGCACTGCATGATACTACTCATGACTGTGTCCCTGTGTTGCTGCACTGCATGATACTACTCATGACAGTGTCCCTGTGTTGCTGCACTGCATGATACTACTCATGACAGTGTCCCTGTGTTGCTGCACTGCATGATACTACTCATGACAGTGTCCCTGTGTTGCTGCACTGCATGATACTACTCATGACAGTGTCCCTGTGTTGCTGCACTGCATGATACTACTCATGACAGTGTCCCTGTGTTGCTGCACTGCATGATACTACTCATGACTGTGTCCCTGTGTTGCTGCACTGCATGATACTACTCATGACAGTGTCCCTGTGTTGCTGCACTGCATGATACTACTCATGACAGTGTCCCTGTGTTGCTGCACTGCATGATACTACTCATGACAGTGTCCCTGTGTTGCTGCACTGCATGATACTACTCATGACAGTGTCCCTGTGTTGCTGCACTGCATGATACTACTCATGACAGTGTCCATGTGTTGCTGCACTGTATGATACTAGTCATTGTTTTACAGAAATGTATTGAATATAATAATTAGAGAAGGTAGAACTATATTTAGTTGGCTTGACTCTCGATGCTGCTACTCACTGTTGCTGCTGCTGCTGTTGATACTGCAGCTGTAAATGCTATGAGTGGTACTGTTGTTGCTAATGAAGTTATTTTTGGTGGTATAGGAGAGTTGCTGCTGCTGTTGCTGCTACTATTACCGTTGCTTCTGATATTACTGCTGCTATTGTTGATGCTGCTGTTAATGCTTCTGCTTCAACTGATGTTATTACGTCTGCTTATGCAGCTGGTGTTGCTTTTGTGAGGTTACTGCTATTGTTGCTAATGCTGCTTATGCTGTCGCCTTTATTATTAATGCTACTGTTTTTATTCTTTGCTGCTGTTCCCACATCTCCTGTTTTTCGTAATTGCTTTTGACGTTTATAGTTGCTATTTTTATAGTTGCTGTTGTTTTTCGTTGATACTACTACTACTACTACTAGTGGCGTCATGTACTATTTACAGCAGTAGAAATAACATTAGCACTAGTAATAGCATCAGTAGTAGTAACAGCAGCAACAGTTTTAGCAGTGATAACAGCAGCAACAGTTTTAACAGTGATAACAGCAGCAACAGTTTTAACAGTGATAACAGCAGCAACAGTTTTAACAGTAATAACAGCAGCAACAGCCGTAGCAGTAGTAGCAATGGAAGTAATAGTTTTAGCAATGTTCATTGAAGTAACAGCAGCAGCAACAGCAGCAACAGCAGCAGCACATAGAAGAAAAACAGCAGCCGCAATAAAAGTGTCTTGGTTATTAAATGCAGTAACAGCAACTGTAGTAGCAGCAGCTTTCATAATATTAACAGTTCTACCAGATGCAGCAGCAAGAAACAACAGCAGCAGCAACAGCTTCATCGTCATCAATAGTAGGATTAATATTATTAACAGTAGCAGCAACAGTAACAGTAGCAGCAACAGTAACAGTAGCAGCAACAGTAACAGTAGCAGCAGCATCAACAGTAACAGTAGCAGCAACAGTAACAGTAGCAGCAGCAGTAACAGTAGCATCAACAGTAGCAGCAGCAGCAACAGTAACAGTAGCAGCAGCAGTAACAGTAGCAGCAGCAGCAACAATAACAGTAGTAGTAGCAGCAACAGTAACAGTAGTAGCAGCAGCAACAGTAACAGTAGCAGCAGCAACAATAACAGTAGTAGCAGCAGCAACAGTAACAGTAGAAGCAACAGTAGCAGCAGCAGCAACAGTAACAGCAGCAGCAGCAGTAACAATAACAGTAGTAGTAGCAATAACAGTAACAGTAGCAGCAACAATAACAGTAGCAGCAGCAACAGTAACTAGTTACAGCAGTAATAGCTTAACAGGATTAAATGAAATAAAAGCAGTAGCAGTAACTGATGCAGATATAATAGTAACAACAACAGCAGCTACATAGTAGTAACAACAGCAGCTACATAGTAGTAACAACAGCAGCTACATAGTAGTAACAACAGCAGCTACATAGTAGTAACAACAGCAGCTGCATAGTAGTAACAACAGCAGCTACATAGTAGTAACAGCAGCTACATAGTAGTAACAACAGCAGCTACATAGTAGTAACAACAGCAGCTACATAGTAGTAACAACAGCAGCTACATAGTAGTAACAACAGCAGCTACATAGTAGTAACAACAGCAGCTACATAGTAGTAACAACAGCAGCTACATAGTAGTAACAACAGCAGCTACATAGTAACAACAGCAGCTGCATAGTAGTAACAACAGCAGCTACATAGTAGTAACAACAGCAGCTACATAGTAGTAACAACAGCAGCTACATAGTAGTAACAGCAGCTACATAGTAGTAACAACAGCAGCTACATAGTAGTAACAACAGCAGCTACATAGTAGTAACAACAGCAGCTACATAGTAGTAACAACAGCAGCTACATAGTAGTAACAACAGCAGCTACATAGTAGTAACAACAGCAGCTACATAGTAGTAACAACAGCAGCTACATAGTAGTAACAACAGCAGCTACATAGTAGTAACAACAGCAGCTACATAGTAGTAACAACAGCAGCTACATAGTAGTAACAACAGCAGCTACATAGTAGTAACAACAACAGCAGCTGCATAGTAGTAACAACAGCAGCTACATAGTAGTAACAACAACAGCAGCTGCATAGTAGTAACAACAGCAGCTACATAGTAGTAACAACAGCAGCTACATAGTAGTAACAACAACAGCAGCTGCATAGTAGTAACAACAGCAGCTACATAGTAGTAACAACAACAGCAGCTGCATAGTAGTAACAACAGCAGCTACATAGTAGTAACAACAGCAGCTACATAGTAGTAACAACAGCAGCTACATAGTAGTAACAACAGCAGCTACATAGTAGTAACAACAGCAGCTACATAGTAGTAACAACAGCAGCTACATAGTAGTAACAACAGCAGCTACATAGTAGTAACAACAACAGCAGCTGCATAGTAGTAACAACAGCAGCTACATAGTAGTAACAACAGCAGCTACATAGTAGTAACAACAGCAGCTACATAGTAGTAACAACAACAGCAGCTACATAGTAGTAACAACAGCAGCTACATAGTAGTAACAACAGCAGCTACATAGTAGTAACAACAGCAGCTACATAGTAGTAACAACAGCAGCTACATAGTAGTAACAACAACAGCAGCTGCATAGTAGTAACAACAGCAGCTACATAGTAGTAACAACAACAGCAGCTGCATAGTAGTAACAACAGCAGCTACATAGTAGTAACAACAGCAGCTACATAGTAGTAACAACAGCAGCTACATAGTAGTAACAACAACAGCAGCTGCATAGTAGTAACAACAACAGCAGCTACATAGTAGTAACAACAGCAGCTACATAGTAGTAACAACAGCAGCTACATAGTAGTAACAACAACAGCAGCTGCATAGTAGTAACAACAGCAGCTACATAGTAGTAACAACAACAGCAGCTGCATAGTAGTAACAACAGCAGCTACATAGTAGTAACAACAACAGCAGCTGCATAGTAGTAACAACAGCAGCTACATAGTAGTAACAACAACAGCAGCTGCATAGTAGTAACAACAGCAGCTACATAGTAGTAACAACAGCAGCTACATAGTAGTAACAACAGCAGCTACATAGTAGTAACAACAGCAGCTACATAGTAGTAACAACAACAGCAGCTGCATAGTAGTAACAGCAGCTACATAGTAGTAACAACAACAGCAGCTGCATAGTAGTAACAACAGCAGCTACATAGTAGTAACAACAACAGCAGCTGCATAGTAGTAACAACAGCAGCTACATAGTAGTAACAACAACAGCTACATAGTAGTAACAACAGCAGCTACATAGTAGTAACAACAACAGCAGCTGCATAGTAGTAACAACAACAGCAGCTACATAGTAGTAACAACAGCAGCTACATAGTAGTAACAACAGCAGCTACATAGTAGTAACAACAACAGCAGCTGCATAGTAGTAACAACAGCAGCTGCATAGTAGTAACAACAACAGCAGCTGCATAGTAGTAACAACAACAGCAGCTGCATAGTAGTAACAACAACAGCAGCTGCATAGTAGTAACAACAGCAGCTGCATAGTAGTAACAACAACAGCAGCTACATAGTAGTAACAACAGCAGCTGCATAGTAGTAACAACAACAGCTACATATAGTAGTAACAACAACAGCAGCTACATAGTAGTAACAACAGCAGCTACATAGTAGTAACAACAAGCTACAGTAGTAACAACAACAGCTGCATAGTAGTAACAACAACAGCTGCATAGTAGTAACAACAACAGCAGCTGCATAGTAGTAACAACAGCAGCTGCATAGTAGTAACAACAACAGCAGCTGCATAGTAGTAACAACAACAGCAGCTGCATAGTAGTAACAACAACAGCAGCTACATAGTAGTAACAACAGCAGCTGCATAGTAGTAACAACAACAGCAGCTGCATAGTAGTAACAACAACAGCAGCTGCATAGTAGTAACAACAACAGCAGCTGCATAGTAGTAACAACAACAGCAGCTGCATAGTAGTAACAACAACAGCAGCTGCATAGTAGTAACAACAACAGCAGCTGCATAGTAGTAACAACAGCAGCTACATAGTAGTAACAACAACAGCAGCTGCATAGTAGTAACAACAGCAGCTACATAGTAGTAACAACAGCAGCTACATAGTAGTAACAACAGCAGCTACATAGTAGTAACAACAGCAGCTACATAGTAGTAACAACAACAGCAGCTGCATAGTAGTAACAACAGCAGCTACATAGTAGTAACAACAACAGCAGCTCCATAGTAGTAACAACAGCAGCTACATAGTAGTAACAACAACAGCAGCTACATAGTAGTAACAACAACAGCAGCTACATAGTAGTAACAACAACAGCAGCTCCATAGTAGTAACAACAGCAGCTACATAGTAGTAACAACAACAGCAGCTGCATAGTAGTAACAACAGCAGCTGCATAGTAGTAACAACAGCAGCTGCATAGTAGTAACAACAGCAGCTACATAGTAGTAACAACAACAGCAGCTGCATAGTAGTAACAACAGCAGCTACATAGTAGTAACAACAACAGCAGCTGCATAGTAGTAACAACAGCAGCTACATAGTAGTAACAACAACAGCAGCTGCATAGTAGTAACAACAGCAGCTACATAGTAGTAACAACAGCAGCTACATAGTAGTAACAACAGCAGCTGCATAGTAGTAACAACAACAGCAGCTACATAGCAGTAACAACAGCAGCTGCATAGTAGTAACAACAACAGCAGCTCCATAGTAGTAACAACAACAGCAGCTACATAGTAGTAACAACAGCAGCTGCATAGTAGTAACAACAACAGCAGCTCCATAGTAGTAACAACAACAGCAGCTGCATAGTAGTAACAACAGCAGCTACATAGTAGTAACAACAGCAGCTACATAGTAGTAACAACAGCAGCTACATAGTAGTAACAACAGCAGCTACATAGTAGTAACAACAGCAGCTACATAGTAGTAACAACAGCAGCTACATAGTAGTAACAACAGCAGCTACATAGTAGTAACAACAGCAGCTACATAGTAGTAACAACAGCAGCTACATAGTAGTAACAACAGCAGCTACATAGTAGTAACAACAGCAGCTACATAGTAGTAACAACAGCAGCTACATAGTAGTAACAACAACAGCAGCTGCATAGTAGTAACAACAGCAGCTACATAGTAGTAACAACAACAGCAGCTCCATAGTAGTAACAACAGCAGCTACATAGTAGTAACAACAACAGCAGCTCCATAGTAGTAACAACAGCAGCTGCATAGTAGTAACAACAACAGCAGCTCCATAGTAGTAACAACAACAGCAGCTACATAGCAGTAACAACAGCAGCTGCATAGTAGTAACAACAACAGCAGCTACATAGTAGTAACAACAGCAGCTGCATAGTAGTAACAACAACAGCAGCTCCATAGTAGTAACAACAACAGCAGCTGCATAGTAGTAACAACAACAGCAGCTACATAGTAGTAACAACAGCAGCTGCATAGTAGTAACAACAACAGCAGCTGCATAGTAGTAACAACAACAGCAGCTACATAGTAGTAACAACAGCAGCTGCATAGTAGTAACAACAACAGCAGCTGCATAGTAGTAACAACAGTAGCTGCAGTAGTAGTAACAACAACAGTAGCTGCAGTAGTAGTAACAACAACAGCAGCTGCATAGTAGTAACAAAAACAGCAGCTGCAGTAGTAGTAACAACAACAGCAGCTGCATAGTAACAACAGCAGCTGCATAGTAGTAACAGCAGCTGCAGTAGTAGTAACAACAACAGCAGCTGCATAGTAGTAACAACAACAGCAGCTGCACTAGTAGTAACAACAAAAGCAGCTGCAGTAGTAGTAACAACAACAGCAGCTGCAGTACCTGGAGTTTACCTGGAGAGAGTTCCGGGGGTCAACGCCCCCGCGGCCCGGTCTGTGACCATGCCTCCTGGTGGATCAGAGCCTGATCAACCAGGCTGTTGCTGCTGGCTGCACGCAAACCAACGTACGAGCCACAGCCCGGCTGGTCAGGAACCGACTTTAGGTGCTTGTCCAGTGCCAGCTTGAAGACTGCCAGGGGTCTGTTGGTAATCCCCCTTATGTATGCTGGGAGGCAGTTGAACAGTCTCGGGCCCCTGACACTTATTGTATGGTCTCTTAACGTGCTAGTGACACCCCTGCTTTTCATTGGGGGGATGTTGTATCGTCTGCCAAGTCTTTTGCTTTCGTAGTGAGTGATTTTCGTGTGCAAGTTCGGTACTAGTCCCTCTAGGATTTTCCAGGTGTATATAATCATGTATCTCTCCCGCCTGCGTTCCAGGGAATACAGGTTTAGGAACCTCAAGCGCTCCCAGTAATTGAGGTGTTTTATCTCCATTATGCGCGCCGTGAAGGTTCTCTGTACATTTTCTAGGTCAACAATTTCACCTGCCTTGAAAGGTGCTGTTAGTGTGCAGCAATATTCCAGCTTAGATAGAACAAGTGACCTGAAGAGTGTCATCATGGGCTTGGCCTCCCTAGTTTTGAAGGTTCTCATTATCCATCCTGTCATTTTTCTAGCAGATGCGATTGATACAATGTTATGGTCCTTGAAGGTGAGATCCTCCGACATGATCACTCCCAGGTCTTTGACGTTGGTGTTTCGCTCTATTTTGTGGCCAGAATTTGTTTTGCACTCTGATGAAGATTTAATTTCCTCGTGTTTACCATATCTGAGTAATTGAAATTTCTCATTGTTGAACTTCATATTGTTTTCTGCAGCCCACTGAAAGATTTGGTTGATGTCCGCCTGGAGCCTTGCAGTGTCTGCAATGGAAGACATTGTCATGCAGATTCGGGTGTCATCTGCAAAGGAAGACACGGTGCTGTGGCTGACATCCTTGTCTATGTCGGATATGAGGATGAGGAACAAGATGGGAGCGAGTACTGTGCCTTGTGGAACAGAGCTTTTCACCGTAGCTGCCTCGGACTTTACTCTGTTGACGACTACTCTCTGTGTTCTGTTAGTGAGGAAATTATAGATCCATCGACCGACTTTTCCTGTTATTCCTTTAGCACGCATTTTGTGCGCTATTACGCCATGGTCACACTTGTCGAAGGCTTTTGCAAAGTCTGTATATATTACATCTGCATTCTTTTTGTCTTCTTGTGCATTTAGGACCTTGTCGTAGTGATCCAATAGTTGAGACAGACAGGAGCGACCTGTTCTAAACCCATGTTGCCCTGGGTTGTGTAACTGATGGGTTTCTAGATGCGTGGTGATCTTGCTTCTTAGGACCTTTTCAAAGATTTTTATGACATGGGATGTTAATGCTATTGGTCTGTAGTTCTTTGCTGTTGCTTTACTGCCCCCTTTGTGGAGTGGGGCTATGTCTGTTGTTTTTAGTAACTGTGGGTAGTAGTAACAACAACAACAGCAGCTGCAGTAGTAGTAACAACAACAGCAGCTGCATAGTAGTAACAACAGCAGCTGCATAGTAGTAACAACAACAACAGCTTCATAGTAGTAACAACAGCAGCAGCAGTAGTAGTAACAACAACAGCAGCTGCAGTAGTAGTGACAACAACAGCAGCTGCAGTAGTAACAACAACAGCAGCTGCATAGTAGTAACAACAACAGCTGCAGTAGTAGTAACAACAACAGCTGCAGTAGTAGTAACAACAACAGCAGCTGCAGTAGTAGTAACAACAGCAGCAGCTGCAGTAGTAGTAACAACAACAGCAGCTGCAGTAGTAGTAACAACAACAGCAGCTGCATAGTAGTAACAACAACAACAGCTGCATAGTAGTAACAACAACAACAACAGCTGCAGTAGTAGTAACAACAACAGCTGCAGTAGTAGTAATAACAACAGCAGCTGCATAGTAGTAACAACAGCAGCTGCAGTAGTAGTAACAACAACAACAGCTGCATAGTAGTAACAACAACAGCTGCATAGTAGTAACAACAGCTGCATAGTAGTAACAACAGCAGCTGCAGTAGTAGTAACAACAACAGCTGCAGTAGTAGTAACAACAACAGCAGCTGCAGTAGTAGTAACAACAACAGCAGCTGCATAGTAACAACAACAGCAGCTGCATAGTAACAACAACAGCAGCTGCAGTAGTAGTAACAACAACAGCAGCTGCAGTAGTAGTAACAACATCAGCAGCTGCATAGTAGTAGCAACAACAGCTGCATAGTAGTAACAACAAAAGCAGCTGCAGTAGTAGTAACAACAACAGCAGCTGCAGTAGTAGTAACAACAGCAGCTGCAGTAGTAGTAACAATAACAGCAGCTTCATAGTAGTAACAACAACAGCTGCATAGTAGTAACAACAACAGCAGCTGCAGTAGTAGTAACAACAGCAGCAGCAGTAGTAGTAACAACAACAGCAGCTGCAATAGTAGTAACAACAACAGCAGCTGCAGTAGTAGTAACAACAGCAGCTGCAGTAGTAGTAACAACAGCAGCTGCAGTAGTAGTAACAACAGCAGCAGCTGCAGTAGTAGTAACAACAACAGCAGCTGCTGCGGCAGTAGCGTCAGTAACAGGATCAGTAGCAGCATCGGAGCAAACAGCTGTAGTAACAGCTGTCGTAGCAGTAGTAGTAGTGGTAGTAGCAGCACCAGGAGTAGTATTAATAGGAACAGCATCAGAATAATTCATCACCAACAATCATCATCCTTAATATCATCAACATCATCACCATCAATCATCATCATCATCATCATCATCATCATACTCGTCATCAACAGTCACAATACTCTTACTCATCTATACCGAAGACACGACAATTACTCTGAGGTTCGTGTCTTCTCTGTGGTTCTTGTCTTCTCTGAGGTTCGTGTCTTCTCTGAAGTTCGTGTCTTCTCTGTCGTTCTTGTCTTCTCTGTCGTTCGTGTCTTCTCTGTGGTTCTTGTCTTCTCTGTCGTTCTTGTCTTCTCTGTCGTTCGTGTCTTCTCTGTGGTTCTTGTCTTCTCTGATGTTCTTGTCTTCTCTGTCGTTCTTGTCTTCTCGTCATCTCAGACGGGTCAGCATCACCTCCGATACTTGCCACAGAGTCGTCAGTCTCGACACATTGATGTCTCATCGCTCTCTCATTATCGCTATTGCCTTGGCTGGGAGACGTCAATTACAGGTTTTGCTATATTGCACATTGTGGGTTAGGAACTCACCCTGAGGCCGGGCCAGCCGGGCCAGCCGGGCCAGCCGGGCCAGCCGGGCCAGCCGGGCCAGCCGCCTTATTCTTAGTCGGCTGGACCAGAACTCTGGTTAGCAAAAAAGAAAAAAAAATATGGAAATTCTGCCTGCAAGAATATTTTTTTTTCATAATTAGTAAAGGCAATATGGAGCCTTGTTTTCTTGTGATGAGTGACCCACACGGCCGTAACGTTTATTGTAAAGATACTAAGAGTAAGTAGTTTGTAAAGAACGAGGAGTTTTTTTATGTGTTTGTATGTGTATAAGTAGGTGGACAATACACAGATAACCCCCATATAGAAAGAAGCTTGTAACGACGTTTCGGTCAGACTTGTACCTTAATAGTGTGTGACTAGTCAACGGTCCAAGTCAAACCGAAACGTCTGTGCGGGTTATCTGAGCATTGTTCCAGTCGCGGTATTGTGCCTTTTTTGTTCTTTAAGTAGTTGTCGTTGATAATATTCTTGGGCCTTTTATGGTGACAATAACGGTAGTGAAAATGGCACCTATGATCGTCTTTTTTTTCATATTTTTTTTTTTGGCGTTACGCTTCATATCTCATAACACTGTGACAAGTACCGGGGACCGACCTGGCGTCTTTGTAATTTCAAGTTTGCAGCAGAACCATCTCAGCCACACAGCGTAGGAGAGACCAGTGTGTGGCTAGACGAGCTGCAGTTAAACTCACTTATATAAAGATCCTGACAGCACAAGCGTCTCGTGTAAACAACCTCACATCATCTGTCTATCATTTCTGTCTATATGTATACCTGACTGCCAGCACCTAATAGCCGAGACCTTAACATACTCTCTGCTACCTACTGTGTAAACTCAGGTTCACAGCGTAGTTAGGCGTACATATATGTCACTAGTATACAAATATATTTAGAACATAAGAACATAAGAATGGAGGAACACTGCAGAAGGCCTACTGGCCCATGCGAGGCAGGTCCTTATCAAAACGACTACTACCTAAAGCTTCCCTAGAAATAACTCCCGTACCCAATGACGCCAATCAAACCCAGTTATGTTTCGTCAGCTCATTGGTCGGGACAGTAATGGGGGGGGGGTCTACTGACTGATTATTATAAAACTTATGTGAATATATGAAAATATACCAGATTTATAAAATATTGTGACAGGAAAACTGGATATCTTACCAGGAAGTATTTAACCAACAATAAATAATTATTTCGCAGTTAGAACAAAAAATCAGGTCAGGCCAGTTAAAGAAATTGACAAATGTTCATCTGGCAGTCCTAACTGAGGTTTGACTTCTGTTCATCACCGGCACTTTAACACTGCAACCTTTTTTTATCTACTGAAAGTGTAAAGTCGCAACTTGAGGAGTTCTCTGGGACTTGGAAGTTAGAACTTTAGATCCTGCCTGAGCCTACCATAACTTGAGCTTCAAATATTTGATTATAACTTGATTTTTTATACGTACGTAATGAACTTGTAGGAAAGATGCTTTTGAAAATTATTATTATTATTATTATTATTATTATTATTATTATTATTATTATGTGAGCAAATCACCTGCAGGAGGTTTACAGGACCTTACCTTAATTATTACCTGCAAGTAATTTGGGTAAGGTAAGTGGGATTTAGTCACAGCAGGTCGCCAAACTGTCACTCCCTCGAAACCCACTCCCTCCACTCTCACAAAAAGCTAGACCTGACATTAAATTAATAATTCTAATAATAAAGCCAGCTACTCTGGTAAATTAAAATTATGTGGACTGTATGTGATTTGGCCTGCTGGGTATACAAAGTATAATTGGTACTAATTCTTACCATTTAATTACTGTAGATGAATCACACCACAACACCTGCCTAACACCTAGACCCTATAATGACCAGCTAGTGATCTAAATGCAAGGAATAATGGTGTACCTCCCTGTGAGTGATGTTCCTTATCTTCCACCATCCACACGTAATTCTTGAGGTCCCACAAATTTCCTATCCCAATTCTTCAACAGGAGACATTGACACGGGTTTCTAATCACAAATTCAGGCCGAAAACCCCCAATTGACCTTCGAAAATGCCTCATTACATTGCACTACACATTAAATTCAATATGGCGTCTCCCTGGCGTCACTTAGCAGCTGTTCTACACCCTCCTCCCTCGAAATTTCTCGAAAAGGTAAAAATAGCATCATATTTTATTACACAATTATTATATTATTCATTTATATGTTCTATATTTAGGAAATTATTTAAAAAAAATTCCAGAGATACGTTGTTCTCTCTATCCATCTATTTATCTATCTATCTGTTTATCTATCTATCTATCTGTCCCTCTCTCTCTCTCTCTCTCATTAAGGAAATGGAATGGATGGAACAGGATCTACTTGTCCTGGTGTACGCCTGACACATCACGCTCTACACACACAGGAACATTCAAAACCACAGGTGTTTATGTGAAAGATAGATAAAAGGGTGCAGATAGATAACCAGTGCATAAGAATAATCATACAAAAAAAGTAACATTTTTAGAAGAAGGAATATTTATATTCTATAGACTTGGAGAATAAACTTTACAAGTAAAAAAATACATAAGAATAAACACTTGTAGAAGAAAAACATAGAATTTAAAACTTTTTTTCGAGGAGGGGGGGGGCATGAAGATTGGAACAATTAAAAGCTACAGAAGTATACAGATTTGCAGAAAGGAAAACACTTTCAATAAAATAAAAATCTGAAGACGAATTTTGCAGACAAAAATGTCAATATCTACAGAATTATAAACATTAGCAGAATATTAAAAATGTAGAGAGATAGATATTTAAGATTTTTTGGCCATTGAAAGTGGATAGTTATAACTGTGGAGCCTAGCAACAACCATCCTGAGACGGCACGACGAGATAATGTGGAAACGATGAAGATAAATGGTATAAAATACAGAAACGATAGAAAAGTAGACACAAATGCAATATAATGTGATCTTTTATTATGTGAGTGAAACGTAGTCAAAAAAGAATTGCATTATATTGCATTTTTACCCTTTGGACGCCTAGGCACTAGGCATCCAAAGAGTAAAACCGGATTACTTTTGGATTTATATTTATGTTTCATGTATTACAAGTAAATTTGAAACATTGGAACATACGGATTAAGGAAGATTTACGGCCTCATGTGGACGCTTCAATGTTTTAAAAGCAAAAAAATACGCAGGTTGTTGAACAAGCTCTTGTATTGTGATGAACAAATTCACTCTCCTGTCTTTCCAGCGTTCACACAAGGTTGTGTTCAAGATATTCTGTTACACTCACCTCCCTAAATAATGTTAAAGTAGGAGAGGAGATTTATGTGAACGTTATATGTAGGACAGAAGATTAAGGTGAATGTACCGTGTATTGTAGAGGGTTTAGATGAACATAGTATGTTGTATAGAGGATTTAGGTGAACAATGTGTTGGATAGAAGATTTAGGTTATATAGTGATTTAGATAGAGTATTTAGACTATGTAATGAGTTGGACAGAATTTAGGGGAACATAATGTGTTGGACAGAGAATTTAGATAAATATAGTGTTTGGCTAGAGGATCTAGGTCAACATAGTATAGTGGATCAAACCTTATTTTATATATATATATATATTTTAAATCAAACCTTATTTACTTACTGTAGCATGAGGATATATTTTGGGATTTAATTAAAAAAATTTATAGTTGAGTGCACCCACATTTATGCTTCGTTTACATGTCGTATTTTTGAATTGTGTTAAGACGTGAAAAAGAGGTTTCTTTGACGTGCCATATCACATTAAACTTTAAGAAAAACTGTACAAGTGTTCACTTTAATTAAAAATATAAAAAGTTAAACTTAAGAAAAACTATAAAAACTTTTACTTTAAGTAAAATATAAAAACGTTTACTTTATGAAAAACTAGAGACGTTTATCAGGAGGTCTGACATTAAATTAACATTTGAATCTTAGGACGGAAGTGTGAGTAATCCTATTCAAGCATCACCCCCGTCCTGTTATACTTTCTGTGCCATCCTCGCACTAAACCTGCCATCCATCCTGTTGCAACCTTACCCTCATCCTGCCATCCATCCTGTTGCAACCTTACCCTCATCCTGCCATCCATCCTGTTGCAACCTTACCCTCATCCTGCCATCCATCCTGTTGCAACCTTACCCTCATCCTGCCATCCATCCTGTTACAACCTTACCCTCATCCTGCCATCCATCCTGTTGCAATCTTACGTTCATCCTGTGATCCGTACTGTTGCAACCTCACACACAGCCAGAGGTCAGTCGACACTGCGAGGAACATTTAGAATAAAACTTTTTTTTTTTTTGAATATTGTAAATTATATTAGAAATATCAATGAATATTCTGTAATACATGTGGCCCTCCCTTCTAGTGCCTAGTTCCTGGAGCTGTGTGCACCAATATGTCGTTACACGTCCTTCACTGGAAGGCTTCTGGAGTGGATATGAAAGGAACTGAAGAATTAGACACATGTGCAACATTTGGGTTTCTTTATTTATTGATGTTTCGCCATCCAGTGGTTTTATAAAAAAAATGCAAGGATATTATGTGAAGACTACAGAAGTATATGCAAAAGGCAAGGTAATCAGTGCCTTAGCCTTGGAGTAGGTGTTGAGCACCTTAGTCTTGAAGAATCTCTTCATTTACTCATTGACTGAGGGACTGACTACCTCGTCTTTTGTATATACTTCTGCAGTCTTCACATTATGTCCTTGTATTGTATTGAGAAAGCCACTGGATGGCGAAACGTCTACAAATTAAGTAGCTTCCTTGGGAGAGAGAAACAGAGAGAGACACACACAGACAGAGAGAGTTGTTTCTCTTAGTGGGATACGTGTGTGGTCTGAGGAAGGAAGGGAGGCGCCCTGAGCGCCAACCTGCCGTCACTCACACCTTACTTCACAATTCAAAGTTTCGATTTTTTCCGCCTGACAGAGCAGCTTTGAGAGGAAGAAGTACACATCACTCACTCTCCCTCCCCTCCCCCCTCTTCCTCTCTTATCCTCCTCCTCTCTTTCTCCTTCCCCCTTCTCTTGTTCTTCCTTCACTGACATTAAATCTTCCTGTACAGTCGCTATCCTTCCTAATATACATTCCCTGTTGTCCTCTCCTTGTCCTCTCCTGTTCTTCATTTTCCTTGTCCTCCTCTCTCTTTTTGTCCTTTCTTTTCTTATCCTCTCCTTCATTGCCATATCTTTGCCTGTCCTCCCCTTCCCTGCTCTTTCCTTCTTCGTCTTATCTTTCCATGTCTATCCCCTCTTTGTCCTCTGCTTCCTTGTCCTTACCTTCCATATCCTCTCTTCCATGTCCTCTTTTTCAGTGTCATCTCTTTCCTTGTCCTCTCCATCCATGTCCTCTGATTTCATGTTCTCTCTTTCATATCTTCTTTCCTCGTCTCTTTCCTTGTGGTGAGACGCGAAATTACAAACTTCATGGAAAAACATGACCTTCACAACTGAAGTCAACAAGACTGTCGAGTAGGATGATCATGCTTGTCGCAACTACTGCATCATTATGACAAAATAATGGAGGCTTTGGAAGACTTGCAGAATGCGTCTTTGGTTTACACGGACGTCGCGCAGGCATCGGACAAGCGTGTATCATGAGGGTCATTGCACAAGAAATAAGATCTCGGGGAATAACAAGAAAAGTTGACAAATGGAGATTCAGTTTTCTAGCGGACAGAATACGAAAAGTCGTAGTAAATAATGTAAAATACTAGCGTTAGCAACGTAAACATTTAAGTTCACCCAGGACAAGATCTTTTACTGTTTGTCAACCTCAAAACAAAGAGAAAAAATATAAATCTTGGTCTGACCATTACCTATGATATAAAAATTAGTATCAAAGGCACCTCGTAGAAGAAGCCGAAAAGTTCCAAGAGGATATAAGGAAAGTCTTCTAGCAGGCTGTACACAATAACGTGATGATTAATAGGAACGAATCATGATTTCTCTCATATGGAAAGAATGAGGAACCCAAAAGGGGAACTGTATACTCGACACAGGAAGCTCACCCCGTGGAAGAACAAAAAATGTGAAAAAAAAAATTGCTAGCAATAAAGTTAGCTGATTTATGTTTTAAAGAACACAGAGCAAATTCTGCAAGGAAAACAACAGGATGGATAATGAGAACTTTCAAAACAGGATAAACATTACCAACGGTGACACCATTCACATCACCTGTACTCTCTCGCTGTTTGACTTTGATGGTAAAACAAAGCGTATTTAACCTTAGCATAGTGGCAACATAGCATTTAAAACAACTGGGAACACCTCATAGAACTAGAAAAGTGCTCTCTGAAGAGAAAGTGAGAGAGATACGTGACAATTTATACATGGAATATACTAGAGCGCCTGATCCCAAACCTGCACTCAATCATTACAACTTACAGGAGTTAGAGATAAGAGAGGAAATGCAACATAGAAGAAATGAGAAGCGGAGGCTCCATGGACACAGTAAGGGAACACCACCACCTCGGATGTCAGTCCCGCACCACCACCTCGGGTGTCAGACAGTCCCGCACCACCACCTCGGGTGTGAGTCCGTCCCACACCACCACCTCGGGTGTCAAACAGTCCCGCACCATCTTCTCGGGTGTCAGATAGTCCCACACCACCACCTCGGGTGTCAGTCCCGCACCACCACCTCGGGCGTGAGTCAGTCCCGCACCACCATCTCGGGTGTCAGACAGTCCCGCTCCACCATTTCGGGTGTCATTCAGTCCCGCACCACCATTTCGGGTGTCAGACAGTCCTGCACCACCATCTCGCGTGTCAGACAGTCCTGCACCACCATCTCGGGTGTCAGTCCCACACCACCACCTCAGGTGTCAGACAGTCCCGCACCACCATCTCGGGTGTCAGACAGTCCCGCACCACCATCTCGGGTGTCAGACAGTCCAGCACCACCATCTCGGGTGTCAGACAGTCCCGCACCACCATCTCGGGTGTCAGACAGTCCCGCACCACCATCTCGGGTGTCAGACAGTCCCGCACCACCACCTCGGATGTCAGACGGTCCTGCACCACCATCTCGGGTGTCAGACAGTCCCGCACCACCATCTCGGGTGTCACTCCCGCACCACCATCTGGGGTGTCAGACAGTCCTGCACCACCATCTCGGGTGTCAGACAGTTCCGCACCACCACCTCGGGTGTCAGAGAGTCCCGCACCACCACCTCGGGTGTCAGACAATTCTGCACCACCATCTCGGGTGTCCGGCAGTCCCACACCACCACCTCGCTCGGGTGTCAGACAGTCCTGGACCACCACCTCGGGTGTCAGACAGTCCTGCACCACCACCTCGGGTGTCAGACAGTCCTGCACCACCATCTCAGGTGTCAGACAGTCCTGCACCATCATCTCGGGTGTCAGACAGTCCTGCACCACCATCTCGGGTGTCAGTCCCGCACCACCATCTCGGGTGTCAGAAGTCCCGCACCACCGTATCGGGTGTCAGTCCCGCAGCACCACCTCGGGTGTCAGTCCCGCACCACAACCTCGGGTGTCAGACAGTCCCGCACCACAACCTCGGGTGTCAGTCCCGCACCACCACCTCAGGTGTCAGTCAGGAGTGTGTCATGGAGACCCTCAATCATGTTTGGGAACATTAGTGTCGCTCCATTAGTCGCCTTTTTATTGACACGTTAATCCCACTGATGGTGAACGACAGCCGCTGACTCCAGTCTCACCTGTGTGGGGTCTTCATGACTATATGAGGGGTGCGGGGTAAGGGGTGAGGGGTACAGGGTGACGGGTGCGGGGTTAGGGGTGTGGGGTGACGGATGTGGGGTGAGGGTGGTCTTAGTGATGGGTATATGACAGGGAGTGAAGAACTGCATTTTAATTAAGCAAATATTGGATAAGTAAGCATTATTTTAGTACCTTCTTAACTGGGTATAACATGGACCTGCCTGGCACAGCTCGGTAGTTCTGCTGCCTCTTCCCTCTTTCTTATGTTCTTACCACGCAATTCTGTGACAGTTACACAGGGAAAGAAACCTAGCTTTAAACCCAGTCATATTCCACTTATGTTCCCTCTCACGTTTCCCATTCACATTCCCACTCACGTTCCTCACGCTTTCCACTCACGTTCCCCACTCACGTTCCCTATGTTCCCCATTTGCTCCCCACTATGTTCCTTACTCACGTTCCTCCTTCACGTTGGTCACTCAGGTGCCTCATTCACATTCCCCACTCACGTTCCTTACATTCCTCACTCACGTCCCTCACTTACGTTCCCCACAAATGTTCCTTACGTTCTCCACTCTCGCTGTCCACTCACGTTCCTCATTCATTTCCCACTCTAGTTTCCCACTCGCGTTACTCACTCACGTTCTACACTCAGGTTTTGCCTTACGATCTGCATTAAAACTCTCACCAAAATTCCACTTAAATTACTTCATCCCAGCACAAGCTCCCTGTTCTTACGCAAGTTCCCACGTTCTTACGCAAGTTCCCACGTTCTTACGCAAGTTCCCACGTTCTTACCCAAGTTCCGACGTTCTTACCCAAGTTCCGACGTTCTTACGCAAGTTCCCACGTTCTTACGCAACTTCCCACGTTCTTACCCAAGTTCCCACGTTCTTACCCAAGTTCCCACTCAGTTTAGCATTCAAGTTTTAATATTCTCACTGAAGTTCCTCACTCAAGTTTCCACAAGTTTCTATAATACAACACTTGTTATCTACACCCTACAACACTTGTTATCTACACCCTACAACACTTGTTATCTACACCCTACAACACTTGTTATCTACACCCTACAACACTTGTTATCTACGCCCTACAACACTTGTTATCTACGCCCTACAACACTTGTTATCTACGCCCTACAACACTTGTTATCTACACCCTACAACACTTGTTATCTACACCCTACAACACTTGTTATCTACACCCTACAACACTTGTTATCTACACCCTACAACACTTGTTATCTACACCCTACAACACTTGTTATCTACACCCTACAACACTTGTTATCTACACCCTACAACACTTGTTATCTACACCCTACAACACTTGTTATCTACACCCTACAACACTTGTTATCTACACCCTACAACACTTGATATCTACACCCTACAACACTTGTTATCTACACCCTACAACACTTGTTATCTACACCCTACAACACTTGTTATCTACACCCTACAACACTTGTTATCTACACCCTACAACACTTGTTATCTACACCCTACAACACTTGTTATCTACACCCTACAACACTTGTTATCTACACCCTACAACACTTGTTATCTACACCCTACAACACTTGTTATCTACACCCTACAACACTTGTTATCTACACCCTACAACACTTGTTATCTACACCCTACAACACTTGTTATCTACGCCCTACAACACTTGTTATCTACACCCTACAACACTTGTTATCTACACCCTACAACACTTGTTATCTACACCCTACAACACTTGTTATCTACACCCTACAACACTTGTTATCTACACCCTACAACACTTGTTATCTACACCCTACAACACTTGTTATCTACACCCTACAACACTTGTTATCTACACCCTACAACACTTGTTATCTACACCCTACAACACTTGTTATCTACACCCTACAACACTTGTTATCTACGCCCTACCCTACAACACTTGTTATCTACACCCTACAACACTTGTTATCTACACCCTACAACACTTGTTATCTACACCCTACAACACTTGTTATCTACACCCTACAACACTTGTTATCTACACCCTACAACACTTGTTATCTACACCCTACAACACTTGTTATCTACACCCTACAACACTTGTTATCTACACCCTACAACACTTGTTATCTACACCCTACAACACTTGTTATCTACACCCTACAACACTTGTTATCTACACCCTACAACACTTGTTATCTACACCCTACAACACTTGTTATCTACACCCTACAACACTTGTTATCTACACCCTACAACACTTGTTATCTACACCCTACAACACTTGTTATCTACACCCTACAACACTTGTTATCTACACCCTACAACACTTGTTATCTACACCCTTGTTATCAACACTTGTTATCTACACCCTACAACACTTGTTATCTACACTCTACAACACTTGTTATCTACACCCTACAACACTTGTTATCTACACCCTACAACACTTGTTATCTACACCCTACAACACTTGTTATCTACACCCTACAACACTTGTTATCTACACCCTACAACACACTTGTTATCTACACCCTACAACACTTGTTATCTACACCCTACAACACTTGTTATCTACACCCTACAACACTTGTTATCTACAACACTTGTTATCTACACCCTACAACACTTGTTATCTGCGCCCTACAACACTTGTTATCTACACCCTACAACACTTGTTATCTGCGCCCTACAACACTTGTTATCTACACCCTACAACACTTGTTATCTACACCCTACAACACTTGTTATCTACACCCTACAACACTTGTTATCTACACCCTACAACACTTGTTATCTACACCCTACAACACTTGTTATCTACACCCTACAACACTTGTTATCTACACCCTACAACACTTGTTATCTACACCCTACAACACTTGTTATCTACACCCTGCGTTATCTACACCCTACAACACTTGTTATCTACATCTCTACAACACTTGTTATCTACACCCTAACAACACTTGTTATCTACACCCTACAACACTTGTTATCTACACCCTACAACACTTGTTATCTACACCCTACAACACTTGTTATCTACACCCTACAACACTTGTTATCTACACCCTACAACACTTGTTATCTACACCCTACAACACTTGTTATCTACACCCTACAACACTTGTTATCTACACCCTACAACACTTGTTATCTACGCCCTACAACACTTGTTATCTACACCCTACAACACTTGTTATCTACACCCTACAACACTTGTTATCTACACCCTACAACACTTGTTATCTACGCCCTACAACACTTGTTATCTACGCCCTACAACACTTGTTATCTACACCCTACAACACTTGTTATCTACACCCTACAACACTTGTTATCTACACCCTACAACACTTGTTATCTACACCCTACAACACTTGTTATCTACACCCTACAACACTTGTTATCTACACCCTACAACACTTATCTACACCACCAACACGAGATATTTCCACCCTCCAACACATGTTAGATACACCCTACAACACTTGTTATCTACACCCTACAACACTTGTTATCTACACCCTACAACACTTGTTAGATACACCCTACAACACTTATCTACACCCTACAACACTTGTTATCTACACCCTACAACACTTGTTATCTACGCCCTACAACACTTGTTATCTACACCCTACAACACTTGTTATCTACACCCTACAACACTTGTTATCTACACCCTACAACATCTACACCCTACAACATTTGTTATCTACACCCGACAACACTTGTTATCTACTCCCTACAACACTTGTTATCTACACCCTACAACACTTGTTATCTACACCCTACAACACTTGTTATCTACACCCTACAACACTTGTTATCTACCCCTACAACACTTATCTACACCCTACAACACTTGTTATCTACACCCTACAACACTTGTTATCTACCCCTACAACACTTGTTATCTACCACCTACAACTCTTGTTATCTACACCCTACTACACTTATCTACACCCTACAACACTTGTTATCTACACCCTACAACACTTGTTATCTACACCCTACAACACTTGTTATCTACACCCTACAACACTTGTTATCTACGCCCTACAACACTTGTTATCTACACCCTACAACACTTGTTATCTACACCCTACAACACTTGTTATCTACACCCTACAACACTTGTTATCTACACACAACACTTGTTATCTACACCCTACAACACTTGTTATCTACACCCTACAACACTTGTTATCTACACCCTACAACACTTGTTATCTACACCCTACAACACTTGTTATCTACACCCTACAACACTTGTTATCTACACCCTACAACACTTGTTATCTACACCCTACAACACTTGTTATCTACACCCTACAACACTTGTTATCTACATCCTACAACACTTGTTATCTACACCCTACAACACTTGCTATCTACACCCTACAACACTTGTTATCTACACCCTACAACACTTGTTATCTACACCCTACAACACTTGTTATCTACACCCTACAACACTTGTTATCTACACCCTACAACACTTGTTATCTACACCCTACAACACTTGTTATCTACACCCTACAACACTTGTTATCTACACCCTACAACACTTGTTATCTACACCCTACAACACTTGTTATCTACGCCCTACAACACTTGTTATCTACACCCTACAACACTTGTTATCTACACCCTACAACACTTGTTATCTACACCCTACAACACTTGTTATCTACACCCTGCAACACTTGTTATCTACAGACTACAACACTTGTTATCTACACCCTACAACACTTGTTATCTACGCCCTACAACACTTGTTATCTACACCCTACAACACTTGTTATCTACACCCTACAACACTTGTTATCTACACCCTACAACACTTGTTATCTACGCCCTACAACACTTGTTATCTACACCCTACAACACTTGTTATCTACACCCTACAACACTTGTTATCTACACCCTACAACACTTGTTATCTACACCCTACAACACTTGTTATCTACACCCTACAACACTTGTTATCTACACCCTACAACACTTGTTATCTACACCCTACAACACTTGTTATCTACACCCTACGACACTTGTTATCTACACCCTACAACACTTGTTATCTACACTCTACAACACTTGTTATCTACACCCTACAACACTTGTTATCTACACCCTACAACACTTGTTATCTACACCCTACAACACTTGTTATCTACGCCCTACAACACTTGTTATCTACACCCTACAACACTTGTTATCTACACCCTACAACACTTGTTATCTACACCCTACAACACTTGTTATCTACACCCTACAACACTTGTTATCTACACCCTACAACACTTGTTATCTACACCCTACAACACTTGTTATCTACACCCTACAACACTTGTTATCTACACCCTACAACACTTGTTAGATACACCCTACAACACTTGTTATCTACACCCTACTACACTTATCTACACCCTACAACACTTGTTAGATACACCCTACAACTCTTGTTATCTACACCCTACAACACTTGTTATCTACACCCTACAACACTTGTTATCTACACCCTACAACACTTGTTATCTACACCCTACAACACTTGTTATCTACACCCTACAACACTTGTTATCTACACCCTACAACACTTGTTATCTACACCCTACAACACTTGTTATCTACACCCTACAACACTTGTTATCTACACCCTACAACACTTGTTATCTACACCCTACAACACTTGTTATCTACACCCTACAACACTTGTTATCTACACCTACTACTACACACTTGTTATCTACACCCTACAACACTTGTTATCTACACCCTACAACACTTGTTATCTACACCCTACAACTCTTGTTATCTACACTCAACACTTGTTATCTACACCCTACAACACTTGTTATCTACACCCTACAACACTTGTTATCTACACCCTACAACACTTGTTATCTACCACCTACAACACTTGTTATCTACACCCTACAACATCTACACCCTACAACACTTGTTATCTACATCCCTACAACTACTTGTTATCTACACCCTACAACACTTGTTATCTACACCCTACAACACTTGTTATCTACACCCTACAACACTTGTTATCTACACCCTACAACACCTGTTACCAACTTGTTATCTACACCCTACAACACTTGTTATCTACACCCTACAACACTTGTTATCTACACCCTACAACACTTGTTATCTACACCCTACAACACTTGTTATCTACACCCTACAACACTTGTTATCTACACCCTACAACACTTGTTATCTACACCCTACAATACTTGTTATCTACACTCTACAACACTTGTTATCTCCACCCTACAACACTTGTTATCTACACCCTGCAACACTTGTTATCTACACCCTACAACACTTGTTATCTACATCCTACAACACTTGTTATCTACACCCTGCAACACTTGTTATCTACACCCTACAACACTTGTTATCTTCAACCTACAACACTTGTTATCTACACCCTAAAACACTTGTTATCTACACCCTACAACACTTGTTATCTACACCCTACAACACTTGTTATCTACGCCCTACAACACTTGTTATCTACACCCTACAACACTTGTTATCTACATCCTACAACACTTGTTATCTACACCCTACAACACTTGTTATCTACACCCTACAACACTTGTTATCTACATCCTACAACACTTGTTATCTACACCCTGCAACACTTGTTATCTACACCCTACAACACTTGTTATCTACACCCTACAACACTTGTTATCTACATCCTACAACACTTGTTATCTACACCCTGCAACACTTGTTATCTACACCCTACAACACTTGTTATCTACATCCTACAACACTTGTTATCTACACCCTACAACACTTGTTATCTACACCCTACAACACTTGTTATCTACACCCTACAACACTTATCTACACCCTACAACACTTGTTATCTACACCCTAGAACACTTGTTATCTACACCCTACAACACTTGTTATCTACACCCTACAACACTTGTTATCTACGCCCTACAACACTTGTTATCTACGCCCTACAACACTTGTTATCTACACCCTACAACACTTGTTATCTACATCCTACAACACTTGTTATCTA
Organism: Cherax quadricarinatus; assembly: GCF_038502225.1. Classification (NCBI taxonomy): domain Eukaryota; kingdom Metazoa; phylum Arthropoda; class Malacostraca; order Decapoda; family Parastacidae; genus Cherax; species Cherax quadricarinatus. Next base: position 32,226,432 of record NC_091296.1, on the reverse strand, counting down.
CACCCTACAACACTTGTTATCTACAGCCTACAACACTTGTTATCTACACCCTACATCACTTATCTACACCCTACAACACTTGTTATTTACACCCTACAACACTTGTTATCTACACCCTACAACACTTGTTATCTACGCCCTACAACACTTGTTATCTACACCCTACAACACTTGCTATCTACACCCTACAACACTTGTTATCTACACCCTACAACACTTGTTATCTACACCCTACAACACTTGTTATCTACACCCTACAACACTTGTTATCTACACCCTACAACACTTGTTATCTACACCCTACAACACTTGTTATCTACATCCTACAACACTTGTTATCTACACCCTACAACACTTGTTATCTACACCCTACAACACTTGTTATCTACACCCTACAACACTTGTTATCTACACCCTACAACACAACACTTGTTATCTACACCCTGCAACACTTGTTATCTACACCCTACAACACTTGTTATCTACAACCTACAACACTTGTTATCTACACCCAACAACACTTGTTATCTACACCCTACCTACAACACTTGTTATCTACACCCTACAACACTTGTTATCTACGCCCTACAACACTTGTTATCTACGCCCTACAACACTTGTTATCTACACCCTACAACACTCGTTATCTACACCCTACAACACTTGTTATCTACACCCTACAACACTTGTTATCTACACCCTACAACACTTGTTATCTACATCCTACAACACTTGTTATCTACACCCTTCAACTCTTGTTATCTACACCCTACAACACTTGTTATCTACACCCTACAACACTTGTTATCTACCCTACAACACTTATTATCTACACACTACAACACTTGCTATCTACACCCTACAACACTTGTTAGATACACCCTACAACACTTGTTATCTACACCCTACTACACTTATCTACACCCTACAACACTTGTTATCTACACCCTACTACACTTATCTACACCCTACAACACTTGTTATCTACACCCTACAACACTTGTTATCTACGCCCTACAACACTTGTTATCTACACCCTACTACACTTATCTACACCCTACAACACTTGTTATCTACACCCTACTACACTTATCTACACCCTACAACACTTGTTATCTACACCCTACAACACTTGTTATCTACCCCTACAACACTTGTTATCTACACCCTACAACACTTGTTAGATACACCCTACAACACTTGTTATCTACACCCTACAACACTTATCTACACCCTACAACACTTGTTATCTACACCCTACAACACTTGTTATCTACACCCTACAACACTTGTTATCTACACCCTACAACACTTGTTATCTACACCCTACAACACTTGTTATCTACGCCCTACAACACTTGTTATCTACACCCTACTACACTTATCTACACCCTACAACACTTGTTATCTACACCCTACTACACTTATCAACACCCTACAACACTTGTTATCTACACCCTACAACACTTGTTATCTACACCCTACAACACTTGTTATCTACGCCCTACAACACTTGTTATCTACACCCTACAACACTTGTTATCTACATCCTACAACACTTGTTATCTACACCCTACAACACTTGTTATCTACACCCTACAACACTTGTTATCTACACCCTACAACACTTGTTATCTACGCCCTACAACACTTGTTATCTACATCCTACAACACTTGTTATCTACACCCTACAACACTTATCTACACCCTACAACACTTGTTATCTACACCCTACAACACTTATCTACACCCTACAACACTTGTTATCTACACCCTACAACACTTATCTACACCCTACAACACTTGTTATCTACACCCTACAACACTTATCTACACCCTACAACACTTGTTATCTACACCCTACAACACTTGTTATCTACACCCTACAACACTTGTTATCTACACCCTACAACATTTGTTATCTACACCCTACAACACTTGTTATCTACATCCTACAACACTTGTTATCTACACCCTACAACACTTGTTATCTACACCCTACAACACTTGTTATCTACACCCTACAACACTTGTTATCTACATCCTACAACACTTGTTATCTACACCCTACAACACTTGTTATCTACACCCTACAACACTTGTTATCTACACCCTACAACACTTGTTATCTACAGACTACAACACTTGTTATCTACATCCTACAACACTTATTATCTACACCCTACAACATTTGTTATCTACACCCTACAACACTTGTTATCTACACCCTACAACACTTGTTATCTTCAACCTACAACACTGGTTATCTACATCTACACCCTACAACACTTGTTATCTACACCCTACAACACTTGTTATCTACACCCTACAACACTTTTTATCTACATCCTACAACACTTGTTATCTACACCCTACAACACTTGTTATCTACACCCTACAACACTTGTTATCTACACCCTACAACACCTGTTATCTACACCCTACAACACTTGTTATCTACACCTACAACACTTGTTTATCTACACCCTACAACACTTGTTATCTACACCCTACAACACTTGTTATCTACACCCTACAACACTTGTTATCTACACCCTACAACACTTGTTATCTACACCCTACAACACTTGTTATCTACACCCTACAACACTTGTTATCTACACCCTACAACACTTGTTATCTACACCCTACAACACTTGTTATCTACACCCTACAACACTTGTTATCTACACCCTACAACACTTGTTATCTACGCCCTACAACACTTGTTATCTACACCCTACAACACTTGTTATCTACACCCTACAACACTTGTTATCTACACCCTACAACACTTGTTATCTACACCCTACAACTCTTGTTATCTACACCCTACAACACTTGTTATCTACACCCTACAACACTTGTTATCTACACCCTACAACACTTGTTATCTACATCCTACAACACTTGTTATCTACACCCTACAACACTTGTTATCTACGCCCTACAACACTTGTTATCTACACCCTACAACACTTGTTATCTACACCCTACAACACTTGTTATCTACACCCTACAACACTTGTTATCTACACCCTACAACACTTGTTATCTACACCCTACAACACTTGTTATCTACACCCTACAACACTTGTTATCTACACCCTACAACACTTGTTATCTACACCCTACAACACTTGTTATCTACACCCTACAACACTTGTTATCTACACCCTACAACACTTGTTATCTACACCCTACAACACTTGTTATCTACGCCCTACAACACTTGTTATCTACACCCTACAACACTTGTTATCTACACAACCTACAACACTTGTTATCTACACCCTACAAAACTTGTTATCTACACCCTACAACACTTGTTATCTACACCCTACAACACTTGTTATCTACACCCTACAACACTTGTTATCTACACCCTACAACACTTGTTATCTACACCCTACAACACTTGTTATCTACACCCTACAACACTTGTTATCTACACCCTACAACACTTGTTATCTACACCCTACAACACTTGTTATCTACGTCCTACATCACTTGTAATCTACATCCTACAACACTTGTTATCTACACCCTACAACCCTTGTTATCTACACCCTACAACACTTGTTATCTTCAACCTGCAACACTTGTTTTCTACACCCTACAACCCTTGTTATCTACACCCTACAACACTTGTTATCTACACCCTACAACACTTGTTATCTACATCCTACAACACTTGTTATCTACACCCTACAACACTTGTTATCTACACCCTACAACACTTGTTATCTACACCCTACAACACTTGTTATCTACATCCTACAACACTTGTTATCTACACCCTACAACACTTGTTATCTACACCCTACAACACTTGTTATCTACACCCTACAACACTTGTTATCTACATCCTACAACACTTGTTATCTACACCCTACAACACTTGTTATCTACACCCTACAACACTTGTTATCTACATCCTACAACACTTGTTATCTACACCCTACAACACTTGTTATCTACACCCTACAACACTTGTTATCTACATCCTACAACACTTGTTATCTACACCCTACAACACTTGTTATCTACATCCTACAACACTTGTTATCTACGCCCTACAACACTTGTTATCTACACCCTACAACACTTGTTATCTAGACCCTACAACACTTGTTATCTACATCCTACAACACTTGTTATCTACACCCTACAACACTTGTTATCTACACCCTACAACACTTGTTATCTACACCCTACAACACTTGTTATCTACACCCTACAACACTTGTTATCTACACCCTACAACACTTGTTATCTACTCCCTACAACACTTGTTATCTACACCCTACAACACTTGTTATCTACACTCTACAACACTTGTCATCTTCGCCCTACAACACTTGTTATCTTCTATCTAGGCTGGAATATTGCTGCACACTAACAGCACCTTTCAAGGTAGGTGAAATTGCTGACCTAGAAAATGTACAGAGAACCTTCACGGCGCGCATAACGAAGATAAAACATCTTAATTACTGGGAGCGCTTGAGGTTCCTAAACCTGTATTCACTGGAACGCAGGCGGGAGAGATACATGATTATATACACCTGGAAAATCCTAGAGGGACTAGTACCGAACTTGCACACGAAAATCACTCACTACGAAAGCAAAAGATTCGGCAGACGATGCAACATCCCCCCAATGAAAAGTAGGGGTGCCACTAGCACATTAAGAGACAACACAATAAGTATAAGGGGCCCAAGACTGTTCAACTGCCTCCCAGCATACATAAGGGGGATTACCAATAGACCCCTGTCTCCAAGCAGGCACTGGACAAGCACCTAAAGTCGGTACCTGACCGGCCGGGCTGTGGCTCGTACGTTGGATTGCGTGAAACCAGCAGTAACAGCCTGGTTGATCAGGCCCTGATCCACCATGAGGCCTGGTCACAGGCCGGGCCGAGGGGGCGTTGACCTCCGGAACTCTCTCCAGGTAAACAAAAGTTAAACTCCAGGTACACCCTACAACACTTGTTATCTACACCCTACAACACTTGTTATCTGCACCCTACAACACTTGTTATCTGCACCCTACAACACTTGTTATCTACACCCTACAACACTTGTTATCTACACCCTACAACACTTGCTATCTACGCCCTACAACACTTGTTATCTACACCCTACAACACTTGTTATCTACACCCTATAACACTTGTTATCTACGCCCTACAACACTTGTTATCTACACCCTACAACACTTGTTATCTACACCCTACAACACTTGTTATATACACCCTACAACACTTGTTATCTACACCCTACAACACTTCTTATCTACACCCGACAACACTTGTTATCTACACCCGACAACACTTGTTATCTACACCCGACAACACTTGTTATCTGCACCCTACAACACTTGTTATCTGCACCCTACAACACTTGTTTTCTACACCCGACAACACTTGTTATCTGCACCCTACAACACTTGTTATCTACACCCTACAACACTTGTTATCTACACCCTACAACACTTGTTATCTACACCCGACAACACTTGTTATCTGCACCCTACAACACTTCTTATCTACACCCTACAACATTTTTTATCTACACCCTACAACACTTGTTATCTACACCCGACAACACTTATTATCTGCACCCTACAACACTTGTTATCTGCACCCTACAACACTTGATATCTACACCCAACAACACTTGTTATCTACACCCTACAACACTTGTTGTCTACTCCCTACAATTGTTATCTACACCCAACAACACTTGTTATCTACACCCTACAACACTTGTTATCTGCACCCTACAACACTTGTTATCTACATCATACAACACTTGTTATCTACACCCTACAACACTTGTTATCTGCACCCTACAATACTTGTTATCTGCACCCTACAACACTTGTTATCTACACCCTACAACACTTGTTATCTACATCATACAACAGTTATCTATACCCTACAACACTTGTTATCTACACCCTACAACACTTGTTATCTACACCCTACAACATTTGTTATCTACACCCTACAACACTTGTTATCTACACCCTACAACACTTGTTATCTACACCCTACAACACTTGTTATCTACACCCTACAACACTTGTTATCTACGCCCTACAACACTTGTTATCTACACCCTACAACACTTTTTATCTACGCCCTACAACACTTGTTATCTACACCCTACAACACTTGTTATCTACACCCTACAACACTTGTTATCTACACCCTGCAACACTTGTTATCTACAGCCTACAACACTTGTTATCTACACCCTGCAACACTTGTTATCTACACCCTACAACACTTGTTATCTACACCCTACAACACTTGTTATCTACACCCTACAACATTTGTTATCTACACCCTACAACACTTGTTATCTACACCCTACAACACTTGTTATCTACACCCTACAACACTTGTTATCTACACCCTACAACACTTGTTATCTACACCCTACAACACTTGTTATCTACATCCTACAACACTTGTTATCTACACCCTACAACACTTGTTATCTACATCCTACAACACTTGTTATCTACACCCTACAACACTTGTTATCTACACCCTACAACACTTGTTATCTACACCCTACAACACTTGTTATCTACACCCTACAACACTTGTTATCTACACCCTACAACACTTGTTATCTACACCCTACAACAGTTGTTATCTACACCCTACAACACTTGTTATCTACACCCTACAACACTTGTTATCTACATCATACAACAGTTATCTACATCATACAACACTTGTTATCTACACCCTACAACACTTGTTATCTACACCCTACAACACTTGTTATCTACATCATACAACACTTTTTATCTACACCCTACAACACTTGTTATCTACACCCTACAACACTTGTTATCTACACCCTACAACAGTTGTTATCTACATCATACAACAGTTGTTATGTACACCCTACAACACTTGTTATCTACACCCTACAACACTTGTTATCTACATCATACAACACTTGTTATCTACACCCTACAACACTTGTTATCTACACCCTACAACACTTGTTATCTACATCATACAACACTTGTTATCTACACCCTACAACACTTGTTATCTACACCCTACAACACTTGTTATCTGCACCCTACAACACTTGTTATCTACACCCTACAACACTTGTTATCTACATCATACAACACTTGTTATCTACACCCTACAACACTTGTTATCTACACCCTACAACAGTTGTTATCTACATCATACAACAGTTGTTATGTACACCCTACAACACTTGTTATCTACACCCTACAACACTTGTTATCTACATCATACAACACTTGTTATCTACACCCTACAACACTTGTTATCTACACCCTACAACACTTGTTATCTACATCATACAACACTTGTTATCTACACCCTACAACACTTGTTATCTACACCCTACAACACTTGTTATCTGCACCCTACAACACTTGTTATCTACACCCTACAACACTTGTTATCTACATCATACAACACTTGTTATCTACACCCTACAACACTTGTTATCTACACCCTACAACACTTGTTATCTGCACCCTACAACACTTGTTATCTACACCCTACAACACTTGTTATCTACACCCTACAACACTTGTTATCTACATCATACAACACTTGTTATCTACACCCTACAACACTTGTTATCTACACCCTACAACACTTGTTATCTACACCCTACAACAGTTGTTATCTACATCATACAACAGTTGTTATGTACACCCTACAACACTTGTTATCTACATCATACAACACTTGTTATCTACACCCTACAACACTTGTTATCTACACCCTACAACACTTGTTATCTACACCCTACAACACTTGTTATCTACACCCTACAACACTTGTTATCTACACCCTACAACACTTGTTATCTACATCATACAACACTTGTTATCTACACCCTACAACACTTGTTATCTACACCCTACAACACTTGTTATCTACACCCTACAACACTTGTTATCTACACCCTACAACACTTGTTATCTACTCCCTACAACACTTGTTATCTACGCCCTACAACACTTGTTATCTACACCCTACAACACTTGTTATCTACACCCTACAACACTTGTTATCTACACCCTACAACACTTGTTATCTACACCCTACAACACTTGTTATCTACACCCTACAACACTTGTTATCTACACCCTACAACACTTGTTATCTACACCCTACAACACTTGTTATCTACACCCTACAACACTTGATATCTACACCCTACAACACTTGTTATCTACACCCTACAACACTTGTTATCTACACCCTACAACACTTGTTATCTACATCATACAACACTTGTTATCTACACCCTACAACACTTGTTATCTACACCCTACAACACTTGTTATCTACACCCTACAACACTTGTTATCTACACCCTACAACACTTGTTATCTACACCCTACAACACTTGTTATCTACACCCTACAACACTTGTTATCTACACCCTACAACACTTGTTATCTACACGCTACAACACTTGTTATCTACACCCTACAACACTTGTTATCTACACCCTACAACACTTGTTATCTACACGCTACAACACTTGTTATCTACACCCTACAACACTTGTTATCTACATCATACAACACTTGTTATCTACACCCTACAACACTTGTTATCTACACCCTACAACACTTGTTATCTACACCCTACAACACTTGTTATCTACACCCTACAACACTTGTTATCTACACGCTACAACACTTGTTATCTACACTCTACAACACTTGTTATCTACACCCTTCAACACTTGTTATCTACACCCTACAACACTTGTTATCTACACCCTACAACACTTGTTATCTACACCCTACAACACTTGTTATCTACATCATACAACACTTGTTATCTACACCCTACAACACTTGTTATCTACACGCTACAACACTTGTTATCTTGTTATCTACAACACTTGCTACACACCCTACAACACTTGTTATCTACACTTATCTACACCCTACAACACTTGTTATCTACATCCTACAACACTTGTTATCTACAACACAACACTTGTTATCTACACCCTACAACACTTGTTATCTACACCCGACAACACTTGTTATCTACACCCTACAACACTTGTTATCTGCACCCTACAACACTTGTTATCTACACCCTACAACACTTGTTATCTACACCCTACAACACTTCTTATCTACACCCTACAACATTTGTTATCTACACCCGACAACACTTGTTATCTGCACCCTACAACACTTCTTATCTACACCCTACAACATTTGTTATCTACACCCGACAACACTTGTTATCTACTCCCTACAACACTTGTTATCTACACCCTACAACACTTGTTATCTGCACCCTACAACACTTGTTATCTACACCCTACAACACTTGTTATCTGCACCCTACAACACTTGTTATCTACACCCTACAACACTTGTTATCTGCACCCTACAACACTTGTTATCTAGACCCTACAACACTTGTTATCTACTCTCTACAACACTTGTTATCTACAATCTACAACACTTGTTATCTACACTCTACAACACTTGTTATCTACAATCTACAACACTTGTTATCTACACTCTACAACACTTGTTATCTACAGTCTACAACACTTGTTATCTACACTCTACAACACTTGTTATCTACTCCCTACAACACTTGTTATCTACACTCTACAACACTTGTTATCTACAATCTACAACACTTGTTATCTACACCCTACAACACTTGTTATTTACGCTCTACAACACTTGTTATCTACGCCCTACAACACTTGTTATCTACACCCTACAACACTTGTTATCTACATCCTACAACACTTGTTATCTACGCCCTACAACACTTGTTATCTACACCCTACAACACTTGTTATCTACACCCTACAACACTTGTTATCTACGCCCTACAACACTTGTTATCTACGCCCTACAACACTTGTTATCTACACCCTACAACACTTGTTATCTACGCCCTACAACACTTGTTATCTACACCCTACAACACTTGTTATCTACACCCTACAACACTTGTTATCTACACCCTACAACACTTGTTATCTACACCCTACAACACTTGTTATCTACACCCTACAACGCTTGTTATTACTCGTGCAAATTCTTATTTCGAACTATATTTGAAAGATCCTAAAGGATACTTCCAGGGGGGTCAACGCCCCCTCAGCCCGGTCCCAGAGCAGGCCTCCAAGTGGATCAAGGCCTGATTAATCAAGCTGTTGCTGCTGACACGTTAAAGCCAATCAGCGATTAGTATTCAGTCGTGTGACGCACTTGGCCAATCACAGCAGTGTCAATAAAAATACATCGAACGTAAACAAGGGCGCACTATTCCCATATCTAATGCTGGCAGAGCAAGGCTAAGTTAAGTTTGGTTATTTTAGGTTGGGTTAAGTTTGTAAATAAGCGGCTTCGAAAACCCACAAGTTGATAAATGGGAGAAACTTGTGCAACATTTGGGTATCTTTATTCTGGAAACGTTTCGCCACGTAGTGGCCTCTTCAGTCCCATGCAGAGAAAGGTGGAATATGAGGAGTTTGAGATAATCAGTCCCTCAGCCTGGAGTGATATGTTCAGTCCATCAGTCTTGATGAGAGTGTCTCATCCATCAACCTGTCGGTTCTCTAAACCATTTATTCAAAATATATAAATAAGAGAGAAAATGGGAGTTATGGCGGGTTGTGACTCGCAGTTGTAATTCTCACAGGAAAAGTGACGAAACGTCAGTGACCGAAAATAAATTTCATTATCATAATGTTGAGCCATATTCCAGGTATCATAAACATATTCCAGGTATCATAAACATATTCCAGGTATCATAAACATATTCCAGGTATCATAAACATCTTCCAGGTATCATAAACATATTCCAGGTATCATAAACATATTCCAGGTATCATAAACATATTCCAGGTATCATAAACATATTCCAGGTATCATAAACATATTTCAGGTATCATAAACATATTCCAGGTATCATAAACATATTCCAGGTATCATAAACATATTCCAGGTATCATAAACATCTTCCAGGTATCATAAACATATTCCAGGTATCATAAACATATTCCAGGTATCATAAACATATTCCAGGTATCATAAACATATTTCAGGTATCATAAACATATTCCAGGTATCATAAACATCTTCCAGGTATCATAAACATATTCCAGGTATCATAAACATATTCCAGGTATCATAAACACATTCCAGGTATCATAAACATATTCCAGGTATCATAAACATATTCCAGGTATCATAAACATATTTCAGGTATCATAAACATATTCCAGGTATCATAAACATATTCCAGGTATCATAAACATCTTCCAGGTATCATAAACATATTCCAGGTATCATAAACATATTCCAGGTATCATAAACATATTCCAGGTATCATAAACATATTCCAGGTATCATAAACAGGTATCATAAACATATTCCAGGTATCATAAACATATTCCAGGTATCATAAACATATTCCAGGTATCATAAACATATTCCAGGTATCATAAACATATTCCAGGTATCATAAACATATTCCAGGTATCATAAACATATTCCAGGTATCATAAACATATTCCAGGTATCATAAACATATATTCCAGGTATCATAAACATATTCCAGGTATCATAAACATATTCCAGGTATCATAAACATATTCCAGGTATCATAAACATCTTCCAGGTATCATAAACATATTCCAGGTATCATAAACATATTCCAGGTATCATAAACATATTCCAGGTATCATAAACATATTCCAGGTATCATAAACATATTCCAGGTATCATAAACATATTCCAGGTATCATAAACATATTCCAGGTATCATAAACATATTCCAGGTATCATAAACATATTCCAGGTATCATAAACATATTCCAGGTATCATAAACATATATCATAAACATATTCCAGGTATCATAAACATATTTCAGGTATCATAAACATATTCCAGGTATCATAAACATATTCCAGGTATCATAAACATATTCCAGGTATCATAAACATATTCCAGGTATCATAAACATATTCCAGGTATCATAAACATATTCCAGGTATCATAAACATATTCCAGGTATCATAAACATATTCCAGGTATCATAAACATATTCCAGGTATCATAAACATATATCATAAACATATTCCAGGTATCATAAACATATTCCAGGTATCATAAACATATTCCAGGTATCATAAACATATTCCAGGTATCATAAACATATTCCAGGTATCATAAACATATTCCAGGTATCATAAACATATTCCAGGTATCATAAACATCTTCCAGGTATCATAAACATATTCCAGGTATCATAAACATATTCCAGGTATCATAAACATATTCCAGGTATCATAAACATATTTCAGGTATCATAAACAGGTATCATAAACATATTCCAGGTATCATAAACATATTCCAGGTATCATAAACATATTCCAGGTATCATAAACATATTCCAGGTATCATAAACATATTCCAGGTATCATAAACATATTCCAGGTATCATAAACATATTCATAAACATATTTCAGGTATCATAAACATATTCCAGGTATCATAAACATATTCCAGGTATCATAAACATCTTCCAGGTATCATAAACATATTCCAGGTATCATAAACATATTCCAGGTATCATAAACATATTCCAGGTATCATAAACATATTTCAGGTATCATAAACATATTCCAGGTATCATAAACATCTTCCAGGTATCATAAACATATTCCAGGTATCATAAACATATTCCAGGTATCATAAACATATTCCAGGTATCATAAACATATTCCAGGTATCATAAACATATTCCAGGTATCATAAACATATTCCAGGTATCATAAACATATTCCAGGTATCATAAACATATTCCAGGTATCATAAACATATTCCAGGTATCATAAACATATTCCAGGTATCATAAACATATTCCAGGTATCATAAACATATTCCAGGTATCATAAACATATTCCAGGTATCATAAACATATTCCAGGTATCATAAACATCTTCCAGGTATCATAAACATATTCCAGGTATCATAAACATATTCCAGGTATCATAAACATATTCCAGGTATCATAAACATATTCCAGGTATCATAAACATATTCCAGGTATCATAAACATCTTCCAGGTATCATAAACATATTCCAGGTATCATAAACATATTCCAGGTATCATAAACATATTCCAGGTATCATAAACATATTCCAGGTATCATAAACATATTTCAGGTATCATAAACATATTCCAGGTATCATAAACATATTCCAGGTATCATAAACATATTCCAGGTATCATAAACATATTCCATAAACATATTCCAGGTATCATAAACATATTCCAGGGTATCATAAACATATTCCAGGTATCATAAACATATTCAGGTATCATAAACATATTCCAGGTATCATAAACATATTCCAGGTATCATAAACATATTCCAGGTATCATAAACATATTCCAGGTATCATAAACATATTCCAGGTATCATAAACATATTCCAGGTATCATAAACATATTCCAGGTATCATAAACATATTCCAGGTATCATAAACATATTCCAGGTATCATAAACATCTTCCAGGTATCATAAACATATTCCAGGTATCATAAACATATTCCAGGTATCATAAACATATTCCAGGTATCATAAACATATTCCAGGTATCATAAACATATTTCAGGTATCATAAACATATTCCAGGTATCATAAACATATTCCAGGTATCATAAACATATTCCAGGTATCATAAACATATTCCAGGTATCATAAACATATTCCAGGTATCATAAACATATTCCAGGTATCATAAACATATTTCAGGTATCATAAACATATTCCAGGTATCATAAACATATTCCAGGTATCATAAACATCTTCCAGGTATCATAAACATATTCCAGGTATCATAAACAAATTCCAGGTATCATAAACATATTCCAGGTATCATAAACATATTTCAGGTATCATAAACATATTCCAGGTATCATAAACATCTTCCAGGTATCATAAACATATTCCAGGTATCATAAACATATTCCAGGTATCATAAACATATTCCAGGTATCATAAACATATTCCAGGTATCATAAACATATTCCAGGTATCATAAACATATTCCAGGTATCATAAACATATTCCAGGTATCATAAACATATTCCAGGTATCATAAACATCTTCCAGGTATCATAAACATCACTCAAACTGACGAATTTGTTACTTTTACTTTGCCTTCGCCCACTCAGAATTAAGGGATATTTGGCCATGTGGTTATGTCCAATAAAAGTCTCTGGTTGGCGAAACGTCTTCACATTAAAATACCATAACCCGCATTTTGTCTTATTTACATGACATGGATTCCATTTGTCTCGTAAGGTAAAAAATAAAAATCTATAAAGTAAAAGGACACAAGTGCAACTAATGTGACATTTATTGTGGCAACGTTTCGCTCTCCAGGAGCTTTATCAAGCCATTAGCTTGATAAAGCTAATGGCTTGATAAAGCTCCTGGAGAGCGAAACGTTGCCACAATAAATGTCACATTAGTTGCACTTGTGTCCTTTTACTTTACATATTGTCGGTAATTCTACCAACTTTATTGCAATAAAAATCTAGCCCGAGAAAGGAAAGAATCTCTACAGCACTGTAAGAATTCCAGTAGCTTTTAAGAGAAGCAATCCCACTTGGCCGTGAAGAGAAGGAATTCAACTTTACCTTCATGAAAATTATCCCTTCCATAGGGAAGGTCTGTCTTGATATGATTAACAGATACTACATTAATATAACAGCTGACTAACAGATGACTACGTTAATACAGTAGATGGGTCTACTTATTATCAATGGTTATGAAACTTGCAATTCTGCAAGCAACAAGGACAAGGTCTTTACTAATAAAGCTAAAAAAAAATCTCAACTACAATATCAGCATCGACAACAATAACTACAACAACAAGAATATCAACTTCATCAACATCAGCAACTACAACATCAACAACAACTAATAATAACATCAGCACATCACCAGAGACCTTCACATATTTTACATAATAAGTGTGGAGGCGCCAGTAATATCAAAAGGCAGCCACTACAGCAAAACACCATAAACACATCTACTGCCATTAACCTCACAGAAACTGATTGATAATTTCCTGCGGTGATGGCCCAGAGAACTCAATTACAAGGATCAAGTGCGTCGGAGCTCGAGCGAAAGACCCCAGTGATGGACGGCTCTCAGACAGGTCATTTGAGGTCATTAGGAGAGGCTTGACCTGACCCCCGGGCTGACAGGTCTCACTCCCTCTGACGGGAGGTAAAATACGGGGATTGTTAGGGAAGGAGGAGGCAGGTGCGAGCCACATTACCCCAGGGAGAGCAGGCAAGGCCATGGTGTTCCTAGTGGAATTTGTTTTCTTAATAGAATGGACCCCAGCAAGGTTGCCC
The DNA here is from genome assembly GCF_038502225.1 of Cherax quadricarinatus. Taxonomy (NCBI): domain Eukaryota; kingdom Metazoa; phylum Arthropoda; class Malacostraca; order Decapoda; family Parastacidae; genus Cherax; species Cherax quadricarinatus. The sequence continues at coordinate 32,210,974 of NC_091296.1, read as the reverse complement.
ACTCATTTATGCTCCGCTGGTGGGAAAATGAATGAATGTCAGCAATTGTACAGTCTGCTAAATAGGGCCTAAGTGTGAGCCCCTCTTCTGTCTGCTAACGAAGAACTCAATGTGAGTTCCTCTTCTTAAGGCTGCTACAGAGGGCCTCAGTGTGAAGCTGAAATAAATAATTCTTATCTTCAGTTTTATAGTCTTCTTGTGAGTTGTTTTCTCAAGTAAATAACCGAAAAAGTTGTCTTAAAGGACTAGAGAGATCACAGGTGTCCAGGAAGACCTTCCCAAATGACTCTGGAACAGAATAAAGAGGAAGCATGACATGATTTTTTAATTCATAACTAGCTCAAAAGATAAATTTTAGACGACGTTTCTCTCCGCCCTCAGGATGGATCCAAATATCGTTTAACGTTTCTGTCGAGATCTGGAATGCCTGAGAATTTTTTCCAGCCTCGGGGCAATATGTATTCTTCCTTGAAGAATACAAGACGGTATTAAATGTTTTAAATATAGATAACTCACAGCTTCCTGAATGATAACCCCAGGAAGGTAGTGATGGTGGTAGAGGCACTTCTTACAGGAGGTGGTACATAGAAACACAGTGAAAGTGTAAAGTAAAAGGACACAAGTGCAACTAATGTGACATTTATTGTGGCAACGTTTCGCTCTCCAGGAGCTTTATAAAGCTCCTGGAGAGTGAAACGTTGCCACAATAAATGTCACATTAATTGCACTTGTGTCCTTTTACTTTACATATTGTCGGTAATTCTACCAACTTTATCACAGTGAAAGTGGTAACAGAGAGAGTGAGAGAGAGAGAGAGAGAGAGACAGAGACAGAGATTATGGACAATCGTATATTATCTAGGTGTTTGGGACGAAGAATTTAAAGCAGAAGGCTCTCTCCTCAATCCCCCTCACTCCCTCCGGCCATTGCTGACATAAAAACCAGGAGAACTAGACGTATTTAAGTCGCTGCGCGCTCCGAGAAAGATATTCCGCATAAGAGACCCCCCCCCTGCCCCCTGTGCGCCAGTGCACGCGAAATGAGTAGTGCAAAGTACGGCATAAGTTCTAATGCAGTTTAATGTTAACACTGAATATTTGAGCGGAATCAAGAGAGGACTTCACAAGTTATCACATGGACACTATCATAATTTTAATGAAAAATTGCACATTAGGACCTAGACAGCCCAGCAATAATTCGAACATTCCACTAAGAATCACCAACTTTGAAGCCAAGGTAAAGAGGCATTGTTTTGTTATCTCAGAGACACCTGTATCCTACAGTGCACCAATACATTAAGTTTAATGTTACTCAACATCTGCATCATCTAGCTATCAGAGTACAAAGATGAACCCGGTACAACAACTCACTCAAAAATTTTCGGTTCAAAGTTATTATTTTATTTTAGCAGTTTCTTCTGTGGAAGAAATAAGTCAAATTCGGACACAGACCAAAACCAACTAAAACTTTTTTTTTCTAAGTAAAGCTGAGCAAGTCTTCAAAGTTTAAATAACTTTAAAGAAGTTGTAAGAAAGTATGTGTGTATGTAAATTAAGTTCAATATAATCCTTGAATACATAACATGTAATTTTTTACAATGGTCTTGAAAGAACATTGATGTTATGTGTACACTAAATTTACCCTCCCTGGATAACCAGTAAAGTCTAACTGTCATATTTCTGATCATAAGAGATATTCTCCAGTTACTTCACACACACAAAAATAATTGTGATTGTGATGAATGGTTTGAAAAACTGACAAGTTGAAGATTGAGACACTTATGCAGCATATGGGAATCTTTATTCAGGAAACGTTTCGCCACACAGTGGCTTCATCAGTCCAATACAAAGACGAAGGCGTAAGGAGAGGAGGAGTATTAGGTAATCAGTCCCTCAGCCTGGAGTCGATGTGTTCAGTCCATCAATCTTGTACAAGATTGATGATTGATGAAGCCACTGTGTGGCGAAACGTTTCCTGAATAAAGATTCCCATATGCTGCATAAGTGTCTCAATCTGAACATAGGTTTCCATATTATGTCTTGAGAATGCCTCTTCTGATTCCTTCAAATCATCAAAGCTAATATACAACTGCACAATCAACTTTCGACGCACTCTGCACTATTCCAATCGCTTACATTAAGGCACAATGGACTGGGGTTATGGAATACAGGGATGCCTTTCTCAGTTCGCTCTGCGATCAAAATATATTTAGCTATCTCTGGTTTTGCAGCATATTCGGGCATCTTTCCAATATTGACCCAGGAGACTCCATTGATAACTTGCCCCAATGAACCAGTATTATGCTGGTGCAGAGGATTCTCGTAAGTTTATTTAATGCCACGATGCTTCTCTCTAGTGATATAAGAAGAGTTAACCTCTGGTGTCACGGATTCACTCTCTCCACTTATGACTTATTATTATTATTCATGTTATATGTATTTGTTTCTGTGATGTATTTTTGGTACTTTAATTTACCCTTTATTTTGTATAAGGCAAAAAAATCTCCTAATAGTTTTAATAAGTCTATAATTGTAAATGAATGTCTAGTTTCTTCATCATGGACACATGAACCTTTTAGAGAGTTTTAGAGAGTTTTAGAGTGTTTTAGAGATTTTAGAGAGTTTTAGAGAGTTTTAGAGAGTTTTAGAGAGTTTTAGAGATTTTAGAGAGTTTCAGAGAGTTTTAGAGAGTTTTAGAGAGTTTCAGAGATTTTAGAGAGTTTCAGAGAGTTTTAGAGAGTTTTAGAGATTTTAGAGAGTTTCAGAGAGTTTTAGAGAGTTTCAGAGAGTTTTAGAGAGTTTCAGAGAGTTTTAGAGAGTTTCAGAGAGTTTTAGAGAGTTTCAGAGAGTTTTAGAGAGTTTCAGAGATTTTAGAGAGTTTCAGAGAGTTTTAGAGAGTTTTAGAGATTTTAGAGAGTTTCAGAGAGTTTTAGAGAGTTTCAGAGAGTTTTAGAGAGTTTCAGAGAGTTTAGAGTGTTTCAGAGAGTTTTAGAGAGTTTCAGAGAGTTTTAGAGAGTTTCAGAGAGTTTAGAGAGTTTCAGAGAGTTTTAGAGAGTTTTAGAGATTTTAGAGAGTTTCAGAGAGTTTTAGAGAGTTTCAGAGAGTTTAGAGTGTTTCAGAGAGTTTTAGAGAGTTTCAGAGAGTTTTAGAGTTTCGTATCCATAAAAGTAGAGAATCGTTGTGTTAGACAGGTGAAGGAAATTAAGGAAAGGATAAAGAACAGAGGGAAAAGGTAAACCTAGCCAGAGAGGAGAAAAACGATTACAGTGTAAGGAAAGAAACAGAACTAGAAAAAATCTGAGAAAGAAAGAATATTTAGAGTCTGAGACGGAGACTTGCTCAGAGGAAGATGGATGTTAGTTTGAACCAAAAACAAAAAAATAGATAGTGACCGTCAGAAATTCGAGTTTTCCAGTCAGAAAGTTTACGAAAGTGTTTATTACAGTATTCATAACAATAAATCTTTATTATCAAAATACTTCACTATTCACAGAGAGGGAAGACATAACGTTATACATAATAAGGTTTGAAAATACCACATCTTTATGCCAACACGTCTAACTTTATTATTTTCTGGTACAGTTCTTAACGTCTCCGCTCCCTCGACGCCTGAAATAACTAGTGATTGTAAACTTCTGAAAAGTTCTCTGCTCAAAGTATTCATGAAGGCCGCTGACTCCCATTTATCAGAATTTTGTAGGTCTAGTATCATGCAATTCCTAGCAAACTCATTTCGACTCTGATTTCTGGACAGATAGCTCTGGGACTGATTACGACAATAATTCTTAACCTGACTTTATTGTCAATGATCAGTTTTTGAGGGAAGTCCCTCCAGAGATACATACTTTAATTAATAATTAAGGAACGAGATCTGACTACTTCCTCGGATACAGCTGATAGAGCAGATGCCTCTGGGGAAGGGACTTAAATCCAGATTACAGAGACCAGTAAAGTCTAGAAAGTTCAATTCTAATAAGAATATTTGTATTTATTGTCAAATGGTATAACTGAGAATGGATAGCTCAAAATGCCCAGAGGAAAATGAGAATGTTGAAAGGTGCTTCTCAGAAATGAACGCAAATGTTCATTTCCACATAAGGAACGTTAAGGGGGCTGTACGTATCTACTTTGACCATGTTTCTGTGTTTTAATATCTCATGTTATTTACCAATATCATGCCTTATTTATTTTTTTATTAACACATCGGCCGATTCCCACCAAGGCAGGGTGGCCCGAAAAAGAAAAACTTTCATCATTCACTCCATCACTGTCTTGCCAGGGTGCTTTACACTACAGTTATAAAACTGCAACATTAACACCCCTCCTTCAGAGTGTAGACACTGTACATCCCATCTCCAGGACTCAAGTCCGTCCTGCCGGTTTCCCTGAATCGCTTCATAAACGTTACTCACACTCCAACAGCACGTCAAGTATTAAAAACAATGTCTCCAACCAAATCGTCGAATGGGACACTCAAAACAATATAAAGTTCAACGAGGAGAAATTTCAACTACTCAGATATGGAAAGCTTGAGGAAATTAAAAATGTGTCAGGGTATACCACAAATTCTAACCATACATTAGAGCGGAAAAGTAATGTAAAGGACCTGGGAGTGATAATGTCAGAGGATCTCGCCTTCAAAGACCACAACAATATATCTACCTCATCCTCTAGGAAAATAATAGAATGGATATTGGGAACATTCAAAACTAGGGACACCAAGCCCATGATGATTCTCTTCAAATCGCTTGTGCTCTCTAGGCTGGAACACTGCTGTGCACTAACAGCCCCCTTCAAGGCTGGCGACATTGCAGACCTGGAGAGTGTACAAAGAACTTTCATGGCACACATAAGTGCGATAAGGCACCTAAACTACTGGGAACGGTTGAAGGTCCTTGATCTGTATTCCCTCGAACGCAGGCGAGAGAGATACATGATAATGTACACTTGGAAGGTCCTGGGGGATTAGTACCAAACCTGCACACGAAAATCACTCCATATGAAAGCAAAAGACTCGGCAGGAGATGCAACATTCCCCCGATGAAAAGCAAGGGCGCCACGAGTACACTGAGAAACAACACAATAAGTCTCCGGGGCCCAGGACTGTTAAATCGCCTCCCAGCATATATAAGGGGGATTACCAATAGTCTACTGGCTGTCTTCAAAAAGGCACTGGACAGGCACCTAAAGTCAGTACCTGACCAACTGGGCTATGGTTCGTACGTCAGCTTGCGTGCGGCCAGCAGTAACAGCCTGGTTGATCAGACCCTGATCCACCATGAGGCCTGGTCTTAGACTGGGCCGCGGGGGCGTTGACCCCCGAAAGCCTCTCTAGGCAAACTCCAGGTAATTCACTCTTATCAAATATGCTCACGCATGCCCGCTGGAAGTCCAAGCCCCTCACACACAAAAACTCCTTTACCCCCTCCCTCGAACCTTTCCTAGGCCGACCCCTATCCCGCCTTCCCTCCACTACAGATTTATACACTCTCGAAGTCATTCTGTTTCGTTCCATTCTCTCTACTTGTCCAAACCACCTCAACAACCCCTCTTCAGCCCTCTGGACAACAGTTTTGGTAATTCCACACTTCCTCCTAATTTCCAAACTACGAATATTCTGAATTATATTCACACCACACATTGCCCTCAGACATGACATCTCCACTGCCTCCAGCCTTTTCCTCGCTGCAACATTCATTACCCATGCTTTACACCTATGTAAGTGCGTTGGTAAAACTATGCTCTCATACATTCCCCACTTTACTTCCAAGGACAAAGTTCTTTGTTTCTACAGACTCCTAAGTGCACCGCTCACCCTTTTCCCATCATCAATTCTATGATTCACCTCATCTTTCATAGACCCATCTGCTGACACGTCCACTCCTAAATATCTGAATACATTCACCTCCTCTATACTCTCTCCCTCCAATCTGATTTCCAATCTTTCATCACCTAATCTTTATGTTATCCTCATCACCTTACTCTTTCCTTTATTAACTTTTAATTTTCCTTTTTTACATACCCTACCAAATTCATTCACCAACCTCTGCAACTTCTCTTCAAAATCTCCCAAAAGCACAGTGTCATCAGCAAAAATCAACTGTGACAACTCCCACTTTGTGTCTGATTCTTTATCTTTTAACTCCACACCTCTTGCCAAAACCATCGCATTCACTTCTCTTACAACCCCATCTATAAATATATTGAACAACCATGGTGACATCATACATCCTTGTCTAAGGCCTACTTTTACTGGGAAATAGTCTCCCTCTCTCTTACATACTCTAACCTGAGCCTCACTATCCTCGTAAAAACTCTTCACTGCTTTCAGCAACTGCCCTCCTTTTCCATACATTTCCAACATTTGCCACATTGCCCCCCTATCTACCCTGTCATACGCCTTTTTCCAAATCCATAAATGCCACAAAAACCTCTTTAGCCTTATCTGAATACTGTTCACCTATATGCTTCACTGTGAACACTTGATCTACACACCCCCTACCTTTCCTAAAGCCTCCTTGTTCATCTGCTATCCTTCTCTCCGTCTTACTCTTAATTCGTTCAATAATAACTCTACTATACACTTTACCAAGTATACTCAACAGACTTATTCCTCTATAATTTTTGCACTCTCTTTTGTCCCCTTTGCCTTTATACAAAGGAACTATGTATGCTCTCTGTCAATCCCTTAGCAGAGAGCATGCCTTTAACATTTCTATCTTTATCCCAGCTGCCTTACCCCTTTTCACGAACTTTCCCCACGCTCAAAACTGGCTCTTCCTCACTCCTACAAGATATTATTCCTCCTTGCCCTATACACGAAATCACAGCTTCCCTATCTTCATCAACATTTAGCAAATCCTCAAAATATTCCCTCTGTCTCCTCGATACCTCTAACTCTTCATTTAATAACTCTCCTTTCCTATTTTTAATTGTCAAATCCATTTGTTCCCTAGGCTTCCTCAACTTGTTAACCTTACTCCAAAACTTTTTCTTATTTTCAACAAAATTTGTTGATAACATCTCACCCAATCTATCATTTGCTCTCTTTTTACATTGCTTCACCACTCTCTTAACCTCTCTTTTTCTCACCATATACTTTTCCCTCCTTGCATCACTTCTACTTTGTAAAAACCTCTCATATGCTAACTTTTTCTCCCTTACTACTCTCTTTACATCATTCCACCAATCGCTCTTCTTCCCTCCCACACCCACTTTCCTGTAACCACAAACTTCTGCTGAACACTCTAACACTATATTCTTAAACCTACCCCATACATCTTCATCCCCATTGCCTATACTCTCACTAGCCCATCTATCCTCCAATAGTTGTTTATATATTGCCCTAACTGCCTCCTCTTTTAATTAATAAACCTTCATCTCTCTCTTACTTGCTGCTTTTATTTTCCTTGTATTCCATGTACCTTTTACTCTCACTGTAGCTACAACTAAAACGTGATCTGATATATCTGTGGCCTCTGTATAAACATGTACATCCTGAAGTCCAATAACCTATTGTCATTACGCCCTACATCATATCTTGTATACTTATTTATCCTTTTTTTCTTAAAATATGTATTATCTATCACCAAACCCCTTTGTATACACAGTTCAATCAAAGGGCTCCCATTATCATTTACACCTAGCACCCCAAATTTACCTACCACACCCTCTCTAAATGCTTCTCCTACTGACCTACTTTAACATTTAGGTGCCTTCTCAGTGCAAATTTAGAACACTGACTACCAAGATACAGTGACTCTTTTTCTATCTTAAGATACTATGTACGTACATTCAAATGGTTTATGGGTTGGAATGAGACAGTCCTAGCTAAGATAAGATCGTGTTTAGCTGGAGAATCTAATTACATTCTTAATCCTAAATCTAAAACTCCTAGTTTTAACTCTAATGTTTCAACTGATGAGCACTGTAACTAGGCACCTGAACTTCTTGATATAACAAAAAAAAGTTACAGAAACTACAATTTAGTCTGCATCTAAATGCGGAGAGTCCATATCACATACTGGTGACTCCGCAAGTATCTTGACGGGAGGTCAGTCCAAAAAAAAAAAAAGACGTGAATCATCTAAAATTTCCCGATTATAATCCTCTAGATTTGTCGAGAGACGATTTTGTTATAAAAGAGATTCTCTCCCTTAAAAGGTATTCATGTTGTAGTCACCAGTATCGAAACCATTAACAGAAATTTGGTGCTTATATATATTGCTATAGGGATTCCATTCTCCATTACTCATTACCGAAGGACAATTATTAGGAGGTTAGTGTCTCCCGACACTAGCCATTCTGTGCTAGTGTCGGGAGACAGTTTTGAAGATTCATCGTAATGTTCCAGGATCTGGTCCTTTTTCTTATAGGAAAAACGCTTTTAAAATTTAAGTTGTCTATTTTTTGGCCCAGTACTGAAGGAAGACATCCGACGATACTGTCAATCATGCAAAGTTTGTCATCTTGTAGCTTCTAAGAGCCGTACGAGGAGAGTACTAATGGAGAAAACCCCACTTTTATGATGCCTTTTGAAAGACAACCATGGATATAAGTGGCTCTTTAATTTCATGATCATCGGGAGGCTTTCCCAAAGCTTTACAAAGGAAGTCACTTATATCCACAGATGTAGCCGAAGCGTTACTGAAAAATTTATCGTGATCTGAAATGTTCTTTGATAAAGGAACCAATTTCTTTTCTGAACTAATGGGCCAAGTATATCAGCTCTTCGTTGTCAAAACCTTATCCTCAAAACTTATCCTCTGATCACCACAGTGTTGTAGACGGCGAGTAGCCCGACAAGACACCGGGAACACTGGCGTAGTTATACTGGGTAGCTGGGTGTGTTGCTGGCTGGGGTGATCGGTTGTGTCTAGCGGTGGGGACCTGTCCGGGAGCCCATATTACGACTTCGATATCGTAACTTAAATAAAATGGTCCTGGCTCCTAAATGGCTGCTCAGTCTGCTGGCTAGGGGCATTTAAATTACAGTGAAAAAAAAAACACACAGCCACTCTAGGGTCAGCATGCAATCATATTAAATATACATATATATTAATAATAGTAACTTATATATAACTAACAAACTACTACATTACAACATCACCTTAACTCCAGTTCACGTTAACTCACTAGCACACTGCTACTAGCGAGCAGACAAAATATATAAACAGGAAAGCTTCACGACACCTCCCTCCTTCCTGCAGGCTACTACAGTTATAAGGTTAAATACTCTCCAAAACACAGGCCCTTGCACACACTAAGACCTTACAAAAAAACATGAGAGCTTAAACACTACCAAAATTATAGTATACACTAAAAAAAATACCAAAATTACCTACTCACACTACCGCACAAACCATGATAACTTCACCCATCACCGCCCGTCTCGTAGTACTAACTCACAAACATCTAGTCTGCTCCTGTCTCCTGGCCACTGCCTGACTGACCAGGAAATAATAATAATAATAATAATCTTTATTTAATACAAGTACATGTACATGGTATACAGTCCTAGCTGACAACAATGACATACTACTACATAGAAAGCCACTTGTTATGCTGAGCATCTCGGGCAAATTAGGTCAGTGTCCCAGGATGCGACCCACACCAGTCGACTAACACCCAGGTACCCATTTTACTGATGGGGAACATAGACAACAGGTGGAAAGAAACACGCCCAATGTTTCTACTCTGGCTGGGAATCGAACCCAGGCCCTCGCCGTGTGAAGCGAGAGCGTTAACCACCAGGCCACCAGAGCGTCCTGATTCTGTACAATCCCAGAACTATGGAGCATTATTTTGCAAAATATTTTTCTGCAGCATCCTGCGTAACAGACTGACCTCAAAAATTAATTTAAGGTTGAAAAACTGGTCACTTCATCTTTATTTCGCCAGTTCTGATGTCTTCATTTTAATTCTCCTCTGTATTTAGCTACAGAAGATTACCTTGTCAGCAAAACATTTGTGGCTTTATAAAACCCACTATGGGCGAAATGTTGTCAAAAAAAAAAAGGGGGGGGGGCGCATTGTGCTACATTTACGTCTGTTTTTTTTATTTTTCCCTCAGGTTAAACCTAATGACTTTCTCTCTTTTTCCATGCATTCCCTTCCTCAACTTCTTTCCCCTGCCTCCCATTCCCTAACCATTTCTCCTCTACCCCCTCCCTCTCTACCTCCCTTTATTCTCATCCTCTCCTACCCTCCCCACTGATCCCTGCTCATCATCAGTATCCCTCCCTCCCTCCCTCCCTCCCTCCCTCCCCTCCTGTCAAATCCCAGCGGTTAAATTGTCCTCTGAGGTGTGGGAGAAGGGCTGAGGTGTGGGAGAAGGGCTGAGGTGTGGGAGAAGGGCTGAGGTGTGGGAGAAGGGCTGAGGTGTGGGAGAGGGGCTGAGGTGTGGGAGAGGGGCTGAGGTGTGGGAGAAGGGGTGAGGTGTGGGAGAGGGGCTGGAGGGGTGAAAACTGAGGTGGGTATTAATTAACAGGTCAAGTGAGGTTGGTGTGTGGGCATGATGTGGCAGCCAGTCATTGCTTCGTGATGAGTCATCATGACACTCATCACATTTATGTAGCAGAATCATTGGTATATTACATGTCACTCATATAATGTAATAGATTCCTGAGAAAGTGAGAGATTATTATTATTATTATTATTATTATTATTATTATTATTATTATTATTATTATTATTATTATTATTATTATTTTTTTTTTATTAACACATCGGCCGTTTCCCACCAAGGCAGGGTGGCCCGAAAAAGAAAAACTTCCATCATTCACTCCATCACTGTCTTGCCAGAGGCGCGGTTACACTACAGTTATAAAACTGCAACATTAACATTATTATTATTATTATTTATTATTATTATTATTATTATTATTATTATTATTATTATTATTATTATTATTATTATTATTATTATTATTAATAAACCACGCCTTTAGAGGCTATGGAACGTATTCAGGATTAATTCAGGGAACTGGAGCAGAGATCCAATTCCTTAGATCAAGAGCCCTCACCAGCGCCAAGGAACCTCCCTTGAGGGGAAGAAGAGAGGGGGGGTGGGGAGAGGTAATATTCTTGAACACAATAGGTTCTGACTGTGACCCACACAGTAGTGCCCAGGGCACTGTGACCCACGCAATAGTAGTGCCCGGGTCACTGTGATCCCACACAGCAGTAGTGCCCAGGGCACTGTGACCCACACAGCAGTAGTACCCAGGGCACTGTGACCCACACAGCAGTATTACCCAGGACACTGAACCACACAGCAGTAGTGCCCAGGGCACTGTGACCCACACAGCAGTAGTACCAAGGGCACTGTGAACCACACAGTAGTAGTGCCCAGGGCACTGTGACCCACACAGCAGGAGTATCCAGGGCACTGTGACCCACACAGCAGTAGTATCCAGGGCACTGTGGTCCACACAGCAGTAGTGCCCAGGGCACTGTGACCCACACAGCAGTAGTGCCCAGGGCACTGTGACCCACACAGCAGTAGCACCCAGGGCACTGTGACCCACACAGCAGTAGTACCCAGGGCATTGTGGTCCACACAGCAGTAGTGCCCAGGGCACTGTGGTCCACACAGCTGTAGTGCCCAGGGCACTGTGACCCACACAGCAGTAGTACCCAGGCCACTGTGACCCACACATCAGTAGTACCCAGGCCACTGTGACCCACACAGCAGTAGTACCCAGGCCACTGTGACCCACACAGCAGTAGTACCCAGGCCACTGTGACCCACACAGCAGTAGTACCCAGGCCACTGTGACCCACACAGCAGTAGTACCCAGGCCACTGTGACCCACACAGCAGTAGTACCCAGGCCACTGTGACCCCACACAGCAGTAGTACCCAGGCCACTGTGACCCACGCAGCAGTAGTACCCAGGCCACTGTGATCCACACAGCAGTAGTACCCAGGCCACTGTGATCCACACAGCAGTAGTACCCAGGCCACTGTGACCCACACAGCAGTAGTACCCAGGCCACTGTGACCCACACAGCAGTAGTACCCAGGCCACTGTGACCCACGCAGCAGTAGTACCCAGGCCACTGTGATCCACACAGCAGTAGTACCCAGGCCACTGTGACCCACACAGTAGTACCCAGGGCACTGTGATCCACACAGCAGTAGTACCCAGGCCACTGTGACCCACACAGCAGTAGTACCCAGGCCACTGTGACCCACACAGCAGTAGTACCCAGGCCACTGTGACCCACGCAGCAGTAGTACCCAGGCCACTGTGACCCACACAGCAGTAGTACCCAGGCCACTGTGACCCACGCAGCAGTAGTACCCAGGCCACTGTGACCTACACAGCAGTAGTACCCAGGCCACTGTGACCCACACAGCAGTAGTACCCAGGCCACTGTGACCCACGCAGCAGTAGTACCCAGGCCACTGTGACCCACACAGAAGTAGTACCCAGGCCACTGTGACCCACACAGTAGTACCCAGGCCACTGTGACCCACACAGCAGTAGTACCCAGGCCACTGTGACCCACACAGCAGTAGTACCCAGGCCACTGTGACCCACACAGTAGTACCCAGGCCACTGTGACCCACGCAGCAGTAGTACCCAGGCCACTGTGACCAACACAGCAGTAGTACCCAGGCCACTGTGACCCACACAGCAGTAGTACCCAGGCCACTGTGACCCACACAGCAGTAGTACTCAGGCCACTGTGACCCACGCAGCAGTAGTACCCAGGCCACTGTGACCCACACAGCAGTAGTACCCAGGCCACTGTGACCCACACAGTAGTACCCAGGCCACTGTGACCCACGCAGCAGTAGTACCCAGGCCACTGTGACCCACACAGCAGTAGTACCCAGGCCACTGTGACCCACACAGCAGTAGTACCCAGGCCACTGTGACCCACACAGCAGTAGTACCCAGGCCACTGTGACCCACACAGCAGTAGTACCCAGGCGACTGTGACCCACGCAGCAGTAGTACCCAGGCCACTGTGACCCACACAGCAGTAGTACCCAGGCCACTGTGACCCACACAGCAGTAGTACCCAGGCCACTGTGACCCACGCAGCAGTAGTACACAGGCCACTGTGACCCACACAGCAGTAGTACCCAGGCCACTGTGACCCACACAGCAGTAGTACCCAGGCCACTGTGACCCACACAGCAGTAGTACCCAGGCCACTGTGACCCACACAGCAGTAGTACCCAGGCCACTGTGAACCACACAGCAGTAGTACCCAGGCCACTGTCACCCACACAACAGTAGTACCCAGGCCACTGTGACCCACACAGCAGTAGTACCCAGGCCACTGTGACCCACACAGCAGTAGTACCCAGGCCACTGTGACCCACACAGCAGTAGTACCCAGGCCACTGTGACCCACACAGCAGTAGTACCCAGGCCACTGTGACCCACACAGCAGTAGTACCCAGGCCACTGTGACCCACACAGCAGTAGTACCCAGGCCACTGTGACCCACACAGCAGTAGTACCCAGGCCACTGTGACCCACACAGCAGTAGTACCCAGGCCACTGTGACCCACACAGCAGTAGTACCCAGGCCACTGTGACCCACACAGCAGTAGTACCCAGGCCACTGTGACCCACACAGCAGTAGTACCCAGGCCACTGTGACCCACACAGTAGTACCCAGGCCACTGTGACCCACACAGCAGTAGTACCCAGGCCACTGTGACCCACACAGTAGTACCCAGGCCACTGTGACCCACACAGCAGTAGTACCCAGGCCACTGTGACCCACACAGCAGTAGTACCCAGGCCACTGTGACCCACACAGCAGTAGTACCCAGCAGTAGTACCACTGTGACCCACACAGCAGTAGTACCCAGGCCACTGTGACCCACACAGCAGTAGTACCCAGGCCACTGTGACCCACACAGCAGTAGTACCCAGGCCACTGTGACCCACACAGCAGTAGTACCCAGGCCACTGTGACCCACACAGCAGTAGTACCCAGGCCACTGTGCATGCGGATATAACACTTCCTTCAAATAATTAACCGGAATGGAAATAATACATCTTAACCCAATATAATGAAACAGTTAGAGTTATTTGTGTTAGACACTGTTGGCAGTCTTGCCAAGATGGAGACTTACACACATGTGCAACATCTCTGTGTCTTTATTTTTTAGACGTTTCGCCATCCAGTTTCTTTATCAATACAATACAAGGATATAATGTAAAGACTAGAAAAATTTACAAAAAACGAGAAAATCAGTCCCTTAAAGAAGGTGTAGGTGACCAGCACCGTAGTCTTGAAGACTACGGTGCTGGTACTTATAAAGACACTGTATGCTGCACCGTCTTCAAATAAAGATACCCAGACGTTGCACATGTGTCTAATTCTTCATCTCATCGGTACTGCATACTACTCATGTATTTACATATATATATATATATATATATATATATATATATATATATATATATATATATATATATATATATATATATATATATATATATACATATGAATATATATATATATATATATATATATATATATATATATATATATATATATATATATATGAATGTATATATATATATATATATATATATATATATATATATATATATATATATATATATATATATATGCATATATATATATATATATATATATATATATATATATATATATATATATATATATACATATATATATATACACATCTTCCCAAGATGCCACCAAAAACACTCACTAACACCCAGGTACCAATTAAGTGCCAGGCGGACAGGAACGGCAGGTGTTAGAAAACTTCCACATATATGTCGATTCTCCTGAAATTAATTCTGGGTCATTTACGTTGTGAGTCAAACGCTCTGCCACTGAACTGCGAGTCATTTATATTTCGTAGGGCAAGGTGGCAGCCGTATGCAGGTGTTGTTGTCCTCATGATGTGTACCTATTAATTGTTTAACTGATTGTACAGTTTAGCGGCAGTCTGTGACGCACCTTCCCAATTGTGAATACAATTATCAATTTGAGATTGTTTTGCGACAGTGTTCATGGTCATATCCTGGCTAAAGAAAAAAAATATGCTTTTACTTCACAGGAAAAATACCCTGAGAAGTGTATCCTTCTCTGCGTATATATGCTGAGAGTTTATTTAAATCCCTGTGTTAGGTTATTAAAGTATTCTTGTCTGGTGGTGAAAAATTTACGGTGCAGCTTAATGACCCTAGTGTAGTCTATAGGTTTTAAATCCCTTAACCAAACAACCTATAGACTGGTAAAACGCTTGTTCACTTCTTAATCCAGTCGACGCATAAAGTGGAAAACGAGACAGGATTCTTCATATCGAGGTATGAGACACCCGAATTTTTTGGCTTGGCGGTCATAGTGGGAAAAATACTTCTGGTTTGTGAACCTTCCCTGTCCACGGAGAGGGGGGCCTAGTACCCCCCAAAGAGGCGGTCATAAAGGATGGCGGCGATAGCGTGATTTACATCACTACTAGACTGAATTGAGAGAACCCCAGTCAAAGGAGCATAGTTGGACGGTGAAGACAGAGATGAACCATAGGGATGCAAGGAAGAATTGATTTAGTCTTCGGGTGGTGGAAAGTGGAATGACTTAGACAAGGGACTTGAACTAGAGCACGCCACAGCTATGCTGGTGTGGGATTAGTCTGGAAAAACCTGCATTTGTGGCCACAGTGACGGCCCATGCTAACCTCCCTATGTTATATAGAAATATACCTAGCAGGATGAATCTTGTTAGAGTCAGCTGGCCCAGTAGTTAACATCACACTGGCCTGTGAGTCTTAGGATTCACTTGCCATGGGCTCAAACCCCACCCATTTCGGGATTTGATTTAGTAGAAAGTAGAGAATATTGTCTGTAGATTAGGAAGGAGCTATGTAGAAAAGATTGTGGGAAATATTTCTTGAGTAGTATCAGTCGAGGGTCTGAGCTCCAGGAGCTGTGTTTGTTATAACCTTTAAAAGGCTTAAAATTAATAGACCAATTTTTTTCATTTAACAGTATTAATTCAAGTTTTAGCCTTATATAATATCTTGGCCAAGGTGCGACATGATACCATTCTTGAATACCCAGCGGGACCTCACATGGGCCAGCGTAATTAGGAGCGCATTAATTCCGGGTATAATAAGCATAAGCCCAGCTACATAATTACATCTTACGCGACCTTGGTTTATACCCTCACGCTCAATACCCAAGACACTATTTTTTTTTTTATCAAGTTGGGTTTTTACATATTTCCCCACTTTCTGTCCGCTGTGAGACTCCATCTGTTGCCTGAGTTTGGACGGGGTTTATACCTCTTGCCGTTTAGTGTTTTATTAGATGAAGATAAGAGAAATATGAGGGTACATGTGTGCGTCTGGCAGCGGGGGAAGACTGATGTAAACAATATACGATCAGTTGGGACCAGAGACCGAGAGGTGCAGTTGTGTGCTGGGAAAATTCGAGGGTAGAAGGATATAATTTAATCGAGAATGTTATAAAATCCTGGAGAGCACCATGCAAGGTTGTGATGTGGGTGGCCCAGGTGGGGGAGGTGAGGGGGAGAAAGGGCGTGGGGGCGATGAGAGAGATGGGGGATGAGGGAGTGGGGGTTGTATGAGGGGTAGGGGATGGGAAAGAGAGGGCGGGGGATGACGGCGGTGCCTTTGATCTAGCCGGCTACCTGCCACCCCTACCAACTGGCGCCCCTCCAACCCATCCCTACCCTACTTCAACCCCCATCCTCCTTCCCTCTCCACCTTCCTAATCCTCTATCCACATCCTTAATTCCTAATCCTTTTTTCTTCCTCCCTCCTATTCCTCTGTCTGTCTGCCTACTTCCTAATCATAAGTTCGTTCCTCATCCTCTGTACACCTCCCTAATCCACAATCTGCCGATCTAATTCTCTGTCCTCCCTATTTCCCCTCTTCTTTTCCTAATCGTTTTTCAATTCTTTTTATCCCCTCTCCATATCTTTAATCTCTGGTCCACCTATCTAACCTCTTGTTCCCTCCCTAATCTCTTGTTCACCTCCCTAATCCTTTGCCTTCTTCTCTAATCTCCAGTCTGCCTCTTTAATCCCCTATCCACCTCCCTAATCCCTTGTTCATCTCCCTAACCTCTTCCCTACCAATCCCCTAACAATCTCACTAATTCCTTATTCACCTACCTACCTGGAGGTTGTTCCGGGGATCAACGCCCCAGCGGCCCAGCCCTCGACCAGGCCTCACGGCGAATCAAAACCTGATCAACCAGGCTGTTATTGCTGGCCGTGCGTAATCCAACATACGAACCACAGCCACGAATGCTTACTTTAGGTATCTGTCCAGTTCTCTCTTGAAGACAGCCAGGGGTATATTGGTAATTCCCCTTATGTATGCTGAGTGGCTGTTGAACAGTCTTGGGCCCCATACACTTATTGTGGTTTTAACTTAGTGTACTCACGGCATCACTGCTTTTCACTGAAGGAATGTTGCACCGTCTCCCTGATCTTTTGCTTTCGTTGGGAGTGATTTATGTGTGCAGATTTGGAACCACTCCCTCTAGGATTTTGAAGGTGTATATTATGTTTCATCTTTCTTGCCTGCATTCCAGGGAATAGATACAAGGGACTTCAAACGTTCCCAGAAATTAAAATGCTTGACTGAACTAATGCGTGTTGTGTAGGTTCTCTGTACATTGTCTAGATCTGTAATTTCCCCTGCCTTGTATGGGGCTGTTAGTGTACAGCAGTATTCCATCCTGGGGAGAGCAAATGGCTTAAAGACGATCATCATTGGCATGGCATCTCTTGTTCTGAAAGTTCTCATTATCCATCCTGTCGTTTTGCTCGCAGATGTTAAAATGACTCTGTTGTGATCCTTGGAGATGAGATCATTTGACATCACTCCCAAGTGCTTCATCTTAGTTTTTCGCTCTATTCTGTGTCAGAATTTGTTGTATACTCTATTTAGCTATTATTTCTTCAAGTTTTCCATAACGGAATAACTGAAATTTGTCCTCATTGAACTTCATATTGTTTTCTGTGGTCCACTGGAAAACTTGGTTTATATCCGCTGGAGATTTACCGTGTCATCAATGGATGAGTCTCATGCAGGTCCAAGTATCGTCTGCAAAAGAAGCAAGGTCATATCTGACATCTGTATGTCAGATATGAGGATGAGGAACAGGATGGGAGCGAGTACTGTGCCTAGTGGAAGAGACCTTTTCACTGTGGCAGCCTCCGACTTAACTATTTACTATTACTCTGTGTTTTTTTTTTTTTGTTAGAAAATTAAAGCTAAATCTACCCACTTATCTAGTTATTACTTTAGCTCACAAAATGCTCACTATTACACCCTTATCACACTTGTCGAAGACTTTTGCAAAGTCTGTGCATTCTACTTTGTATTCTGTTTGTCCTCCAATGCATCGAAGACCATGTCACAGTGGTTCATAGTTGCAAGAGGCAAGAGCGACCTGCTCTCAACCTATGCTGTCCTGGGTTTTGCAAATATTGGGAATCCATGAATTTTGTGATCACGCTTCTTAAAACCCTTTCAAAGATTTTTACAATGTGGGACGTTAGAGCTATCGGTCTATAATTCTTTGCTATTGTTTTTCTACCACCTTTGGGAAATGGAGTTATATCTGTTGTTTTTAGTGACGTTCGGATGACACCTGTGTCTTAAATCCCTCTCCATAGCATACTTACATAAAGGTTGGACATAAAGACAGCTGCCCCCTGTGAGAATCGAACTCACGACCCCTGGTTTACAAGACCAGTGCTCTGCCCCTGAGCTAAGGAGGCGTGTGTATATGGGGACCACTTCAGGATTTTATACTGAATGACTGTAGTTACATTATGATAAAAAATTTGTTTGGTGTGTAAGTTTATTTAGGTACAGGTACACATAATCACAATGTCATACATAGCGTAAATTGTAAAGTAAAAGGACACAAGTGCAACTAATGTGACATTTTATTGTGGCAACGTTTCGCTCTCCAGGAGCTTTGTCAAGCCGATACAAGCAGTATATGGACACAGGGGGTATATAAAGGCTCAGAGTGAGGTGCAATACTAGTGAGGTGCAATACTAGTGAGGTACCTCACTAGTATTGCACCTCACTCTGAGCCTTTATATACCCTCTGTGTCCATATACTGCTTGTATCGGCTTGACAAAGATCCTGGAGAGCGAAACGTTGCCACAATAAAATGTCACATTAGTTGCACTTGTGTCCTTTTACTTTACATATTGTCGGTAATTCTACCAACATTATTACATAGCGTAAATTACCTAAGATAACCCCATAAAAAGTCAAGAGGGACTTATTCCCAGGGGCCAAGTAGCAGCTCCTGGCCTGTTTGTACTCACCTAGCTGTGGTTGCAGGGGTAGAGTCACAGCTCCTGGCCCCGCCTCTTCGCTGGCCGCTACTAGGTCACTCTTCCCACTCCATGAGCTTTATCATACCTCTTCTTAAAGCTATGTATGGATCCTGCCTCCATTATATCACTTCCCAAACTATTCCACTTCCCGACAACTCTGTGACTGAAGAAATACTTCTTAACATCCCTGTGATTCATCTAAGTCTTCAAAAATAACAAAAAGGCACAATACCGTGACTGGAACGATACACAAATAACCCGCACATAAAAGAGAGAAGCTTACGACGACGTTTCGGTCCGACTTGGACCACGTCTACGGTGGGGATGCCCGGGTGTTATGCATGTGTCATTTCATCCTGTCGGTATTATATACAATTCTTGTACTACTACTACTACTACTACTACTACTACCTCCACCTCTTCCTGCCTATATATAGCCGTCCTGCTCCACCTCTGTTAGTGTGACTTTGTCAATGGTCCAAGTCGGACCGAAACGTCGTCGTAAGCTTCTCTCTTTTATGTGCGGGTTATTTGTGTATCTAAGTCTTCAACTTCTAACTGTGACCTGTGACCCCTTGTTGCTGTGTCCCATCTCTGGAACATCCTGTCTCTATCCACCTTGTCGATTCTCCTCAGTATTTTGTATGTCGTTATCATATCCCACTATCTCTCCTGTCCTCCAGTGTCGTTAGGTCGATTTCTCTTAACCTCTCCTCGTAGGACATACCCCTTGCGTGTGTGTGTATGTGTGTGTGTGTGTGTGTGTGTGTGTGTGTGTGTGTGTGTGTGTGTGTGTGTGTGTACTCACCTATTTGTGGCTGCAGGGGTCGATTCTTAGCTCCTGGCCCCGCCTCTTCACTGGTTGCTACTGGGTCCTCTCTCTCCCCGTTCCATGAGCTTTATCAAACCTCGTCTTAAAACTATGTATGGTTTCTGCCTCCATTACATCACTTTCTAGGCTATTCCACTGCCTGACAACTCTATGACTGAAGAAATACTTCCTAATATCTCTCTGACTCATCTGTGTCTTCAACTTCTAATTGTGACCTCTTGTTTCTGTGTCCCCTCCCTGGAACATCCTGTCTTTGTGTGTGTGTGTGTGTGTGTGTGTGTGTGTGTGTGTGTGTGTGTGTGTGTGTGTGTGTGTGTGTGTGTGCATGTGCGAAAGGGGTTTCTTGCAGTTCTTGATGAACACGGAGTTCCAAGAGTCTGGTCCTGGGGCAAAGTATATGGACAGTTTTTCAATAATTTTTTCATAGTCAATTGGAGTTAAGGTTATGTCAGAAATATGACAAATTTTGACAAGGTTTTGAGACTCGTTCGGGAAAAATTCATTCGGATTGTTGATCTTTAGTTTGATTATTGACTCACTAAAGAGAGTCATACTGAGACTTTGGTGTGGTCTGTGTAAGTACAGTCTTGTTTGAGCAAGGAGTCCTATACTGGATGTGGTTTTAGCCTTTTTTTGGCACATGGAAAAAATATTTTGGATTTCTTTCAATTTCATTAGTTGCTTTTAGCTCCTGTCTCTCTTGGATCCTGTATGAATCATTTATGTCCAGGATTTTCTACTTCTTTAGTCGGTGCTTCCTGCCACATTTCAAATATTCTACCTCCTTGAGAAACTCAGTGTTTCTTCACCTTCGCCAGTAGAAGGGACATCTCTCTCTTTCTAGTTTACATCTCTTCTTTCTGCCTTGAACATATCTTCCCAGCATGTTTCATTTAGGACATGATGTATTTGATCCCAGTTGAGGTTCTTGTTGTTTAAGTTGAATTTGGTGAAGGCATCCTCGTAACTGTATGCATTATGCTGGTCAGGACCCCTGTGAATACAAGTCTGAACTTCCATTAGTTTGTGATCTGAATTAACTGACTTCGATACTGTTATATGTCATACCAGATCATCATTACATAATTTATATAATTTGCAATTTTAATTATATATACTTATATAATGTATAATTGTATGATTTATATTATCATATAATTTATAATTACATAATTTTCTCTAATTTACATGATACCATTTCTAATCTAAATCTCTCCTAATCTTGTCTATCCTAATCACATGTCCTCTCTAATCCATTATGTACCTTATTTACCTATCCTCAGCCCTAATCCCCCCCCCTCATCCTTAATATTCTATCGACCTCCATTAGTACTCTAGGAGAAAACATCCTAATCCTGCATCAACATATTTAAACCCTTAACCCCTTCCTAATTTTGTTCTTCCTAATCCCTTGATCTCATCCCCCCCCCGCTTCGCGAATCCCATTTAATCACCGTAATCCCTATTCTCATCCCTAATACTGTATTCTCCCTATCTCTCTCTAATCTTAACATTTCTTTATCTTCCTCCACCTCTTTCTCGTCCTCCTCCTCCTCTTCTTCTTCTTCTTCTTCTCCTCCTCCTCCTTCTCTCCTCATCCTTCTTTTCTCCTCCTCCTCTTCTCTTCCTCTCCTTCTCCACCTCTTCTTCTCCTTCCCTCCTCCTCCTCCTCCTCCTCCTCTCCGAGGCCCAAGAATGTTCAACAGCCTTCCACCAGCTTTAAGGGGAATTACCAACAGACCCCTGGCTATCCTCAAGAGGGAGCTGGACAGATACCTAAAGTCAGTACCCGATCAGCCAGGCTGTGATTTGTACGTTGGACTATGTGCGGGCAGCAGTACCAGCCTGATTGATCAGGCCCTGATCCACTGGGAGGCCTGGTCAAAAACTGAGCCGCGGGGGCGTTGACCCCCAGAACAACCTCTAGATGGATTCCAGCTAGATAATAATACTAATAATTGTCAGGGAAAACTTACTAATGAGTATCAACTTTATCGAGTGAAATAGACAACCAAATGTATAGCTGATCTGACTACTTACGATTCGTCTTAAGATTTTCCTTGACAGAATTCCCTGTCCTTGCCCGTGATGCCCTTAAGGCATCAGGTTGACTAATGTTTTATCTCAGTAGACCAGTGCTCTTTATCCTAGACAGTATATTTTTTTATTCTGCAGGTTGTTAGTGATGTGCATTTTAGATTAGAAGCCGACAGATGTCCTGTTTTATAGAGCTGAGTAGACAAACAATGTTTAATGCAAAATAGCTGAAGGATCCTGAATTGTCATACTGGCTAGCTAAACATGGATCAGACATGCAGAAAGCAAGATGTTTTTCTTGTGGTAAAGACTTTGTCTTTGGCAACATCTGAAAGAGGGTCTTGTGGTGCCATGCTGAAGGAGTTAAGCTTAAGAAGGTAGTGCTGACTATGAAGATTAATCAAGAACAAGACTCTGTCTAAATATTCATGAAATCCACACCATTTTCTCAAGCTTCAGCTATGAGTTCAGGAACAGTTTTAACGTCGTTCTGATAGTTCCTCCTTCCCCTCCAGCAGAGAATCATTCTGTACCTGCCAGTGCCTCAGCGTCCACCTCCCATACAGAGACCTGTGCTAACATGAGGTCTCTCGTTAAGATGAAGTTACTGAGGCAGATATTATCTGGGATCTAAAAACTGTTATGAACTGCTATTAGAGCTCATTTGCAAATCAAGTGATATGTTATTTCAGAGGATGTTCCCAGACTCAAAAATAATTCAGCAGCTTTCATATGAAATAAAGAAATGTGCGTATGCTATCATATATTGCCTTACACCATTTTTCCAGAAACAGATCTAAGATGCACTCTCCAAACCTGGATATTTCTTTGCAATATTCTTTGATGAGTCCTCCAACTCGGTACTCCAGCAAGAACAAATGGATCTACTCGTATGCTGTTGGGATGATCAAAAAAAAAAAAAGTAATCACTCGCTATCTGAAGTCAGAGTTCCTGGATCATGCATTTATGGGTTTTCCTCGTTCAGTGTAGCTGATATGCTTCGAATCTCAGCGGATGAGTCCTCAGCTAATTATAAGAACACTTTACTCAGAGGAGGAATACAAACAACATGGCCAACCTGCTAAATCTTTGGACCAGCAATCGCTGTATTATGCATGGAAGCCTTAAGACTGGATCTCAGGCTATTGGCTGGAATATAGTTGCCATCGTAGTGGATTCTATTATACTTTCCTTGATTCACCTGGCAAGAAAAAAGGATTTTTAAACCATGACGGGTATGCACATAGTTCCATCAAGGATTTGCTCTACAGGTGGTCAGAGGATGGGGCCTGTAACAGAGAAGTTAATGAAGCTGTGGTCACACATACAAAAATATGTTTCCGAGACTCTTAGAAGAGTAAATTGCCTAAAATCCAGAGCTTCTCGGTCTGCAAAAAAGTGGGCAAAAACCTCTGCTTATTGCTAACTTGTAGTTGTTTGCAACCCAGGCCAAGCTGAGAAGCGTATGGCAGTTTTTAATGGCAGGAGACATGAAAGGCAGTATCAAGACCCTACCTGGAGTCTACCTGGAGGGTATTCCGGGGATCAACGCCCCCGCGGCCCGGTCCATGACCAGGCCTCGAGGTGGATCAGGGCCTGATCAACAAGGCTATTACTGCTGGCCGCACGTAGTCCAACGTACGAACCACAGCCCAGCTGATCCGGTACTGACTTTAGGTATCCGTCCAGCTCCCTCTTGAAGGCAGCCAGGGGTTTATTGGTAATTCCCCTTATGGCTGGTAGGAGGCTGAACAGTCTTGGGCCCCGGACACTTACTGTGTTTTCTCTTAGCTTACTAATGGCGCCCTTACTTTTCACTGGTGGTTTGTTGCATCGCCTGCCAAGTCTTTTGCTTACGTAGGGAGTGATTTCTGTGCGCAGATTAGGGACCAGTCCCTCTAGGATTTTCCAGGTGTTGATTATGATGTATCTCTCTCGCCTGCGCTCCAGTAAATACAAGTCAAGTGCTTCCAAGCGTTCCCAGTAGTTAAGGTGTTTGATGGAACTTGTATGTGCAGTAAAGGTTCTCTGTACATTCTCTAGATCTACAATTTCACCTGCTTTGAATGGAGATGTTAATGTACAGCAGTATTCCAGCCTAGAGAGAACAAGTGATTTAAAAATGATCATCATTGGCTTGGCATCCCTTGTGTCGAATGTTGTCATTATCCATCCTATCAGTTTCCTCGCAGATGTGATAGTGGCATTGTCTGCAAAGGATGATACAGTGTTGTGGTTTACATCTCTGTCTATGTCTGATATGAGGATGAGGAACAGGATAGGGGCGCGCACTGTGCCTTGTGGAACAGAGCTTTTCACTATGGCAGCTTCCGATTTAACTCTGTTTACCACTACTCTTTGTGTTCGATTGGTTAAAAAGTTGAAAATCCACCTTCTTACTTTGCCAGTTATTACACAATGATCGCACTTGTCACGGGCGTTTGCAAAATCAGAGCGACCCACTCTGAACCCACATTGCCCTGGATTGTACATTTGTTGGAAATCCAAGTGGTTTGCAATCCTGCTTCGTAGAACTTTTTCAAAGTTTTTTATGATGTGGGATGTTAAAGCTATTGGTTTATAATTCTTAGCTATTGCTTTACTGCCACCTTTATGGAGTGGGGCCATATCTGTTGTTTTTAGTGACTGTGGAACCTCACCTGTGTCTGTGCTCGTTCTCCATAGCATACTTAGGGCCCGTGAGAGGGGTTTCTTGCAGTTCTTAATGGGCTGGGGCTGAGTGCATGGGCATGTCGTCGATGGCTTTCTCAAAGTCTAGTGGAGTTAGTGTTATGTCAGAAATCTGGCATACATTGGCAGGGTTTTGAGGCTCATTCATGAAAAAATTGTTTAGATCGTTTATCTTTAGATTGATTAGTGGCTCGCTGAACACAGAGCCATATTGAGACTTCAGTATCTCACTCATTTCTTTGTAGTCAACTGTGTAGGATCCATCTTGTCTGAGCAAGGGCGCGATACTAGATGTGGTTTTTGCCTTGTTTTTAGCATATGAAAAGAAATATTTCGAATTTCTTTCAATTTCACTAATCGCTTTTAGCTCCTCATATCTCCTGGATCCTGTATGAGTCCTTTAACTTAAGTTCAGTATTTTCCACTTCCCTGGTTAGCGCTTCCTACCGTGTTTCAGATAATCTAGCATTCTTGAGAAGGTCAGTGATTCTTCGCCTTCTCTTGTAGAAGGAACGTCTCCGGTTTACTTCTTCTCTTCTTTTTTCTTAGGGGAATATGCCTTGAACATACTTTAGCTACCAGAAAGTTGACCTTTTCAAGGCACTGGTTAGGGTCCATGTTATTTAAGATATCTTTCCAACATGTTTCATTTAGGACATGGTCTACCTGGTACCAGTTGATGTTCTAGTTGTTGAAGCTGAATTTGGTGAAGGCTCCCTCGTAGTTGTATGCATTTTGCTGGTCAGGATCCTGTGCATGCAAGTCTGGACTTAGATTAGATTGTGATCAGAATTGGGTGTTTTTTATATTGCTGTTTCTTACCAGGTTCTCATTATTTGTGAAAATAAGGTCAAGTGTGTTCTCCAGTGTTGTTGGCTCCACTATCTGCTGACTTAAGATGTGTTTATTGCATATTTCAACAGCTTATGTGTGCGTGACTTTTCATCTGAGCTGCCTCCAGGGATTATTTCTGCTACAACATTATTTGCTACATTCTTCCATTTTGTATGTCTCAGATTGAAGTCACCAAGCAGCAAGATGTTTGGAGATGGGGCTGGAAGGTTTTCCAGACAGTAGTCAATTTTCAATAGCTGTTCTGTGAACTGTTGAGAAGTTGCATCTGGTGGCTTATATACAAGCACAATCACTAAGTTTTGGCTCTCGGTTTTTATTGTTAGAGCTTCAACTACATCATTCATGGTGTTCAGTAACTCCGTGCAAATGAACGACTCTTTGACATACAGGCCAACTTTCCCCCCTCTCCTTGTAGCCTGTTCTTTCTGTCGCATCTGATAAAGTTGTACCCAGGTATCCATATTTCACTGTCAAAGTGATCTTTTGCGTGGGTCTCTGTGAAGGCTGCAAACACTACATTTGACTCCCCTAGAAGTCCACTAATGAAAGGTATTTTGTTGGTGGTGGATGGCTTAAGGTCCTGTATATTAGCAAATATAAATGAGGTCATGTTGCATGTTTGTTGGGGGGATTTTGTTGTTGGACTGGAGGCTGTGCCTCCAGTCCAACAAGGCTCCAAGGTGGTGAACTATTTTGGTTATTTCTTTCAATTTTCTTTGTTCGTTTCCTACCACTAAAAAATCACTTGCAGTGGAGATGTCGTAACTATTGTAACTATTATGATTTGTTTTACGGGTTGTGTACCTCTTGGTCCATTTTAAGTGGTATGTGGGGCAGTTAGTGTTGTAATATTGTTTTTTAAGGACTCAAGAGTGGCATACCTCAGGGTGGAAGAATTTGCAAGAGGTAGAATGACACACTCCTTTAGACAGGAGATCGCGGCATTGCTTGGGATGCTCAAAGTTGCATGTCCCATTTGTTTTCCCCGATATTCCATGCTTACAGATGCCCCAAGCACAGAATTTGCACCAATTTGCTTTTGATTGGATACAATTTGTGGTGGATGTAATCCCAATTTGTGCAGATCCTAGAACTGCACTACATTCTTCCATAGCCAAGCCAGAGACACCACCATCTGTTTTCAGGAGGCCAACATTTTCCCAAGAAGAGGGTTCCTCTTCTACTACATCTGTAATAGGGGTTATGTCTGTGGTGGCTGTGGAAAGTCTTTAGCCGAATCTGGATTTGCACTATGGCTGGGAGCTGAGTCTGGGTCAATCCTAGGGCTGGGGGCTGAGGTAGCTGATGTTTTTGTTTCCTATTTTTTCACTAGGTGTCTATTTCAGGGTCAACTGTTGTAAGCTGGGCATTCTGAATGTTAAACTTTGCTCCTCTCCCATCCTCCCATGTACTGTATATTTTGGCTAGACTATCCAATAGTTCCTCTTTGTTTTCATGCTTATTATTTATTAACCTCCTGAGTACTTTCTTCATATCTGTCCATAGTTCCACATCCTTCTTGCAGATCCAGAAATACCTTTCTAGATGGATCTCGTTTTTGGGTGCAGTGTTTATTCTTGTACAGGAGACATGTTTTGTAAAACAAAGGTTGCATGTGATCTTGGATTTTTTTCCGAAGAGCCTTTTCATATGTCCCACAGGTATGCTGTACTGCCATCCTGCCTGTATCCTACTTGCAAACTGAGTACCATAAGGCCCTGATTTTCACTTTACCTTTCTGCTCTGCATTCAGGTGGTGGGGTGTTAGAGGGTCAGTCCATGGGTATGTGGATGTATTTAATATGGAGACTTACTATACATTAAAAACTTTTATGGTGTATAACATCACACAGACTTTTCCAGTTTGGGTATATTTCTGGAGCACCCCACATACACAAGTCAGGTGCATGTTTTCTTGCTAAGGTTGGCTATTGTGGTGTGGGGTATATGGTGTTATTATGGTGTTATATGGTGGACCTGTGTGGTTGCCTGCCAGACGTATGGCTGTAACACATTACTCCAGGGTACATGGCACTTCTCGCATGCGATCCCACATTTTAGTTTAAAAACACTTCCATTATGTTTAATCACTATCCTTGAGTCTTTCCACGTCACTGCGTCACTGTAAAGCACACAACATTACAGTGACGCGTGTTAACACAGACACTGACAAGACTCACGAAATCGTAATGACACGATTGCAAACAATGAAAAAATGACTGAATGCGAAAATCAATTGATGTAGGTTTAGCTGTAGTTGACAAACTGGAAAAGACACGGGAAAGAATCCCCACTACAAGTGAAGGAATTCAAAAGTGAACGATAGGATTGTCTCCGTACTGTGACGGCGAAGATGTAAAGAGTTTCTATCAAGTATGGCATATCAAGATACATTAGTATCGTTGATCTTAGAAAGATGACGCAAAGTCCAACTGATGGCATTGAATCATTTTAGCAGACTGCTGGGGACGCTTCTTTCCTCAGAGAGTGAGAGCAGAGAAATGAAGCCAAGCTACGGTACAAGGAGTTTATGACACACTTCCATAAATACTACAAAGCTGAGTTCAGAACTTCTCACAAAAAAGGTAAAAGGCCTGACACCTTTAAGGACATGCTGTACTGTTGAAGATATTCAAAGTGATCTTGACTCTCATGGACAGATGTTGAGAGAGGTTTTTCAGGTTAATTAGCTCTCTCACTTGTAATATGGGAAAAAACGGACAGATGTGCGAAGGTGTGAAGCTGGACTGTGAGGTACATGACATCCCAGTCGGCAAATATATTTTAGTCTTATGAACGCTCAAGAATGAGGTATTCGATGTAATGGGAAAACCAGAAGAAAAAAGAAAAAGGCTGATGAGGAAGAGAAGAGGATGGAAACATTGAAAGCAAATGAAGAACAGTGCAGAAAGGCAGAGAAACGGTTAGAAACTGACGTGGCCCAGTTGGCAGAAAAATCTGATCAACTCAGTAAAGAAACAAAGAACAAGCACAAATAGATCCTACTGACGTAGGCAAATACTCTGAGAAGCAAAGACAAAGAAAAAAGAAAAGAAGACTTTGAGTGAAGACAATCAAAATGCGACAAACTACAAAAAATAAAGAAGAAATAAACTGATCACAACATTGATAGCGTCTGAACGTTTGTAAGTCATTAATATGATAAAATATATTTTTTATGTTGATTTTTTTTACTATGTTAATTTTTTGCTATGCTGATTCTTTTTGCTATGCTGATTCTTTTTGTTATGCTGATTCTTTTTGCTATGCTGATTCTTTTTATGCTGATTCTTTTTGTTATGCTGATTCTTTTTGTTATGCTGATTCTTTTTGTTATGCTGATTCTTTTTGCTATGCTGATTCTTTTTGTTATGCTGATTCTTTTTGCTATGCTGATTCTTTTTGTTATGCTGATTCTTTTTGCTATGCTGATTCTTTTTGTTATGCTGATTCTTTTTGCTATGCTGATTCTTTTTGTTATGCTGATTCTTTTTGCTATGCTGATTCTTTTTGTTATGCTGATTCTTTTTGTTATGCTGATTCTTTTTGTTATGCTGATTCTTTTTGCTATGCTGATTCTTTTTGTTATGCTGATTCTTTTTGCTATGCTGATTCTTTTTGTTATGCTGATTCTTTTTGCTATGCTGATTCTTTTTGTTATGCTGATTCTTTTTGTTATGCTGATTCTTTTTGCTATGCTGATTCTTTTTGCTATGCTGATTCTTTTTGCTATGCTGATTCTTTTTGCTATGCTGATTCTTTTTGCTATGCTGATTCTTTTTGCTATGCTGATTCTTTTTGCTATGCTGATTCTTTTTGCTATGCTGATTCTTTTTGCTATGCTGATTCTTTTACTGTGTTAACTTTTACCATGCTGATTTTTACTATGTTGATTTTTTACCATACTGATTTTTCACTGTAAATGAGATCAAGTTGTTCACTAATCTCATGAATAAATAGTAGCAGTGGTGGTCGTAGTAGTAGTAGTGGTGGTGGTAGTAGTAGCAGTGATGGTGGTGGTAGTGGTGGTGGTGGTAGTAGTAGTAGTAGCAGTGGTAGTAGTAGTGGTAGTAGTAGTAGCAGTGCGAAATTACCTGCATTCCCAATGACTCGTGTCTCCTTATAATTATTTTTTACCTTATTTGTCCATATATCATTGCAGAGGCCGTTAAAGTAATTTATAATCCTTGATTCTAGTTGATACCACCATTTTCGGCCTCGATGATGCCGGATTATTAGACGACTGTAACAACCAGTGCATAGATTAATTATGGCGTCTCTCCATGTATCACTCCGCGGCCGCTGCACACACTCCTTCACACTAAATTTCTTGAATCAGCATCACAATTTAATACTCAATTATTGTATTAGTCATATGTACACATGCTGCATTTAGGAAAATTATAAAAAAAATTCCACTGTAGTTTTAGTAGCTGATAAGGATGATGCAGTATTTCTTTTTGATCAAATAAAATGTTAAGAAATATATATTTTAACTTCCTCAAAGCACTGAGATTATAATGTTGTTACGTAAGTTAATGATCACAAAGGGAAATAATAATGTAAACTGTAATGCCCACTTTAATATGACCTTTATGATTTTTTTTTAAATATGTTTAAATATTGACCAGTCTAGCCTACTGTATGTAACATAAGTACATAAAAACACTGCTGTGAGAGGAATGTGTGAGGGCAGGTTGAAACCATCTTCGATTCACAGAAGACACCCTCCTCCATGACCTTCCCTGAAATATCGTCGACTCTCTGGTTCACTTCCTCAGGGCGCTGTAGTTTATATATTCATGACTGAACAAATTCCTATGTATGTGGACAACGTCTTCACAAGGTCCAGTTTAATGACTTTTGGTCCCTACCAGCTACCTCACCCCATACATATCACCTTGTTTTTCTACCTATCCTTTCTCTCCAGGAACCTCTCCCATGCTTTCATCTATAACATACGTTAACTGAATTGAAAATGAGGTTTTTTTCTGACACGGAAACCCTTAACATCACTCTAACCATCACCGGAAGCATTATGTGGACTCCGAACACGGGTGTTGTCAGACTTACGTTTACGCTCTACAATTTCTTAGTACTACAAAACTATATTCCCAATTTTTTAAGTAGAACTGTCAAATTAGCGCCTTAAATCCACCAAAAATTCGAAACTTTTCCTGGGTAAGACACAACGGAGTTGAAAGTTTGAAGCCTGTTAGAAGAGGCTTCCTCGAGTTATCACACAGAAACTGCTACACTTAATTTATTGAATAGATAACTGAGCCCCTAACACTGAAAATAACAAACCAAACCTTCCTTTAAGTAAGATTAACCAGCGCTGAAAGTCTAAAGACAAGTTTAAGAGACGTTCTTAATTTATCACATGGAAACATTGGGAATTAATTTTTTTATACATACTCTATATGTATCTCATTTTCAGGCGATATCTAATCACTGACTTAAAACTTTAACTAAAGAACGATACACAATTAAAAAAACACGAACTATAATATCAGTGGGCAGGATATACAGCCGAAATAATTCATCAACATCGTACTAATAAAATACGGGAATAGATTCGCCGAAATGAGAAAAAAACAGATTAGCTACCCAATAAACAGATGAAGGAAATTTTTCAAGTACTTAACGAGATCATTTTATTTATTAGGAGTGGTTCCCCTGCATGAGTATGCCAACAGTTGCTAGCTGTTCATTGAGTCATTATATGACTAACATTTGCGCCATGAAAATTTTTCCTCAATGAAGAAAATACCACCATCTCCTCTGTATGACGCGGGAAGGATATCTGGGCCCGCAGAACAAAGATTGGCTTTCAAGGATCCTGTCACTGCCGCTGCTGCTGCTCCGTCATAAATCAAGTCATACGTGGAATCAGAGATCCCTAAGCTGCAGTATATGACGACCCATGACCAATGGTATTTTTCCTTTATCTCTCTTAATTCCATAGTATATGTCTCACTCCGCAGACGTGTAAAAGTACAAAACGTGCAAGAGTTTTAACGAGGAAGCCAGCCATCTAAATCCAAATGCGAGGCGGAAGCTCCAAATTATTCCTTATTGGTAATGAAGGTATGCATTCTCGACTGGTCGCCGGCGGGCGAGCGGGTTTGTGTGAAGCAGCGAGCCAGACAGGTGCTAAACCCCATACTAAACACCACGCCACCTGCCTCTTGATGCGCTTAACAATTGGCGCTCAACGTCTTGCGTTTTATGTTACACTTAGCGATGTGTTGCAGTGCAAGTCGTAGGCTGAAGACTCAACCTCTCGTCGTGGGAGTCAATATGGTTTTAGCATAAGTGGTACTTAGTAGGGTGTAATAGAGGGTTAGGTGAGTCTGTTATATATTCACGCGGAAGTTGTGAGACGCCAGAGGTGTGGTTAAGGGGTTATTATATGACAAAAACCTGTGTGAGGAAACACTAGCAAAACCATAACACTGTCTAGGACGTCACATATTTACGAGTATTGGAGGGCGTAACGCTGACAGGTATGTAGAAACACACATGTATGCAGTCTTTATTCGGACGATGTTTTTCACTGCTCTGAGTGAAACGTTATCCAAAATAATGTTTGTTCTTCATGTATATACCACATTTACGTATTCAACGTCTTTCTAGGTTCTTGAAGACAGACCTCGCACTGTACCTTTTCTACGTAACTGATTTGCTACGTATGTCAGTTTTTTAATGTTCATTGCTATCCGAGTTATTCGTGACCATCCGGATAAGCTATTGAGCCTCACAGCATCATAATGACACGACAGCATGAAATTCATCCTCCTTTCTACACTGTCCTTAGTAAGTTTATTCAGGTATACACAAATATAGTTACATAGATTATCATACATACCAGCATATGTGTAGATAACCTGGGATAACAAAAAAAAAGTCAGGCAAAGTGACTTATTTCCATCGGGGTCTTTTTAATACCTTATTATTATACTATAAAGGATATAATATCTTATTAGTATACTATAAAGGAGATATACCAGGAATAAGGTAAAATGAGTTATTTATATTTACATGTGTGTGTTAGCTAAAAAATAAAAAACATTCTCCTCCCTTTCTGTCGCTACATTAATTAGGCAACTTTTGACTCTCTTTTTGAACTGGTTCATGTTATAATTGGTGTTGACATGCACAGGCAGTCTGTTTCATTCCTTTGAGTATTAATTTTTCACCTTCTACGGTACTCTCTCTCCATAACCTATCCTGCTTCTACCATATATATATATATATATATATATATATATATATATATATATATATATATATATATATATATATATATATATATATATATATATATTCCATTTGTTTCACCTGGCTTGACTCTTGAACTTAGAGATGGACTGAAAAAAAAGCAAGGTAATTATTCCAAGAGTTAGCTTTAGATATAGTCCAGTAATCCTCAAATACAGTTTTGCTCTGACATAGTCTACGAGAAGGTATGTTGCTACGTCGTTCTCCTCAGTCTTATAATACCAAGCTCTCACCAAACGTTTAGAACCAAATCTGGGAAATGCTTTCAAACCTGTTTTGCCGAATTTTCATCAGACATAGGAAAAAATGTCAGTGCAGTCTCCACTGATCGTAAAGCTTTGCTTAATATTGAAAGAAAAATAAACACTCGTTGAAGTAATAGGTAAGTTTTGATGTGGACCGAAGGCAAGTAAGGAAACACAGATGCACTTATTCGAAGCCTTTTACTAACGACATTTCGCTCACATAATGGGCTTCATTAAGTTATAAGCAATTAAACCTGTTATGAGTAAGTAATCATATAAATAGTGAGTAGTGGTGGGGCAAGCAGGCACTTTGTACACCAGGTCACTTTGATCCTCGAGCATCCAAATAATTTTCTGGCGCTGGAAAGAGGTTCAGCTCAGTTGCAGAAAATGTTCTTGTTGAAATAGCCGGAGGGGATCCATAAAAGCTTGACTAATTCCTTATTAATTTGTGCATATCTGTGCCTAGTTCATACACAGACATGCTACATTCAGGTCTCAGGCTATTTAGAGAAAGTAATGGGGAAAGAGAATCACAATCTGACTGATGTCGTAGCTTTCCCAAGCCTGAAAGCAACAAATATAGAGTTCTGTTTGTAATGTGGAAGCCCATTTATTAATTTTAATACACTTCACTATTAACTTGACTTAAGAAATCGTAATGACACGATTGCTGGAGTTTTGAGACTCTATGACCGCGGGTTCAATCCCGGCCGGGGGTATGGTTCACTTCACTTTTAGTGTGCCATCAGGCTGGTTTACAGTTAAGGGAACTATCAGAGTTGATAGTTTGTGTATGATGTTAGTCTTTGTCCTAAGGTCATGAATGTGTTCCCGAGCACAAAGTTTAGAAATTAATCGTAGCTGAGTATTGTGCATGATTACTTTCTTGGGAGGGGAGGTGCTTATGGTGATATCAAAAGCTGTTGTCTGCCACGGTAGCGGGAAATACTGTTGTTTCCTAGCATGATACAGTTCATGTAGTGCAAACATTTTTATGTGAGTAGTTATTTGAATCCATCTTGATTCATTTGTTCCATAAATTATGTTCTAGCAATTCTTTAGAGACAACACGGTATACTTATCCAAACCTCCCACCACTACAGAAATCAGTATTAGAACTCACCACATAATACAGTATATAAACAACCACTGTTTAAACCTAAAAGATGAATGGTCACGTTGACCCTGATCTAAACCTCCATAATCTAACACACAATCAAAACTTATTGGAAAGTAACTGCCTTTATTACACAGCATCACAAGCCAGCACTATCCTGAACACTGCTCAAAGTCTATCAGTTCTTAATTACAACATCAGGTCCTTAAGCAAACACTATGATGACCTCGTGGCACTCCTTGAGTCACTAAAGACACTCGTCTCCTGCATTATTCTTACTGAGACCTGGCTTAAGCAGGACACAATTGATATCTACCCACTACCAGGATACACAGCAATCCACAACTGCAGACCATACCAAGTTCCGGGTGGTACTGCAATCTGTTACTCTAACCAACTATCTTGTATTAACACTAATTGCTTTAGTGATGAATATGGAGAATACATTTTTGCTAATTTTACTGTAAAAAAAACTCAAGACGCCTATAACAATCGGTGCCACATACCGGATACCCCACACAAACATCACAAACTTCAGTGAGAATCTAAAGTCACTAATAACAAACAGACAAATGAACAAGCACCACCTTCTCTTAGCTGGAGACTTCAACATCAACCTTGGCCTACCAGATGATCAGACTGTAACTGATTTCATCAACAATATGAACAACACACTTCTCATACCAACAATAACTAAACCAACCAGGCTTACTGAGACAAGTGCAACCATAATAGACCACATATGGACCAATATACTAGCCCCCTTAAATCAGGGATAATCACACAGCACTACTGACCACTACCCAGCCTTCCTCTTAACAAACATTAGTAAGCCACCACTCGAATACAACAAAGTTTCATTTAGACTCCATGACGAGGCCTCAATAGGGAATTTCACAGCAGACCTAGAGACTGTTGACTGGCCTACAGAATTCTCCAATGCCAATGGTATTGACGATTGGACAGACATTTTTCTTAACAAAATACTTAGACTATACAACAAACATTGTCCTATAAAAACGAAACAGATCACGAATAAACGGCTTGGTTGCCCATGGCTAACCAGCAGCATTCTGAAATCCATTGATAAGAAACACCAATATGAAAAGCAATATAGACAGGGCTTAATACACAAAGATATTCTTAAACAATATTCAACAGTTCTCACCAAATCAAATTAATAAAGAAAGCCAAACAACTGTACTACTCCAGCAGATTCATTGACACAAGAGAAGATATAAAAAAGACCTGGAAAACACTTTCTCAGATTCTGGGGACCCACAAACTGAAAAAAAAAAAAACAAGAATATTGTTCTAACTAAACCTCATGAAACACCACTGCATCCCACTGATACAGCTAACAAGGTAAATGACTTCTTGTCAAACATAGGATCTAATCTCGCCAGTAAAATCCCACATACCAATGCCCATGCCGGGGACTACCTAGATGGGAATTTCCCAAATTCCTTCTATTTGTACCAACTGAGCCCACGGAAGTCACCGCGATCATAAAGTCACTTAAAAATAACTCGGGGAATCTGTCTCACGTCCCACCATTATTGTACAAGCGAGCGGTCCATGTCCTTTCGCATGCTATTTCATTACTTTTTAACAAGTCACTAGAAACTAGCACTTTCCCGACACTACTCAAGACAGCAAGGGTTACACCAATACATAAAGGTGGTGACCCTACAGACTTAAACAACTATAGGCCAATATCAAACTTACCATTGCTATCCAAAATCTTCGAGAAACTCGTGCACAGGAGACTATATTCATTTATAACGTCACTAAACATGCTCAACCCCTGCCAATTTGGATTCAGGAAAAATAAAAGCACTAATGATGCAATTATAAAAATGCTAAACGTGCTTTACACAGCATTGGAAAATAAGGAATATCCTCTAGGAATTTTAGACCTAAGAAAAGCGTTTGACACAGTAGACCACGGCATCCTACTCCACAAACTTGACCACTATGATATAAGAGGCGCTTGCATATTTTAAATCCTACCTTTCTAATAGGTATCAGTATGTCACCATTAAAGACACAGCCTCATCAATACGGCCACTTGATACTGGAGTTCCGCAGGAAAGTGTCCTTGGACCCCTGCTCTTCCTCATTTACATCAATGATCTTCCAAACATATCCCAACACCTGAAACCCATTCTCTTTGCTGACGACACGACTTATGTCATCTCCCACCCTAATCCTGCCACCCTCAACACCATTGTTAACGAGGAGCTGCTCAAAATATCGACTTGGATGACAGCCAATAAACTTACACTTAACACTGGCAAAACCTACTATATTATGTTTGGTAGCAGAGCAGGTGTTGCACAACTTAACATTAAGATCGACAACACTCTAATTGCCAGACATAATGAGGGCAAATTCCTTGGCCTATACCTCGACAACAACCTAAATTTCAGCACCCATATCCAACACATAACAAAAAAAGTATCCAAAACGGAGGGGATCCTCTCCAAGACACGATACTACGTGCCGCAAAATGCCCTTCTCACACTATACCATTCACTTATATATCCATACCTCACCTATGCTATCTGTGCTTGGGTTCAACTGCAGCAACACACCTAAAGCCAATAATACCCAACAAAAAGCCGCAGTAAGAATAATCACTAAATCCCATCCCTGGCAACACCCCCATCCCCTCGACTCTTCATAGATCTAAACTTACTCCCTGTTCAGAACATCCACACTTACTACTGTGCAATCTATATCTACAGGACCTTAAATTCCAATATCAACCTTGACCTAAAACGCTTTCTTGATAGTTGTGATAGGATCCACAAGCATAACACCAGACACAAACATCTCTACGACATTCCCCGTGTTCAACTAAACCTTTACAAAAATTCAATGTATTTCAAAGGACTTAAAATCTGGAACACCCTACCTGAAAACTCTAGAACTGCAGACACATTCATCACTTTCAAAACTACAGTTAGAAAACATCTTGTCTCCCTGATCCACCCCGACAACTAACTACATGATAACCACCTGGTGGTTCACAATTACACTCACTCACCCACTGACTATAAACCCAGAAATACTAATCTTAATCTTAAAATAATAAATCCTAACTAGTCATAAGTTTGCCTATGATACTCCAATATAGACACTTTGTATTATGCCAAAACAAAAGCATTCACATTGCTAAACTCATAAATTATGATGTAGTCACTTAGCCTTAATACCATAATCTGTAAGGATTTAATCATCGACACCATGCCCAGCCCTTTTAGGGTAGGGTAGGTGCCTGAGCCCGAGCTTGCTGCTCACAAGACTGTCATTCCCAATAACCTCCTTGGGGCGGGGATGGCAGACCAGAGAGGCCTAGCTTCTCCCTACGAGCAGCTAGGCCTGGGGACAGTTGGTCCCAAAGATGATGGGGGTACTTGTACCTCCTCCCATGGAAGACTTAGGTCTCAGACACTCCCTAGACAGGGAGCCAAGGCCGGGCCACCACTTGGAAAAGGCCCGGGCCGGGAAAAATACCGGCGAATCTTTAAAAAAAAAAAAGGATTTAATGTTAAGAATTAATCTAAGTCTGCTCGAAATGCCTAGCCATGCTAGGTGTCCTAGTGGCCCCCTCTGTAATTAGTATTTTATAACATGTAAACCACACAATACCCAAAACCTGTAAACCCCACATTGTAACCCTTATAGAGAATAAACTTGAATTGAATTGAATTGAACATTGTTTCGATCACCAGGCAGCAGTTTCATTCCTGTCATGACATTGATTTCACATATTCTAATAACAACACTAGTTTTACCTAATTCTTTCCTCATATTAAGTATTTTGGTGGTTATAGGACAGTCAAGAATAATTATTAGGGCATCATTTTGTGTCTAAGTTTTTAAATGGTTTTTGTGTGTTGTAGGACTAAAACTGGTGACTGGTTATATATCAACGATCTTGTGTACGCTAAAATAAATCGTTTTAGCAAGTCTAACATTTCCCTCATATTTGGAATTATACCAAATTACATTTCTTTCATTTAATTTTTGTAGTCCTGTGAGGCGGCTCAGAGTATCTTTACATCTTACTCGACGTTCATCACACACACACTGGCACGCCTTCTCAACCACCAAAATGGCGATTCAGAATATAGTAGTTCTGGTGCCCACTGCTATATTAATTGTCCATTTCAAGCTACCAATAGCGTGAGAGCTGGCCCCTCAGCCATGTTGATGTTATGTCTGCCTGGCGGTGAGACAGACCCTCACTTAAAGCTTGTCTAAACCACTCGCTTGCTTTTCTGAAGCGTAACCTGCCCTTGAGTCTCTTTGCTTTGTCTTATCTTTATACTGCTGATTTTAACATGGTGGTGAAGGAATATACGGGTTAAAAAACTACCCCCTCTTTGTTTGCCTTGTTCTTTATTGCCAAGCTGCTCTTTTACTTCTGGCTTTGGTTACTATGGTTTTGAGTTTACTACCTGCGTTCGTAATACCCTGAAACACTGCAGCTGAGTTTCTGTTAGTGAGATAACTAAGAATCCACTGTTAAAGCAGTCTAACTAATGTCCATTTTAGCTAGTTCATGCAAAATAACTTCTCTATTTGCAATATCGAAAGAATTTCTAATATCAAGAAGAGTCGTGTATTTGGCTTGAGAAAAATAATTACATAATTAGAAAATCTCTTCTAATCGGCTTCAAACACTTAATTCTATATATATTTTAATTTAATTTTTTTTATTGAATCTAAGCTTTGTACGTGTAAATTTTACAGAATTTATTTGATCAAATTGGACTTAAAAAAAAGACAATAAAATATTTTTTCTTATAGGATTATAAAGAATTTTTAATAGAATATAAATGAAAAATTAAATTGAGAAATTTTAAAAAGCTACTGTAGTGCTACATTAAGCTACTGTGCTACAGTAAGCTACAGTGCTCTCATCTATCGCTAACTTTCTCCAGTGCTTTCTTTTACAGCTTCAAAATTCCTTATCTAGTCAACTCCAAATTTTCATTCGTGCTCAGTTATTACTAAGTGAAGTTTCGCGAAAAGTGGCAAATGCGGGTTCCTTAAAGAGGTTTCTATGAGACACCTTCATTAGATAACCCTGAAAGGGCAACTTTACGTTGTTGCCTGATTCTTTTTTTTATTCTTCCCCTAACTCTTCGATTTTTCTCACAGCTCGATAACGTCTCATCCGATCGACTTCAGATTTTCAGATTATATAGGGTAATGAGGACCAAATTGGCATGTGTAGGTGCCCCATGGCCAAAGTTGGTGATGCCTTTCCCAGCATTTCTGGGAATGGCTCAAGTAACTTCCATTACTCCCTCAGCTGCATAGCATCAGCCAGAAAAGTTGCTTCCTAATTCCACGGTGGAGGAGAGTGAAACTCATCTGTGTAAAAGAGTGAGAAATTTTTATTAATATTCAATTATTTTAAATATATTTCAGTTTACCTCTTCTGAACGGCTACAATATTTAATGACGTAACGTCATCAATCCTCAATGGTTGATGCAGCGTATGAAATGGATGGAATGTGTGGGAAATTATGGGGATGAGGTTCACAGGTACATTCCTGAAATATTTCACCCACATAATTGAAAGGGGACGTACAACTAAGCAACAATGTACTGTACTTACCATGTTAGTTGTTCGTCAGTGCCAGGCGGGACACTAGGCTGCACCAGCCTCTCCGAGACACACACACACACACTTTCTCA
Organism: Cherax quadricarinatus; assembly: GCF_038502225.1. Lineage (NCBI taxonomy): Eukaryota > Metazoa > Arthropoda > Malacostraca > Decapoda > Parastacidae > Cherax > Cherax quadricarinatus. The sequence goes on along the minus strand of NC_091296.1, from coordinate 32,170,843 downwards.
CCTACAAACAAAGTCGGACCTACCAAATATTACAACATAATTAATACCAATAATGTTGGTAAATTACAAGATATTGAGTAAACTGTATGATGCTTTGTGATTTGAAAAGAAAGGAGGGATCTGTTGAGTATACATTTATAAAAAAAATATATGTATACTATATAATGAGCACTCACTATTTAATTACTGGATCATAATTATTATTTTTTGGAAACACACCCTAACACTACCACTACAGCTAGAATTTATCATGGCCAATGCAAAACTATTGTACATTATAGGTAAGCGTCACTTAGCAAAGGTGTGACCCTGGGAGATTTGGTGTCCTCTATTTTTCCGTCCTTATTGCCGAATTGTGAACGGTTTTCCACATTATTTATCCCAGTTCTTCAGCGGGAATGTGTCAACAATTTCTAAATTACGGACTGAGTCCGATATACACCAACTGAACTTTGATGATGCCTAATTATTAGCTAAATTTTCCAAGACAACCAGTGCTCACAAATTACAAATGGCGTCCTCCTGTCCGCATCACTCTGCAGCTGCTCTACAACTCCCCCCCCCTCTTCACTTAAAATTTCTCGAAGGGTCCAAATAGCATCACATTTTAATACGCAATTATTATATTATTCATTTATATGTTCTACCTTTAGGAAAATTATGTAAACAAAATTTCCACAGTGTTTCATGGGTTTAGGCTGTGTAGGCACAAATTATGTTGGAAACAATCTCTTAATGTTAGTTTGTCAGTTATCATGTGACAATTATATTAATCAAATTGGTTCCGTGAAATAATTGGAGAATGTTTCTTCTGATCAGAAATAAGTCACAGTATTTGACTTTATTTCACTATCTTATGTTAAATAAACTTAATGTTCTTTTATGTATCTATAATATTTATGTGCCCTCGAGACCATTGTTAAAAATTATGTTATGTACAATCAGCTTACATAAAGCTTACCGAGCTTATGTAAAAAGTGGCTAATTTAAGTTTTAGAAAAATCTGAATTGGTTTTGGCCTGTGTAGGGCCCAGTTTCCTCTCTTGGAAGAAATTGGAAAAATTGAAATACTGCTTTTCTTCCGGTAATTTCTGAGTGTCGTATTTATTTAGTTTCAAGTATTCCAAGCTGACAACTTGATAATGCAACTTCTGAGCGGTTTCAAGTTTAATGCGCGGGTGTATTTAAGAAAACAGGTTTCTTTGAAATTAGATTTGGGCTGTATATGTCCTAATTTGTCGTTTTTATTAAAGAAATTTAGATATAAATTTACATATGATGATTTATGAATGCCTCTTCTGATTCCCTTCAAACCTTCAATATTAAACTGCTTTACAAACTTATGCCGCATTTTGCATTATTTTGGGGATCGCTCAGAGACCGAAATGCATTTAATTCATATCTTTCCCAGTAGCACTTAGAGCTATTTCAGTGGCATGCTATGCTTGCTCTCCAGACGTAAATACACAGAGCGAAACAGTTTGGTTTGAAAGGCTAAGTGAACCTGTTCATTGAACCTGACCACTGAACTTGATTACTGAACCTGGTCATTGACGTTGCTGAGTGAATCCTTGGATCAAAAGAATATAATACCAACACGTTGATGAATAATACACATTTGTAACACCTGGGTATATTGGTATACAAGTGTTGCATAGGTGTCTTATACTCACCGCCAAGAGAAGCCGCTCATCAACAAACACACTCACGTTGTTCCAAGCTTCACCCATTCTTATTAGCAAGAATATACGTTCCGAGAAGCATGAATCTCTCAGTGGATGTACACATAGTGGCATATATCTGCCTCTATATGTGCACCGAAAGGTGTGTATTTCTTAGTGTATATACATCGTAATGAATGTACCTCTTAGTATGTACATACACCTAGAGGAATAAAAATATTATAGTTATACCGACAAGATGTAGAAAAAGACGATGTACAGCTCAGGACACTTATTAGAGGAAACGTTTCTTAGTTATTTATTAGGACTGGCGAAACGTTTCTTTAATAAATGTCCTGATCTGAACATAAGTGTTTCTTTTCTAGAGGAATGTATCCTTTACCTCGCCAAAAAAAAGAATATTTTAATCTCTGATATAAGCTTAAAGTCCCGGCATATATTCACAGACACATTTATTAGTGTATATAACACTACCGGACTTCCTAGCTGACACCGGAGTCACACAGGGTACTTGACCACTAAACAAGGCCTCGAAATGGCTGACGGTTCAGAGATTGTTCGCTGAGAATGTAGAATCAAGGCTGATCCATTTGCTTGGTGTCTACTGCTCGAAGAAGTTGAGAGGACATAAGGAAAATACGCTGAGAGGTGTATTTCTCTCAGCGCATATGTACTCTGAGTTTGTTTTAATTCCGGTTTTTTGAAATAAAGTATTTTTGTCCGGTGGTGCAACTTTAGTGACAATAATTCAGTCGATACGATTTAAACCTCATTACCACACAACCAACAATGGTTTTCATGATGGCTTGTGTCAGAAGAAAATTATGTAAATTTTAAGCGATGTGCAGTTTAGCCATGTTGAAAGTGAAATGAATCTTATGTTGTATAGTGAACGATCAATTATATACTCGAGATTATGCTAATACTTCAAACACTGAGAAGAGGTAAGTTAATTAGTTAATGAAAGGAAAGATCTGATGGGTGAAGAAATGTGGAGTGCTACCTTCAGTGTAGGTGCTTTGGTGACAGGGAGGGGGGCTCTTGATCCAAGGAACTGGGATTATCCTCTTGGGTAGATCCTGAATGCTTCTTGTTCCCCAGAAACTATATGACCCGTTCCAGTTTAGCGCTTTTGACAGCAACAGATTTATTTCATAAACTTTGATTATACTTCCTTTAGCACTTCACACCGGCCTTAGTAAGTCTACCTGTGTTATATTCTCTACCCTCGCTGGTCTCTGTTCAAGTACAGTTATAGAGGCTAAAACGTTGTGTAGTTTTAAAAATAGGTTAGATAAATACACGAGTGGGTGTGAGTTTGACCTGATTAGCTTGTGCTACTAGTTCAGTTGCCGTGTTCCTTCCTTAAGTGAATGTGACCTGACCTGACTAGGTTGGGGCATTGGCTTAAGCCGGCAGGAGACTTGGACCTGCCTAGCATGGGTCAGTAGGCCTGCTGCAGTGTTCCTTCTTTCTTATGTTCTTATATTAAACCTTTAACCCACCTACCCTGCAGCGCTGTATGACCCTTATAGGTTTACCTCCTAATTATACTATAATAGCGTTACAAGGAAAGTGGTCTCCATCAGTGTCGCCGGCAGGTCCTGAAGAAGTGACAGCCCGGCTTCATCCTTCATCCATACCCAAAACAAGTGAATTTTGTAGATAAGACACATAGGCAACATTTAGGCAACTTTATTCCGAAACGTTTCGCCTACAGAGTAGGCTTCTTCAGTCGAGTACAGAAAGTAGGCAGGATGAACATTGAAATGGTATAAAATACCGACAGGTTGTTAGGTAAGACACATATGCAACAGTTAGGTATCTTTATTTCGAAACGTTTCGCCTACACAGTAGGCTTCTTCAGTCGAGTACAGAAAAGTTGATAGAAGCAGAAGATACTTGAAGACGATGTAATCAGTCCATCACCCTTGACGTTTTGAGGTGGTCAGTCCCTCAGTCTGGAGAAGAGTATTGTTCCATAGTCTGAAACAATATGGAATTGAAGTGACAGGATGGAGCCTATATACCGCCAGGAGGTGAGATGTAGGCCACTAGTAGAGGTAAGAATGTTGTCGTTGGAAGGTCAGGTCCCTCTCAAATCCAGCTATTCTCGCTAGTAGAAGTTGACAAAGTTGATTTCAGGTCTGTACCAAGATACCCTTGTGTTGCAGTGTCTGACAGAATATCTTGGTACAGACCTGAAATCAACTTTGTCAACTTCTTCTAGTGAGAATAGCTGGATTTAAGAGGGACCTGACCTTCCAACGACAACATTCTTACCTCTACTAGTGGCCTACATCTCACCTCCTGGCGGTATATAGGCTCCATCCTGTCACTTCAATTCCATATTGTTTCAGACTATGGAACAATACTCTTCTCCAGACTGAGGGACTGACCACCTCAAAACGTCAAGGGTGATGGACTGATTACATCATCTTCAAATATCTTCTGCTTCTATCAACTTTTCTGTACTCGACTGAAGAAGCCTACTGTGTAGGCGAAACGTTTCGAAATAAAGATACCTAACTGTTGCATATGTGTCTTACCTAACAACAAAGTAGGCAGGAGCAGTAGAGATGTGAAGACGATGTAATCAGTCCATCACCCTTGAAGTCGTAGATTTGAGGTTGTCAGTCCCTCAGCCTGGAGAAATTCTGTTTCAAAGTCTGCCTAAATGTTGCCTATGTGTCTTATCTACCAACCTGTCGGTATTGTATACCATTTGATAATCACAATTGAATTTATAGGCCGATCTGTCATCCTTACTCAGTTCATATTAAAGACCATATTAAAATCACTCACAAAGGTTGACTAACACGTACCTCTTTATTACTACGTAAACATTATTGTCATGGGAGAGAGCTAAAACGGTAGAAATTATACAGCGCCTGTGAAGGAGAGAGGGATAGAAGACATTCAGGGTTATTTAAGATAATTGGAGCACAGATCCAATTCCCTAGATCAAGAGCCCCTCACCAGTATCGAGGAACCTCCCTTGAGTGGTGCTACGTGGACAAGGGCAGCAGATGTATCGTCTAACCTGGAAATCGTCCCCGGGTATTTTGTGTTGTAAACAGAGCATTAAGATGCTGGTCTTGTCTTCATCGTTGTCATCAACAGAAAATTTCTAAAATCTATTTCAGATTGAGATAAATAAAATAATAACAGCAAGTCTCTTCTCTTCAAGGGACGGGGGGGGGGAGGGGAGGTGCCTTGATGCTGGTGAGAGGCTCGTGATTAAAAGAACTGAAGCTACCTGTCCCTTGACTCAATATGATTACCTTCTTTTCTCCAGGCAGTATATTACACTACCAGCTTGAGAATTTTCTTATGATTATAATTATGATTATAGCAGTGATTAAAACAATTGACAGTTCTCTGTACCTTTGTAGGAGCTGCAAGTGTTGATTTACTGCTGATCGAGTGACAGTGTCGTACCAGCTTAAGGTAAGTCAGTTCTTCCTTCAATGTAGACGTTGCTTTTAGTACCTTTTATACAACACTGGTTCGTGCATGTTGTCGAGTACGACTTCTTTATCTCGTTACAAAGAATGATTGGAAAACCTCCTTGCTAGTGGTCAAGGTAATGAGTTATTTAATAAGCTGAGGGGGAAGGGGAGGGCAAATTAAAATTGGAAATCAGTGTCGTTTCAGTGAAATATAAATTATTCTTATCTATTTTATTACAAATGTAAAATATTTTTTATTTTTAAAATTAAATTCTGATGAAAAAATTAAGTTAAAGTTCAAATGTTTCTTGTGCTTGAAACATTATTAAATTAGAAAGAAACAAAACCTTTAAAATTCTTATTTCTAAAAGTAGTAAATATAATTTAGCTAGCCATATAAATATTCTCATTTTTTATTTACGAGACTAAAGAAAATGCTAAGTTTTAACGGGGAAACTTGTAAAAAAAATAATAATCATTAATATTGATATCTCTGCGCATACACACCGAGATTAATTTCTGTTTTAGGGTGTTACAAAGGATATAGTAACTAACCTCTTATGGCTGAGAACAGTGACAGGAAACACCTGTCCTATTTCTTGACAAATACGTATAACAATAATTCTCTCAGCGTATATCTATGTTGAGGTTCATCTATTTAAGCGCATATGTATATATATTTAGGGAAGGCCTGAGCTTGCTACCACCTGCAGCTCATAAGACTGCCATCCCCACGAGCCCCTTTGAGGCGGGGTAGATGGCAGACCAGAGGCCTAGCTTCTCCCTACGAGCCCCGTGAGGGCGGGGGATGTGGCTAGGCCTGGGGACAGTTGGTCCCAAAGATGAGGGGGTAGTTGTACCTCCTCCCATGGGAGACTTAGGTCTCGAGATACTCCCCAGATAGGGAGCCAAGGCCGGGTCACCACTACTTGGAAAAGACCCGGGCCGGGAGAATACCAGCGAATAAGAAAAAAATATATATATATTTAGGGATTAAAGTGCATATTTATGACTGGTGATTAACAGGTAGCATGAAGCTAATGATCCTTGTGTAGGATTATTATTATAATAAAAAAGAAGTGCTAAGCTACAAGGGCTATACAGCGCTGCAGGGTAGGGAAGGAAGCGAGGGTATTGGATGGCAGAAGGGAGGAGGGATGATCAGTAGGTTACAGAAAACAGCAGGGCAAGGGATAGTACGGGGGTAGAGGGTAGCAAGAGATTGAAATAGAAAAGGCTGAAGGTATCAGAATTTGTGAAGTAAGTCAGTTGTTGTCAAAAAGTCAATGAGAGAGTCCAGATGAAAGGTGGGTCCATCAGCGAGAAGGGAAGGTAAAGAGAGAGCAGCGGAGTGAAGACGACGACTGAGGTAAATTCTGCGTGCTCACTGATAAAATGGGCAGTCCAACAGAATGTGGCTGACTGATAATGGAGCTTGGCAATTCTCAAAGAGAGGAGCAGGGCGCCTCTCCATGAGATATCCATGAGTAAGACGAGTATGGCCAATGCGAAGACGGGAGAGTGTAGTCTCCCAACCTCGACACTGGTGATAAGAAGACGGCCAGTAACCTATACTCGGTTTAATAGATTGAAGTTTGTTGCCGAGCACAGTAGACCAACATTGTTGCCAACAGGTGTGAAGGTGGGAAGATATTGCAGCAAAATAGTCCGTAAATGGAATACCTCTATATGAAACTGGTAGGTCATGTACTGCTGACCGCGCAGCAGTGTCTGCCTGTTCATTGCCCTGTACGTCAACATGACCAGGGACCCAACAAAAAACAATATCTTTATGCTTGGTAAAGATGCGGCGTAGCCAAAGTTGGATACGGAGGACTAAGGAGTGAGGTGTATCAAATTTCTGTATAGCCTGTAAAGCACTAAGGAAGTCTGAGACAACCACAAATGATGACAAAGGCATAGATGCAATACGGATAAGTGCTGCAAGGATGGCATACAATTCAGCAGTAAAAATACTAGCCGAAGATAGTAAATGCCTGCGTACGACGCTGTCCGGAAACACTGCTGCGAATCCTACACAGTCAGAAGACTTAGAGCCATCTGTGTACACAGCAATGGCATGAGAATGAGAGTGGAAGTGGTCAAGAAAAAGAGAGCGGGAAGCGACCGTAGACAGTTGGGCTTTCGGGCAAGGGAGAGAGAAAGAACAGACTCGAACAACTGGAACTTCCCAGGGGGTAGGGAAAAGTGAGATGCTACATGAACATAGAAAGGTGGTAACTGAAGAGAAGACAAGAGCGAATGAAGGCGAAGAGAGAAGGGACGGAGTAAACAGGGGCGGCAAACAAATAAAGAATGTCTACTAATATCAGTGACCATTCTATAAATGGAAGGATTGCGGAGATCATGAGAGCGTACATAGTAGCGAAGGCAATGGGCATCACGGCGATCGGATAAGGATGGAACGTTCACTTCTGCATAGAGGCTCTCGACAGGGGAAGAGCGAAAAGCACCAAGACATAAACGTAATCCTTGGTGATGAATGGGGTTAAGGCTAGAGAGAGTAGCAGGAGATGCCGCTGAATAGATCTGGTCACCATAATCAAGTTTCGATAAAATGAGGGTGGAATGTAGGCGAAGGAGGGTTCGATGATCAGCTCCCCATGAAAGATGAGCAAGGGTTTTAAGAAGGTTCAGCCGGCTGTGGCAAGTTGCCTTCAGAGAGGTAATGTGAGGTTTCCAGGATAACCTACGGTCAAAGAGGCGGCCCAGAAACTTGACTGTATCACGTTCAGGCATACGGGAGCCATAGAGGTACAAAGGATGATCGGAGATGACAGAGTGTCTAGTGAAAGTAATTTGGTGGGTTTTAGTGCTGGAAAATTTAAACCCATGTGTGGTGGCCCAATTGGAAACACGGTCGACTGCATGCTGGAGAGAAACTGTAATGAGGTGACAGTCAGCGCCTGCACAGGCAATAGCGAAGTCATCAACATAGAGTGATGACCAAATATTTGATGGGAGACTAGAGCCCAAATCATTAATAACAAGGAGAAAAAGTGTTGTGCTCAGAACACATCCCTGGGGGACATCTTCAGCATGGATAAAGTCCGGGGAGAGCACATTATTAACCCGAACATGGAAATGCCTGTCAGTTAAAAAGTTCTTAAGGATGGTAGATTGCCTCGAAGGCCTAAGGAGTGGGCTTGGGCTAAAATATTATACCTCCAAGTTGTGTCATATGCCTTCTCAAGGTCAAAAAATACGGAAATAACTGAGTGGTTATTCGCAAAGGCATTACGAACATACGTATCCAAACGTAGTAAGGGGTCTATGGTAGAACGTCCCTTACAAAAGCCATATTGACGAGTGGAGAGACTGTTGTGTCTCTAAATACCACACTAAACGTCTATTTACTAGGAGTTCCATCACTTTGCAAACTGCACTGGTAAGAGCAATGGGACGATAGTGGGAGGCTTCATGTCCCGTAGTGCCTGGTTTGCGGAAAGGGAGAACAATGGCGGATTTCCACAGCTGTGGAAGAACTCCTTGTGACCAAATAAGATTGTAAAGGCGTAATAGGACTGCAAGGGCTGACTGATGTAAATGTTGTAGCATACGAATATGAATGTCGTCGGGCCCAGCTGCCAATGATCGGCAAGCTGAGAGTGTTGCCTCCAGTTCTTGAAGTGTAAAAGGCACATTATACCGTTCTTCTCTGAGAGAAGAAAAGTCCAAGGGTGCTAACTCTCTAGCAGACTTTGAGGAAAGAAATGAGGGGCATAGATGGAGTCCCTGAGAAATATGGACCAGATGATTGCCAATTTCATTGGCAACATCTAGTGGGTTTGCTATATCAACACCGGCAACCCGTAGAACAGGAGCCGGGTCAGGAGAATATTTACCACTCAGTTTTCGCACTTTTTTCCAGACTGCACTCATAAAGGAAGCAGAGGTGATGGTGAAGATATAATCTCGCCAGCAAGTGCGTTTAGCGTCACGGATGACACGGCAAGCGATCGCACGCTTCTGCTTAAAATCAAGAAGTCTCTCCGTGGTTCTATTGTACCGGTACCTGCCCCATGCAGCGCATTTCAAACGTACTGCACGAGCACAAGCAGGAGACCACCAAGGCACGCATTTCTGAGAATGCCTGCCCAAAGTTTGGGGTATACAATTAGAAGCTGCGGTGATAACGGAGGACGAGAAGAGGTGTAAAAGCTCATCGATGGAGGACGAAGAAGGAACCTCTCTAAAAACAGTTAGGTGTGAGTAAAGGTTCCAATTTGCCTGATCAAATTGCCAGCGTGGGATGCGAAGAGGTGGTGAATATGAAGGGGAAGTAAGAATGATTGGGAAATGATCGCTGTCATGTAAGTCCGGGAGAACAGACCAAGTGAAGTCTAATGCGGCAGAGGAAGAGCAGACTGAGAGATTGATGCAAGAGAGTGTGAGTCCGAGGATCAAAATGGGTGTGAGTACCTGCATTTAAAACATGGAGGGGGTGGGTGGCAAGAAAAGCTTCTAACTGAATGCCACTGGAATCACAGTGAGACCCCTCCCCCAGAGGAAATGGTGGGCATTAAAATTGCCAAGTAACAGAATCGGTGGCGGTAATGACGAAACAAGAAAGGCAATATCCGGAATAGATAATGCCCGAGAAGGAGATATAAAGAACAGAGCGTATACCACCTATGCAAGTGGATACGGGCTGCTGTGTAATGCAGTGAAGTACGAACAAATAGTTGATGGTACGGAATATCAGTACATAGAAGAAGGGCACTTTCATTAAAGGTCCCATCAGGAAAAGGATCTGAAGAATACAATAAATTATAGCCTGAGATGGGAGAGATAACAGCAGAGTGTAATTTTGGTTCCTGTAAGCAAACACCAACAGGGAAAAACTGGGAGAGTAACATCTGAAGCTCACCCCGATTACCCCTGAGGCTGCGTATATTCCACTGTAAATAGGCCATAATTGGCAATGATAAAGATACCTGAAATCTGCAGGTAAGGGTTCCTACGGACTAGAGGGGTTAGAAAAGTCCACATGTGGAGGCAGTGGAAAACGTTCAAGCAGCGAAGGAATGGTGCGCTGTGAAGAAAGGAGTTGCGCAGATGGAGCAGAGGAGAGAGAAGGAACGGAGGGTGGATCAGTGTCCATTGATGGTTTGGTCTCTGCAATATATTCAGAGATTGCTTCAAGTGTTTCGGAATTCAGAGAGGTCGTATGGGAGACAATATTGGAAATGGTAGGGGGAGGATGAGTAAAGATTGGAACTATAATGGACTGTACCAAGGTAGGGGGGGAGGGCGAAAGGGTGGAGGGAACTGGAGAAGCGTGGAAGGGGACAGAAGAGGCAGAAACCTGGGAGGTGGCAGAAGAGGAAGAAACTTGGGAGGGAACAGGGGAGGAAGGTACAGTACGAGGAGGAGGGTGAACCTCTACACTTGTAACCGAGCCAGTGAGAGGGGAAGAACCAGGTACAGAGACAGGGAAGGTAAAATGAGGAGGTGGAAGATGGGTAGGAGGTGTTAACGGACCTTTTTTTTGACTTTTGAGAAGTAGAGGGACGATTAGGAGGTGTCATACGAGATCTCGTCGCTACTGAGGCTTGTGAGGGAGAACACGAAGAAGCGAGATCAGACTGAGGCATTGAAGTAGGAACGTCTGAGCCTAGGATAGCAAAAGAATTAGATACAGGAGTGACTATGGGAGAGGTAACCACAGAGGTGGTTGCAGAAGATGGGATCCCAGAAGTGGGGGGACGTTTTGAAACATGGGAATAAGAAACACGAGGTAGTCTACCTTGGAGGCGGAGATGAGAAACTGCCATGGCATAAGGGAGACCTTCTGCCTCTTTGAGGTAACGGATTTCCCGCTCGTTTAAGTAGACTTGACAACGGCGAGAGTACGAAGGGTGAGCCTCATGACAATTAAGGCAAGAGGGAGGTCGATTGCAAGACATATTAGAATGGTCATCGGCACCACAGACCGGGCATTCGGCGATAGATCTGCAACATTTCGCTGGATGGCCAAATCGCCAGCAATTTCTACACTGTTGCAGTGTAGGGATCACCTTTCGAACTTGTAACCGATGTCCTGCTACATAAACTGAGGATGGGAGTTCATGGCTGTCAAAAGTTTAACGAGCCACATTGCTAGGGTATTGTCTCCGCCCGCGGGCAGGAAGAACGTAAGTGTCTACCTTGAGGATTGGGAGATCTTGGAGTTCCAGCTGTTCAAGAATGTCAGTGCCACATGTCTGGAAATTTTGTTGAACTATGGTATGGGGCAGAATGACGGTACCACTACAAGAATTGAGGGAATGATGTTTTTCAATAGTGATAGGAACAGTATCGATATGGGAAAGACGAGAAAGCTCATGAGCCTGGGTAGCATTCTGTACGGTGATGATGCGCGTACCGCTCTTAAGAGCATGAAAAGAAATATCTTTACCAACATGGCGTAGGAGTGCCTTGCCAATACTGTGGTCAGAAAGATAGGCAGTAGAGGAAGTTGGTCGTAAAGTGAAGAATTTAGTCCATTGTGCAGTCTGAAACTGAGCGTGGAAAGGTAGTGAAGGACGTGTCGATCTTTTCTGAGAAGAACGAGAAGGTGGAGAAGTATCATCAGCAGGTAATTGTCATTGGCGTTTAGGCGTGGGACCAGAGTTGGTCAGACGTGGAACGGGCCAGCAATTCGAAAATTGCCGCACCGTAGAGGGAGAGGCCGGAAGCATAGTCAGAGGAGAGCGAAGGTCAGATAAATCGAAGGAGTCAGTCGAGGCCTCAGTACCTGAAGTGGGTGAGGAAACAGCACCGGCAAGAGGTACAGAGGTATGAGGAGTGCCCGAAGAGTGGTCCAAATACGAGGCGGGGTCAGAACGGGGTGCGGTATCAAGAAGGGGCCCGGGGGTAGCAGGTTCATGGACTAGGGCTGCCATGGTTAGGTTACTTCTTTCTTTTTTTTCTTAAAAATAAAAAGAAAGAAGAAAAGAAAATAAAAATAAAAAAAATAAAAAAAGGGGGGACCGGGGAAGGATAGTTCCTAGGAGGAATGAAAGGGCCAGAAATCTCCCTCTGCGCCCAAGAGGACCTCAGCACCGCAAGTAGCGCAGATGCAGCATGAAACCTGGAGTTTACCTGGAGAGAGTTCCGGGGGTCAACGCCCCCACGGCCCGGTCTGTGACCAGACCTCTTGGTGGATCAGAGCCTGATCAACCAGGCTGTTACTGCTGGCTGCACGCAAACCAACGTACGAGCCACAGCCCGGCTGGTCAGGAACCGACTTTAGGTGCTTGTCCAGTGCCAGCTTGAAGACTGCCAGGGGTCTGTTGGTAATCCCCCTTATCTATGCTGGGAGGCAGTTGAACAGTGCCATACCCTACCCATCATGCCAGTAACCCGGCAATCCGGGATAGCAACCTCACATCTGCCGAGCTACCTCGGTGGACAAAAGAGAGGGCGGCTGGAAATCCTCCACAAAGCATACCTCCTTCGGCCACCACCCCCGGAATCCGAAAGGTGGCTTCCAGAGATACACCCGTCGCCCGAGAGACACCCAAAGTCACCCTCCGGGATACCGGAGAGGGATCGGGACATCCCCAGGCAATCCAGATTCCATGGCAAACTACGCTACCGCCAAGAACCTCAACGGAATGGGATGGACCCCGGTACCCTTTCCCCTACCTAGGAACTAGCGTGCCTGTGGGGAAAAAAAAATCACAAAGGCTAAAAAGGAAGGGCAAAAGGGAGGGGTGGTGAGGAGGAGGAGGAAAGGAAAAAGGGGAGGATGGGGATTGGGGGGTAATTAGGTTCGGTCTGAGGAAGGAGACCGACAGGTCTAATTCCTCAGACCAAGAGCCTCTTCACCACGCCAAGGAGCCCCCCTTGAAGAGGTCCTTGTGTAGTAGATAGGCTTTAAACTTCATTAACCAACACGTGAGGATGGCAGTACTCGACGTCTGTAGGTAGAAAGTCTACCGAAAACTCTAGTAACTTTGAGGTAGTATAAGAAGTGTTAACATTAAAATGGTACAAAATACCGACAGGTTGTTAGGTAAGACACATATGCAACAGTTAGGTATCTTTATTTCGAAAAGTTTCGCCTACACAGTAGGCTTCTTCTGTCGAGTACAGAAAAGTTGACAGAAGCAGAAGATACTTGAAGACGATGTAATCAGTCCATCACCCTTAAAGTTTTGAGGTGGTCAGTCCCTCAGTCTGGAAAATTGTTAGATAGTCTGAAACAATATGGAGTTGAAGTGACAGGATGGAGCCTTATATACCGCCAGGAGGTGATATGTAGGCCACTAGTAGAGGTAAGAATGTTGTCGTTGGAAGGTCATGACAGAAGCAACGACAACATTCTTATCTCTACTAGTGGCCTACATCTCACCTCCTGGCAGTATATAGGCTCCATCCTGTCACTTCAACTCCATATTGTTTCAGACTGGAACAATACTCTTCTCCAGACTGAGGGACTGACCACCTCAAAACTTCAAGGGTGGTGGACTGATTACATAGTCTTCAAGTATCTTCTGCTTCTATCAACTTTTCTGTACTCGACTGAAGAAGCCTACTGTGTAGGCGAAATGTTTCGAAATAAAGATACCTAACTGTTGCATATGTGTCTTACCTAACAACATAAGAAGTGTTTCAGGTTTTACCGAGCCCAGTGACCTCTACCAAACTGACCTGACAAGATGCAAGTAAATTTACTTACACAATGCACAGTTATGCAAATTTAGGTGATTACAATTATCATACATAACATGATGTTCAAATTATCTAGGATAATAAAAAAAAAGCCAGTGATTTATTTCCATTCTGTCTTCGTATTATCTTATTAAAAGCCTAGCTATAAGAAAGTCATGTAGATGGTTGTACTGTGTGGAATCCGTTTGAGAGAATTCAACCTGACCCAACATAACACGTTACACCAGTGGTTGAAGCTGCTAGTTCATAACATGTATACACCAGTAGTTGAAACTGCTAGTTCATAACATGTATACACCAGTAGTTGAAACTGCTAGTTCATAACATGTATACACCAGTAGTTGAAGCTGCTAGTTCATAACGTGTATACACCAGTGGTTGAAACTGCTAGTTCATAACATGTATACACCAGTAGTTGAAACTGCTAGTTCATAACATGTATACACCAGTAGTTGAAACTGCTAGTTCATAACATGTATACACCAGTAGTTGAAACTGCTAGTTCATAACGTGTATACACCAGTAGTTGAAACTGCTAGTTCATAACGTGTATACACCAGTAGTTGAAGCTGCCAGTTCATAACATGCATACACCAGTGGTTGAAACTGCTAGTTCATAACATGTATACACCAGTAGTTGAAACTGCTAGTTCATAACATGTATACACCAGTAGTTGAAGCTGCTAGTTCATAACGTGTATACACCAGTAGTTGAAGCTGCTAGTTCATAACGTGTATACACCAGTAGTTGAAGCTGCTAGTTCATAACGTGTATACACTAGTAGTTGAAGCTGTTAGTTCAGTGATAACACCAGGAGGCAGATCAGATGAAAACTCGCACTACACGAGCTATTAAAATTCTGTACCAAATTTACCTTAAATCATCAAATAGAGCCAACAAGATTGGAGAATGCACTGGACCTCATCTTCAGTAACAATGATCTGATTCGAAATATTACCATATCAAAAACAATATACGTGTACTCAGATCACAACATAACAGAGGTTCAGACATGTATGCGCGGGGTCCCAGACCAACAAAATATGACCAGTGTTGGAGTATAAAACAAATTCCAACTACACAATAGAGCAAAACACTAATGTGATAATGTGGGAGTGATATTGTCAGAGAATCTCACCTTCAAAGACCACAACATTGTATCAATCGCATCTACTAGAAAAATGACAAGATGGATAATGAGATCCTTCAAAACAAGGGATGCCAAGCCTATGATGACACTCTTCAGGTCGCTTGTTCTATCCAGGCTGGAATATTGCAGCACACTAACAGCACCTTTCAAGGCAGGTGAAACTGCTGACCAAGAAAATGTAGAGAGAACCTTCACAGCACACATAACTGCAATAAAACACCTAAATTACTTGGAATGCTTAAAGTTCCTCAACCTGTACTCCTCAGAATGCAAGCGGGAGAAATACATGCTTATATACACTTGGAAAATCCTAGAGGGATTAGTACCAAACTTGCATATGAAAATCACTCCCAATGAAAGCAAAAGACTCTGCAAACGGCGTAACATCCCCCTAATGAAAAGCAGGGGCACCATCAGCACGATAAGAGACAATACTATGTCAGGGGCTCAAGACTGTTCAACTGCCTCCCAGCATACATAAGAGGAATTACCAATAGATCCCTGGCTGTCTTCAAGAAGGTGCTGGACAGGCACCTAAAGTCAGCACCTGACCAGCCAGGCTGAGGTTTGTACGTTGGGTTGCATATGGCCAACAGTAACAGCCTGGTTGATCAGCCCCTGATCCACAATGAGGCCTGATCACTGACAGGGGCGTTGACCCCCAAACCCTCTCCAGGTATACTTTAGGTATTCTAGTGTGTGTGACATTAGGTGTGGCATGTGAAGAGTGCATTACAGTTTATTCAATGAATGTCGCATGCCCATATAGGCATGCCCTCCCAACCGGCGAACCAGTTGTTAAGAGTTTAACGGGCAGGGCCCCAGTTAGGCTAACAGCTTGGTTCAACCCACCAATCACAAGAAAACCCACCAGTCATATGAGGCACAGAACAGATTGGCTGACTTCCCAAAGAGTCTTGTCAAAGATGGTTATTACCATGTCTGTTACTTGCAAACTGCCTTACTGTACATATTTCCTGTAAATACTGTACAAAGATTGCACATATTATGAAGGAAAATAGATTTTAGAAGTATTCTCTGCTGTTTTTTGCTTGTCCCTGCATTGCTAATTGGTCATCATACTGACTCAAGTTACACACAGGTGTACAGGCCATAAGATTACACTTGTGTTTGTAATATGGGGTACCTGTCCTGAAGCCATTGTCTGCTGCATTGTTTCTGTAAAGTCTCTACAAGCCTGCCTATGTTGCTGCACTGCAAACCTGCTAAGTTTTTGCATGTTGTAGCTACAAGCTAGTTGTGTTCAGCATATTCCAAAGGTTAGTATTTTCTTAAGTGTTGGTGGGTTATGCCACCAATGAGTGTTGTGTTTGGTGACTGAGCACACCCTGCAACATTTACTCAGACTATCACTACAGTGGTGCTAGTAAATTGCACGTTCCACTAGTGTAGAACATCAACATTC
>NC_091296.1:32153176-32154350 GCF_038502225.1 Cherax quadricarinatus | reverse complement strand
ACCACAAAAAACAAAATACACACACACACACACACAAAAAGGCAAAAAAATAAAAACACCCAAAAACCCTGTCCTCTTTCTTTGTCTCTCATGCTCTTCCCCTTTTGTTGTGTTTTGTTGTTTTTTTAAAATTTTTGGGGGGTTTTTTGTTTTCCTTAACCTATATGAGTTTAGGGGCCCAGTAAAAATTTGTTTTCTTTTAAAGATTTGGTCTCCTCTCACTTTTCTTAATTTTCCCATTCCAAAAAGACTGAAGGCTAAGCTAAATTTCCTTCTTTTTTTTTTCCTTTTTATCTTTTGGGGCTGTCCCCCGTTTACCTATCAATTTCTCATAGTAAATTTATGTTCTCCCTAATTGGGGTTTGCAGGGGTCGATTCACAGCTCGCCCCCCTCTTCACTAGTCGCTCGGGGGTCCTCCACCCTCCATGAGTTTTTCTTTCCCTTTTTTAAAAAGTTTTTTATGGACCCTCATCACCTACAGGCTTTCCCATTTCCCCGAACTCTTGATTAAAGAAATATTTCCCTAATATCCCTTGTTTCCCTTCAATGATCCCTTTTGCTGCCCCATTTCTGGAACACCCTGTTTCTGTTCTTTTCGATTCCTCTAATTTTTTATATGTCTTATTTCCCTATTTCCCTTCCCAGTGTCATCAGGTCGATTTCCTTAACTCCCCTGGGGGGGGACATCCCTGGCCCCGGACTAGTCTTTTTCAAACCCCAATTCTCTATTTTCCATACGGTTGGTTGGTGTGGTTTTCTAAACCGGTGTTTTTCAATGTGGCCCTCCCCGTGTCAGGCCCTAACGATTTATAAAGATTCGAATGCTGTTCTTGGGTTTAAAACCCCCGTTGCTGCAGCAGTTATTTGGTTGTTTGGCCTCGAGGGGCCCGGTGTTATACCCCCCAAAAACCCTTTTTCCTTGAGGAGGTTGATCTCTGTCCTAGCGCCTCTCTGTTTTTTTTTTTCCCCCCAATTTTTGATTTTCCTTTGTGGGGGTTGAATTCCAAAACCCTTGCGGGAAAATCTCCAGCCTGGTGCAGTGGCCTCCTTGTTAAAAAGAAAAAGAAAGAAAAGTAGGAAAAAAGAGGACAAAAGCATGGAAAAGGAGGATAACAATCTGAGAACAATTGACAAACACCACAAAGGGCAAACACCTCAGCGGGGTGACGCCTC
>NC_091296.1:32098176-32148176 GCF_038502225.1 Cherax quadricarinatus | reverse complement strand
ATTTTGCTTCAATCGGTCTACTTGTTTATAGTCAATGAAAAAATAATCTAAGGGAGTTCGACCTACTCGGCTAGTGCAGGTTATTAGGCACGAAACACACACACACACACACACACACACACACACACGGAAATCGATTGGGAGAACTTGGAGCACAAGGGCCAAGAAACGTGGAGGAGCTAAGATGATGGATTTAGTACTGGAAAACTTCATGTACCAAAGTAAGAGACACTACAAGAGAGAGAGGAGAGGATGAACCAGCGAGACTGGACCTAGTATTCACCTTGAGTAGTGCAGATATTGAGGACATCACATATGAAAAACCCCGGGGACCAGCGATCATGTGGTTTTAAGCTTCGAATACACAGTAGAGCTACAAGTGGAGGAGGCAGGAAGGCCCGGGCAGATGAAGCCAAACTACAAGAAAGGGGACTACACGGGAATGAGAACTTCCTGAATGGGGTTCAATGGGACAGAAAACTGGAAGGAAGTCAGTAAACGAAATAATGGAATATGTAACAACAATATGCATGGCAGCTGAGGAGAGGTTTGTACCCAAGGGTAACAGGAATAATGAAAAAGCCAGGATGAGCCCATGGTTCACCCAAACATGCAAGGAGTCCAAAACCAAGTGTGCTAGGGAATGGAAGAAGTATAGAAGCAAAGGACCCAGGAGAATAAGGAGAGCAGTCGTAGAACCAGAAATGAATATGCACAGGTAAGAAGGAGGCCCAACGAAAATATGAAAACGACATGCAGCGATAGCCAAATCTGACCTGAAGCTGTTATACAGCCACATCAGAGAGAAAACAACAGTCAAGGACCAGGTAATCAGGCTCAGGAAGGAAGGAGGAGACACAAGACACGACCGCGAAGTATCGAGGAACTCATTATGAGATTCAGAGAAGTGTTCACAGAGGAGACAGAAGGGCTCCAGACAGACGGAGAGGTGGGGTACACCACCAAGTGTTGGACACAATACATACAACCGAGGAGAAGTGAAGAGGCTGCTGAGTGAGCTAGATACCTCAAAGGCAGTGGGGCCAGATAACACCTTCCATGGGTCCTGAGAGAGGAGCAGAGGCCTATGTGTGCCCATACAACAATATTCAACACATCTATCGAAAAGGAGATTACCTAAGATATGGAAGACAGCAAATGTAGGCCCAATTTTTAAAAAAGAGACGGACATGAAGCACTAAACTACAGACCAGTGTCACTGACATGTATAGTATGCAAAGTCATGGAGAAGATTATCAGAGAAGAGCACCTAGAAAGGAATGAGCTCATCAACAACAGCCAACACGGCTTCAGGGACAGGAAATTCTGTGTCACAAACCTACTGGAGTTTTATGACGGGGACAGGGTGACAGCAGTAAGACAGAGAGAGGGATGGGTAGATTGCATTATCTTGGACTGCAAGAAGGCGTTTGACACAGTTCCACACAAGAGATTAATGCAAAAACTGGAGGACCAAGCAGGGATAACAGGAAGGCACTACAATGGATTAGGGAATACTTGTTAGGAAGACAGCAGCGAGTCATGGTACGTGGCGAGGTGTCAAGGGGCGCCTGTGACGAGTGGAGTTCCACGAGGGTCAGTCCTAGGACCAGTGCCGTTTCTGGTATTTGTGAACATGACGAAATAATGACTCCGAAGTGTCTCTGATTGTAGATGATGTGAAGCTGATGAGAAGAATTCAATCGGACGAGGACCAGGCAGATCTACAAAGGAATCTGGACAGGTTGCAGGCCTGGCCCAGCAATTGGTCTAGAGTTCAACCCACCAAGTGCAAAGTCATGAAGATTGGGAAGGGCAAAGAGGCTGCAGACGGAGTACAGTCTAGGGCCAGAGACTACAAACCTCACTCAAGGAAAAGATATTCGTGAGTATAACACCGGGCACATCTCCTGAGGCGCACATCAACCAAATAACTGCTGCAGCACATGGGCGCCTAGCAAACCTAAGAACAGCATTCCGACATCATAATAAGGAATCGTTCAGGACCTTACCCCGTGTACGTTAGCCCATTTGGAGTATGCGCACCAGTTTGGGAACCCACCTAGTTAGCACGAAAAGAAACTAGAGAATGTGCAAAGGTTTGCACAAGATAGCCCCAGAGCTTAGAGGTATGTCCTACGAGGAGGTTAAAAGGAAATCGACCTGAGACACTGGAGACAGGAAAATGGGAGGGACATGATAACGACATATAAAATACTAAAAGGAAGGAATTTCAAAACCCAAAAGGGGGAAAAGAAACCAATGGAAAATGTTCCAGAGATGAGGGGAAAGGGGAACAAGGGGACCACATTTGGAAGTTGGGGGAATATATATATATATATATATATATATATATATATATATATATATATATATATATTATATGCAATAAGATCACAGTAAATAGGTGATATCAAAATATGCAGAACAACCACTGTGAAAAAAAACGAGATTTTTTGAAACAAGACTGCTTAACAGTCCTTACTAACAGCTAAGTGGTTCAGATATGTTGATATTTTGTGTCTTATGCCTAAGAATGTAGATATAAACCATTTCCATGTTGAATTAAATAGTTCAACTCATTCTATAAATTTTACTGTTGACTTCTGAGTAAATAACTCACTGCCTTTCCTAGATGTTTTAATTATTAAGGGTAACATGATTTTAAACTTAAAATTTACAGAAAACCAACAAATAACTGTTCCTATGTACACTGTTATTCTTCCCATCAAGATAGAGTTAAACTGTTTGTTTTTTCATCGGTGTTTTTGACTTTACGTATTTGTAGTCCAGAGTTCATAAATGAAGAAATATCCAAAATTTATGACATAGCTAATGATCTAAATTTCCCAAGAAACGTAATTGATAAATCTTTTAAAATAGCTAGAAATACTTCTAACAATTCAAAAAGGGACAACCAACTTTATTCAACTAAAAATATGTTGGTTCTCCCTTACCATGAAAACTTGGTTGATATGCCTTCTCTTCTTAAGACTTTTAATATTAAAGTTGTATTTAAAAATCTTGATACAGTAAAAAAAACTTTTGATAAAGAATTCCCCCCAAAATGCTGACAGATGTGTCTATAAGATTCCTTGTAAAATTTGCGATAAAGTTTATTACGGTCAAACTGGTAAAAATCTCGAACTTAGGTTAAAACAATATAAATATAGTATTAGAACTGGACAAAATTCCAATGATCTATTTATTCATGCGAGAGATTTTAACCATCCAATTGATTTTCAAAAGTTGAGAAAGTAGTATCAAGCAAGTCCATGGTCGACAGGAATATAATTGAATCATGTGTCATAAAAAGTAGCTTTGAAAATAATATGAATATTTCTTTTGGTTGATATAAATCGGATTCTTTTATAATTAATAAAATTTAGGAAGAATTTAAGGTACATCAGACAAATTTTGGGTAGAATATAAGCTGTGTTTCATGTATCACTGACTACCTACCTACATCATAAAAAGTCAAGTGTTGTTGTAGAGTGGCAGTCTCGTCCTTATATGCCTTCCTGTTAACCTTTTATTTTTATAGTTCCTTGATAATGTGAGAAGTCACGAAAGAACTAGGAATTTCGCTATTTTTTCACAATGGTCGTTCTGCATATATACATTATATATATATATATATATATATATATATATATATATATATATATATATATATATATATATATATATATATGTCGTGCCGAATAGGCAGAACTTGCGATCTTGGCTTAAATAGCAACGTTCATCTTGCCATATAGGACAAGTGAAAATTCGTGTATGCAATAATTTCGTCAAAATCATTCTGACCCTAACGAAAAAAATATATTTGATTGTGTTTGTTTAGTACTAAATTATTGTAAACGTATTTAAAATATATTTAGTTGGGTTAGGCTAAAACAAATTGCTCTTGTTATAATAAGGTTAGGTAAGTTTTGTAAGAATCTTCTGGTGCAAAATTAAATTTTTTTACATTAACATTAATGAAAGAAATATATCTTTAAACGTATAAGAGAAAATTTCAGAAAGGACTGAATTTTAAATGAGTTCTTGCTAATTGACCAGTTCTACATATTCGGCACGACATATATATATATATATATATATATATATATATACATGTATATATATATATATATATATATATATATATATAATGTATATATATATAATGTATATATATATACATGTATATATATATATATATATATATATATATATATATATATATATATCTATATATATATGTATGTGTGTGTGTGTGTGTGTCTGTGTGTGTGTCGTGCCGAATAGGTAAAATTGGTCAATTAGCAAGAGCTCATTTAAAATTAAGTCCTTTCTAAAATTTTCTTTTGCACGTTTAAAGATTTTCTTTTATTTATGTTAATGTAAAAAAATTTAATTTTGTACCAAAAGAACCTTAGAAAACTTACCTAACCTTATTATAACAAGTGCAATTTAATTTAGCCAAATCCAACTACATATATTTTAGATAAGTTTACAATAATTTAATAATAAACAAACACAATGAAAATTAATTCTGCTAATTTGGCAAAGGACACCATTGCCGAATAGGTAAAACTTTCAGAATTAGCAGAATGATTTTTTTCGCCATAAAACAGCGGAAATCAGCCTGAATATAACAATCGAGGTCGTTTATTTCTAGGTTCATCAGCATTTGAAATTGATAATAAGAACATAAGAACATAAGAACGAAGGAACGCCTCACGATAGAAAAGGTAAAATATCCTAGGACATATTTATTGCAGAAGTATTACCAGTTGGATCAACAACAAGAGTACCACCACCGCCGTTCACAAGAGTCAGGTTTGAATTTAAAACTGTCTGCTTTTCTCTTCTATCATCTGTCCTAAGACAACTCCACTGATGATGGGCATTGAAATCACTGTCAGGAATCTGACGATGAGGCAGTTGTGTAAGAAGAAAATTAAACCCTTCAACATCAAGTGGTAGAGTGGACAGGACAAAGAGTCAGGTACGCGTAGTTTAATTTAACTCTACCAGCGACAGAACTGACAGTTGATATCAGTGTTACTCTACATGAAGGTACATTATCAACATTAATGGCGACAACGCCATTAATGTTGTAGAAGCAAATGTTAATAATATTATGCAAAAAACCTGAAGATTATTGACTTCAGAGACTTTCGTGTGTGTATATATATATATATATATATATATATATATATATATATATATATATATATATGTCGTGCCGAATAGGCAGAACTTGCGATCTTGGCTTAAATAGCAACGCTCATCTTGCCATATAGGACAAGTGAAAATTTGTGTATGCAATAATTTCGCCAAAATCATTCTGAATCTAACGAAAATAATATACTTCACTGTTTGTTTAGTATTAAATTATTGTAAACATATCTAAAATATATTTAGTTGGCTTAGGTTAAAATAAATTGCGCTTGTTATAATAAGGTTAGGTAAGTTTTCTAAGTTCCTTTTGGTGCAAAATTATAAATTTTTACATCAACATTAATGAAAAAAATATATCTTTAAACGCATAAGAGAAAATTTTTGAAAGGACTTAATTTTAAATGAGTTCTTGTATATTGACCAGTTTTATCTTTTCAGCACCACATATATATAATACTAAATAAGCAAACTTGATGAATATGCCAAAGTTCCTCCAGAATTCAACTTTTCCGATTTTTTTTAGAATGATAGCTATATTTTCATTTATAATGATACAATGTTTTTTTTTTTACATTTGGACCAAAACTAACTTAAAAACCTAACCTAACTTTCCTGAAACTAACACAATTTTGTGTAGCTAAATTCGACTATATATATATATATATATATATATATATATATATATATATATATAACATTAGTCAACTTAAATGTATTTAATATTACATTAAATCTATGATATACATTTTTTTTTGTTACTCTCGGATCGATTTCCGCGGATTTACAGCAAAACTAATTTTCATTCGGCTTTTTCGGCAAAGTGAACCCTTGCTCAATAGGCCAAACTAGACGATTCGGCTTATTAGGCCGGATAGATTAACTCGGTGGCACTCGACGTATGCACAAGGCTTATTCCTCTAAGAAAAAGGAGGAGTAGATGTAAAATAGAAAGAGACAGGCGCTCCCTTTACAGGCGACGGAAAAGAATAACAGAGCGGCTAAAAGAGGTCAATATATCTGAAATGCGCAGGGAGACACTGGTCAGAGAAATAGCAAGCATCGAACTTAAGCTAAAAGAATCCTTTAGGAGTCAGGAATCGCGGGAAGAACTAAAAGCCATAAATGAAATCGAAAGAAACCCAAAGTATTTCTTCTCCTATGCCAAATCAAAATCGAGAACAACGTCCAGTATTGGGCCCCTACTTAAACAAGATGGGTCCTACACAGATGACAGCAAGGAAATGAGTGAGCTACTCAAGTCCCAATATGACTCAGTTTTTAGCAAGCCGCTAACCAGACTGAGAGTCGAAGACCAAAATGAATTTTTTATGAGAGAGCCACAAAATTTGACTAACACAAGCCTATCCGATGTTATCCTGACGCCAAATGACTTCGAACAGGCGATAAATGACATGCCCATGCACTCTGCCCCAGGGCCAGACTCATGGAACTCTGTGTTCATCAAGAACTGCAAGAAGCCCCTATCACGAGCCTTTTCCATCCTATGGAGAGGGAGCATGGACACGGGGGTCGTCCCTCAGTTACTAAAAACAACAGACATAGCCCCACTCCACAAAGGGGGCAGTAAAGCAACAGCAAAGAACTACAGACCAATAGCACTAACATCCCATATCATAAAAATCTTTGAAAGGGTCCTAAGAAGCAAGATCACCACCCATCTAGAAACCCATCAGTTACACAACCCAGGGCAACATGGGTTTAGAACAGGTCGCTCCTGTCTGTCTCAACTACTGGATCACTACGACAAGGTCCTAAATGCACTAGAAGACAAAAAGAATGCAGATGTAATATATACAGACTTTGCAAAAGCCTTCGACAAGTGTGACCATGGCGTAATAGCGCACAAAATGCGCGCTAAAGGAATAACAGGAAAAGTCGGTCGATGGATCTATAATTTCCTCACTAACAGAACACAGAGAGTAGTCGTCAACAGAGTAAAGTCCGAGGCAGCTACGGTGAAAAGCTCTGTCCCACAAGGCACAGTACTAGCTCCCATCTTGTTCCTCATCCTCATATCCGACATAGACAAGGATGTCAGCCACAGCACCGTGTCTTCCTTTGCAGATGACACCCGAATCTGCATGACAGTGTCTTCCATTGCAGACACTGCAAGGCTCCAGGCGGACATCAACCAAATCTTTCAGTGGGCTGCAGAAAACAATATGAAGTTCAACGATGAGAAATTTCAATTACTCAGATATGGTAAACATGAGGAAATTAAATCTTCATCAGAGTACAAAACAAATTCTGGCCACAAAATAGAGCGAAACACCAACGTCAAAGACCTAGGAGTGATTATGTCGGAGGATCTCACCTTCAAGGACCATAACATTGTATCAATCGCATCTGCTAGAAAAATGACAGGATGGATAATGAGAACCTTCAAAACTAGGGAGGCCAAGCCCATGATGACACTCTTCAGGTCACTTGTTCTATCTAGGCTGGAATATTGCTGCACTCTAACAGCACCTTTCAAGGCAGGTGAAATTGCCGACCTAGAAAATGTACAGAGAACTTTCACGGCGCGCATAACGGAGATAAAACACCTCAATTACTGGGAGCGCTTGAGGTTTCTAAACCTGTATTCCCTGGAACGCAGGAGGGAGAGATACATGATTATATACACCTGGAAAATCCTAGAGGGACTAGTACCAAACTTGCACACGAAAATCACTCACTACGAAAGCAAAAGACTTGGCAGACGATGCACCATCCCCCCAATGAAAAGCAGGGGTGTCACTAGCACGTTAAGAGACCATACAATAAGTGTCAGGGGCCCGAGACTGTTCAACTGCCTCCCAGCACACATAAGGGGGATTACCAACAGACCCCTGGCAGTCTTCAAGCTGGCACTGGACAAGCACCTAAAGACAGTTCCTGATCAGCCGGGCTGTGGCTCGTACGTTGGTTTGCGTGCAGCCAGCAGCAACAGCCTGGTTGATCAGGCGCTGATCCACCAGGAGGCCTGGTCACAGACCGGGCCGCGGGGGCGTTGACCCCCGAAACTCTCTCCAGGTAAACTCCAGGTAATATATATATATATATATATATATATATATATATATATATATATATATATATATATATATATTATATATATATATATATATATTAACATGTCGGCCGTCTTCCACCTAGGCAGGGTGACCCAAAAAGAAAGAAAATCCCCAAAAAGAAAATGCTTATACCTCACTCACACATAATCACTGTTTTTGCAGAGATGCCCAGAATACAACAGTTTAGAAGTATATACGTATAAAAATACACAATATATCCATCCAAACTGCCAATATCCCAAACCCCTCCTTTAAAGTGCAGACATTGTACTTCCCATTTCCAGGAGTCAAGTCCGGCTATATAAAATAACCGGCTTCCCTGAATCCCTTCACTAAATATTACCCTGCTCACACTCCAACAGCTCGTCAGGTCCCAAATACCATTTGTCTCCATTCACTCCTATCTAACACGCTCACGCACGCTTGCTGGAAGTCCAAACCCCTCGCCCACAAAACCCCCTTTACCTCTCCCTCCAACCTTTTCGAGGACGACCCATATCCCGCCTTCCTTCCAGTACAGATTTATACGCTCTTCATGTCATTCTACTTTGATCCATTTTATCTAAATGACCAAACCACCTCAACAACCCCTCTTCTGCTCTCTGACTAATACTTTTAACTCCACACCTTCTCCTAATTTCCACACTCCGAATTTTCTGCATAATATTTACACCACACATTGCCCTTAGACAGGACATCTCCACTGCCTACAACCGCCTCCTCGCTGAAGCATTTACAACCCAAGCTTCACACCCATATAAGAGTGTTGGTACTACTATACTTTCATACATTCCCTTCTTTGAGTCCATAGATAAAATTTTTTGCCTCCACATATACCTCAATGCATCACTCACCTTTTTTCCTTCATCAATTCTATGATTAATCTCATCCTTCATAAATCCATCCGCCGACACGTCAGCTCCCACATATCTTAAAACATTCACTTCTTCCATACTCCTCCTCCCCAATTTGATATCCATTTTTTCTTTATCTAAATCATTTGATACTCTCATCACCTTACTCTTTTCTATGTTCACTTTCAACCTTTACACACACTCCGAAATTCGTCCACTAACCTTTGCAATTTTTCTTTAGAATCTCCCATAAGCACAGCATCATCAGCAAAAAGTAACTGTGTCACTTCCCATTTTGTATTTAATTCCCCATAATTTAATCCCACCCCTCTCCCGAACACCCTAGCATTTACTTCTTTTACAACCCCATCTATAAATATAATAAACAACCATGGTGACATTACACATCCCTGTCTAAGACCTACTTTTACCGGGAAATAGTCTCCCTCTCTTCTACACACCCTAACCTGAGCCTCACTATCCTCATAAAAACTCTTTACAGCATTTAGTAACTTACCACCTATTCCATATACTTGCAACATCTGCCACATTGCTTCCCTATCCACTCTATCATATGCCTTTTCTAAATCCATAAATGCAATAAAAACTTTCCTACCTGTTTAGCTCTCTCCCTGCTTTGGTTGCTCCCTTGCAACATTGCACAGCTCCTGATGACGCACTGAGAAGTGTGAAAGTACTTGAGCTAAAGATTTCCACCCCTTCCGCCCGTGGCTTGTCCTGCATATATATATATATATATATATATATATATATATATATATATATATATATATATATATATGGCTAGTAATAAGAATTTTGGTGGTGGCTACCACAACCTGGCCAATACGACTGTTTTCCCTGAATCCTTTCACTAAATATTACCCTGCTCACACTCCAACAGTTCGTCAAGTCCCAAATGCCTTTCGTCTCCATTCACTCCTATCTAACACGCTCATGCACGCTTATATATATATATATATATATATATATATATATATATATATATATATATATATATATATATATATATATATACACAATGCCTAATAATTCGAACTTGTCGAATATGGCGATCTGTCTTAAATACTGGACTTTTCCAAAACATATTATGATTGATAGCTATATTTTTCCATTGATAATTACATAAAATGTCATATTTTTGAACTGAAGCTATCTCATACATGTATAAATCACTTGCGTTACGAACAAATATCATGGACGAATTGTGGAGGAATATTGTTGAAGATAACATTGTTATGAACAACTCTGACACCTCCAGTGTTGACAGTAGCGACACTGTCGTCAGTGTTGCTTTGGATATCACTGACGTCAGTGTTGCCATGGATATCACTGACGTCAGTGTTGCCATGGATATCACTGACGTCAGTGTTGCCATGGATATCACTGACGTCAGTATCGCTACTGTCAACAAAGAAGAGGAGGAGGCAATGTTAAGTCACGAGTGGTTCGATAATTAGTGCCTTGAACAATGTACTGACAAAGACAGGAATTTAAAGTAGAAAAGCCAGGAATATAATCCATGTTAGAAATTTTATGTATAAGAGGTGTTTCGATAAGAAGGCTTCTGTGAGGACAAAAAGAAGGGATGGCTGTAAATTCTAACTTCGCAAGAAGGTGGTGGCGTCGGCAAGACGAAAACTTCTTTTGTATTCTTAAAGAATCTCGGAAATAGAGCGGCCAGCTTCACCCAAATATTGAAAGGACAGAAAACGAGCAGAGAATAAGACAGCGGAAGTATCAGTGACAGGTGGTGAAGTATGAACTAGATTACTACGAAGGCTGTTAGTCTGACGAAAAGACAGTTTGATATCTGGAGCACTGAGATTGTTGTTAAAATTTTGAAGATTAGAAATGAAAGGAAAGCAAAGAACAGGTTATTTCACAGATATAAGTTTGAGAGAGAAGAAAGTTAGTTTAGCATGAGAGTTCATGAAATCAAGACAACAGTAAAGACAATAAGACGGGATGAGTGAATGAAGATTGTAGAGTCGAGGAATTGATGGTTACACAGGAGAAGAGTAGAGAGGAAGGAAGAAATAGGAGCATTGTTCTTGATAATGGGCGCATGTTAACAACAGTAGTGAGTGTCCATGCTGCTTACATGCGTCTCCGGAAAACAAAACAAAACAAAAAAAAATATGTAAAAAAGTAGTGAGCATGAACATTAACTAATGGGAGGAAGCCGTTAGTTACATCCCCATTATGCTTTAAACTTGATATTAGGAGCAAGATTATTATTATTATTATAATAATATATATATATATATATATATATATATATATATATATATATATATATATATATATATATATATATATATATATATATATATATATATATATATATATATATATATATATATATATATATATATATATATATATATATATGTCGTGCCGAATATGTAAAACTGGTCAATTAGCAAGAACTCATTTAAAATTAAGTCCTTTCTGGAATTTTCTCTTATACGTTTAAAGATATATTATTTTCATTAATATTAATATAAAAATTTTTGATTTTGCACCAAAAGAATCTTAGAAAACTTACCTAACCTTATTTTAACAAGAGCAATTTATTTTAGCCTAACGCAACTAAATATATTTTAAATACGTTTACAATAATTTAGTACTAAACAAACACAATCAAATATATTTTTTTCGTTAGGTTCAGAATGATTTTGGCGAAATTATTGCATACACAAATTTTCACTTGTCCTATATGGCAAGATGAACGTTGCTATTTAAGCCAAGATCGCAAGTTCTGCCTATTCGGCACGACATATATATATATATATATATATATAGGATGGGGTCCACCTCTGGTGTAAATTGTGGGACCCATAGCCTCGGAGAAGTGGATAAAAAGGCTTTAAGGAAAAATATTTGGATTTCTTCCTGAAGCCGTTTGAATATTCCACTTCCCCTACCACCCCATCTATTGATATATATATTTTTTTACTAATAGGAATATATATATATATATATATATATATATATATATATATATATATATATATATATATATATATATATATATATATATTCCTCCATTTACAAGCGCCAAGGTATCTCATGTCAATAATTTCTTAATGTTTATACTAAGATATTATTAACTTTTTTTCTACGATATTATTAACTATTTTTTCTAAGATCTTAATAATTCTCAACTCTTTGCAGTTAAGGGCGTGCTGACGAAGTTGATAAAACTAATAATAATCTCGCTCAAGTTGTGAAGTCAGCGCAATGTTTATGTTTTACTAAGGAAGTTTATATGTAACTTTAGCGTAACACAAGTTAAATCTTTATGAAAAGTTTGCAATTGGCCACACTTGGCACCAAGGTAAACAGGCAGTCCAAATTGATAATGATGTGGTTTCAGAGTGCAATGCGTCGCGAAGGAGCGGGTAGCTGGGGTTATTCACCACTACCTTGTTACGTGAAGTGAATGATTTTGCCAGATAACAAGCGTAGGTATCACCGTAAAATGCTCATCCTCCTCGTCTGGTTTAGTTAGAGATGTATTTGGATTCGTTTTTCGAAGCGCGGCGAAGGGAATTTAGCTCGCTAGTGTGGCGGGCCACTGGTCGCCCGGAGCCCCCACATTGTCCCAGCTACGATGCTCATTTGTTGATTCGCCTCATTGAGGGGTCGCGACTCCCTTCCCTTATACACGACGCTCTGTAAACACGGCCCAAGGGTCATTTTCATGTGAATTATTGACATAAACGGATTACGTATTTCGCTACGGTTCCCCTTGAAGGCAGGGTATGCGCGCCCCACATTGCCCCTGGCCCACGGCTCATATTCCCCTGCCTCGTATTATTTCCCAAGCTGGTTTAAGCTGATACAAAGACCGGTCGCCGTTACGATATGGGTATCGCCTACTTTTAGAGACTGTGGAAGAGAGGAGCTAATGCATTTCCCATACCTCCCCGGCCCCGCTAGTGAATTAATTTTCATGCCCTTCAGAGCCAATGTTGGAGTGCGACTGATGAATGTCATAATGTCGAGAAAATGGCGTCGGCAGCTGTTGGTGAGGGGACCAATGGCAGAGCTTGTAGCCCCACGTGCCCGCCCCGGGCGAGATGGGCACGCCTCCGCCAGTACTACCACAACCTCTATACCACCATTACCACTACCTCCACTACCACCCTATTACTACCATTACCATCGGTACTACTATCATCACCGCCGCCTCGATTACCCCTACTACCACTATTGCCATCAATACCACTACTGCCATCACCACTATCACTACCACCAGTACAGCTACCACACTAATGGGGCGTTGATAACCATGCCCAAATCCAATTTAAGACGTCTCATCCAGCAGCCTGGACAATCTTACAAGCACTCAGGTAATGTTTGACGTGTCATCCAGCAGCCTAGACAATCTTACAAGCACTCAGGTAGTGTTTGACGTGTCATCCAGCAGCCTGGACAATCTTACAAGCACTCAGGTAGTGTTTGACGTGTCATCCAGCAGCCTGGACAATCTTACGAGCACTCAAGTAAAGTTTGACGTGTCACCCAGCAGCCTGGACAGTCTTACAAGCACTCAAGTAGTGTTTGACGTTTCATCCAGCAGCCTGGACAGTCTTACAAGCACTCAGGTAGTGTTTGACGTGTCATCCAGTAGTCTGGACAATCTTACAAGCACTCAAGTAGTGTTTGACGTGTCATCCAGTAGCCTGGACAATTTTACAAGCACTCACGTAGTGTTCAACACCTTGATGAGGTCCAGGAATATAAATTGCTTTAACATCTACTTATTATTTAAAACCGCAGATATGATCGTTGTCTTGAAAAATACTTCTTCCAGTAACTGACCTACAGATGTTAACTGACTGGACAATAGTTTGAGCTCACGGATCGGACGAAAGTTTGAGCTGGCTGACTAGACGATATTTTAAGCTTACTGATGGGACTATAGTTTGAGCTCACTGACTGGATAATAGTTTGAGCTCTCACTAATTGGATAATAGTTTGAGCTCACCGACTGCACGATAGTTTGATCAAACTGGCTGGACGATTGTCTGAGTTAATGGTCTCAGTGTTGGAGGTAAATATAGGCAGCAAAACATGCGGGTGCTGGTAGAACACTACGCTCTAAATAGAGTTTTTTAAGTTCCAATAAAGATTTGATCTACAGGTGAGGCATAAGTCTACCAACTTGTCTTCAAGTTAAACTTAAGTTCTGCATCTGTCACCCTCCATCATGCTGAACGCTTATCTCAGCAATTATTCATCATAATAGTATGCGTAATGCAGGAGGCTAGCCGATTGGCTAGTAACATGACCTATGAGGTGGCCTCTCAGCCCCTTTCACTCTCAGGCGAGGTTCCAGCGAGAGTAGTGGGTTCGCCGGTGCTGTCCCGGGTCTTTTCCAGATGGGGCGAGAAGAGGAAACAAAGCAGCTCTCGCAGCTCTACTTAAATCATGCAGACCTCGGGAAAGCACAGTCTCAGAAGGCTGCCAGTGTGTCGTGGATGGCGTACACCTTCACAGATGCTTATAATTATAACCTTAATTTTTAACTGGGTTGAGGGGTGAGCCAGTGTAAGGCCTCGATCAGATAATTATTCAAAACCTTCAAGCGCCGGGTCATCATACGCGTCAGGAAACAATTGTCCTGTTTCCTGACCAATCTTATCTTACCTAACCTAACCTTCACAAAGTAGTGCACCGTCGACAAGGATGTTCTAGAAACGTCTACAAAATTAATATCATCTAACACTATGTCAGCAGAGCATTAATAGTATTTAATAGTTATCCAGCAACACCAACAATTAAAACTCAGGAATAAAATAATCGATCTTCAAAACACGTTTCTGTTGATGTTCCAGATGAAGAAAAATTTACCACAATATCACAAACAGATTTCTTGAGTAATAGATTTAACACGACACAACTGATAAGTAGGCTGAAGGCGACGTTCCAGTCTGCTGACGTAATGGTCCGACAGGCCGGTGATGATACTGACGTATTAACTGTTACGTCAACCTGAAAACCAGAAGATGAAGAACTGAAAAACTACAATAGTGGATGATGACGGGAATTTACTTCTACTTCTCTTCCTGAGTTATTCACTAAAATAATGTTTCTGAATCCTGGTAAAACCCTCAGTCAAAACAAGATTAATGACCGAACGGAAATATGTAAATAACAACAAGATGGAGTCAAGGAGAAAGCGTTGAGGTGGATAAATTCTTTAAATGCAATGTTTCGCCCACTCGATAGTTTTCTTTATTACTGGCATTAAGTTTTTTAAAAGGAAAAATCTTCGTTTACTGACACTCAGTGTGGGATGTCATGGGACTCTTAATATATTGTTCTGGAAACATATCTTTACATTTCCATCAGTTTTCAGCTTTTTTTCTAATAATTTCCGTCCAAAAAACTGAAATTCCTAGGAATCCAACTAACGATTATCAGGCTCGTTATTTCCTTCCCAGTAATAACGGTTGTCTTGTCAACTTGCGAGATTCGCTTCTACAATGACGAATTTCCAGGTTTTTCTTAATGGTAATGAACTATGTAAATAGTCGTTACGGCAACGAAATTTTGAGACTACTTTTGGTAACGAAAATTCTGCCCTGTCTTTATGATAAAAAATATCGTAAATTTTATTTTTAGAGTAGTCGATGAGTGGAACAGTTTGCCTAGTAGTGGTATTGAAGCTAAACCCTTGGGTAGCTGCAAATTTAGGTTAGATAAATACATGAGAGAGGTTGGGTTTAAGTGGGACTTGAACTTCAGTTAGAGTTATCAAAGCTTATTGCATGGCGGCATTGAAAATGGGTTGGGCAAATATATCTATTAGTGAATTTGGGTTTAAGAAGGAGCCACCTGGTATGGGCCAATAGGCCTGCCGCAGTGTTTCTCCTTATGTTCTTGCTTATAATAACGAATTTGAAGCTTGTCGCTAAGGTAGCTAACTTGGAGGTCTTCGTTAACAATGTGAACCTTGTAACTTATCGCCATGGTAACAAACTTCTAAGTATTATATCACTGTAAAAATCTTTGTGACCTTTTCAACTAGTAACGAGTTTTGTGACCTGATTTCACTGTGATGAACTCTGTGACTGCTAACTGTGGTGACGAGGTTAGCGACCTCGCTTCGGTTACAAAATTTGTGACGTCTCATTATAGTAACCAGATTTATATCATCTTGTCATAGTAACGAGGATTGTGACCTCTGGTTATGACACAGAAGCGAGTGGGTGATGTGTTCCTGCAGGGAACTACGAGAGGTTTGTTGTGGTACTGGAGACGGAATATTGAGCCACGTTTCAATTGGAATTCTTAACACAACAGACCAAGATGAACACTACGTGAACAGACTGTATTTGGCCACCGAAGTTCCTAGTTTACTGAACATCCAGTATCCGTCCTGAGGACAGTTGTGTGAGAGCCTGTACACACACACACACACACACACACACAGGCAGGAAGGCCTTTGACACAGTTCCCCACAAGAGATTAGTGCAGAAGCTGGAGGATCAGGCACACGTAAAAGGAAGGGCACTGCAATGGATAAGGGAATACCTGACAGGGAGGCAGCAACGAGTCATGGTACGTGAAGAGGTATCACAGTGGGCGCCTGTTACGAGCGGGGTCCCACAGGGGTCAGTTCTAGGACCAGTGCTATTTTTGATATATGTGAACGACATGATGGAAGGAATAGACTCTGAAGTGTCCCTGTTCGCAGATGACGTGAAGTTGATGAGAAGAATTAAATCGGACGAGGATGAGACAGGACTGCAAAGAGACCTGGAGAGGCTGGACATGTGGTCCAGTAACTGGCTTCTCGAATTCAATCCAGCCAAATGTAAAGTCATGAAGATTGGGGAGGGGCAAAGAAGACCGCAGACAGACTATAGGCTAGGTGGACAAAGACTACAGACCTCACTCAGGGAGAAAGACCTTGGGGTGACCATAACACCGAGCACATCACCGGAGGCACACATCAACCAAATAACCGCTGCAGCATACGGGCGCCTGGCAAACCTGAGAATAGCGTTCCGATACCTTAATAAGGAATCGTTCAAGACACTGTACACTGTGTATGTTAGGCCCATACTGGAGTATGCAGCACCAGTCTGGAACCCACACCTGGTCAAGCACGTCAAGAAGTTAGAGAAAGTACAAAGGTTTGCAACAAGGCTAGTCCCAGAGCTCAAGGGAATGTCGTACGAGGAAAGGTTAAGGGAAATCGGACTGACGACACTGGAGGACAGAAGGGTCAGGGGAGACATGATAACGACATACAAGATACTGCGGGGAATAGACAAGGTGGACAGAGATAGGATGTTCCAGAGAGGGGACACAGGGACAAGGGGTCACAACTGGAAGCTGAAGACTCAGACGAGTCACAGGGACGTTAGGAAGTATTTCTTCAGTCATAGAGTTGTCAGCAAGTGGAATAGCCTAGCAAGTGAAGTAGTGGAGGCAGGAACCATACATAGTTTTAAGAAGAGGTATGACAAAGCTCAGGAAGCAGAGAGAGAGAGGATCCAGTAGCGATCAGTGAAGAGGCGGGGCCAGGAGCTGAGTCTCGACCCCTGCAACCACAATTAGGTGAGTACAATTAGGTGAGTACACACACACACACACACACACACACACACACACACACACACACACACACATATCTAGAAACGAAGGTCTCAAAGCCATACATTTGGCTATTATATATTTTGCAAATAATATACAACAAATTTAAGATTTATTTATTACGAATTATTATTATTATTATAATAAAAAAGAAGCGCTAAGCCACAAGGGCTATACAGCGCTATTTATTACGAAATGAGCACAAAAATCTAATTTTAAAACTCATTTGTATTTAATAATAACCAATAGCATGGCTCCGTCGGTAAAAATCATCCCTGGGCTCCTCTTTAAGAAATCAAATGGGTATTAAGCACTCTAATTCTCCTTTTGTATATTCGATCCAATTACATAGCTTGCCCTAGTCCCCCCCCCCCCCCCCCCGCTGTAAGAGGAGAGATCATCTCTCCTGCCTGGCATTCTGATGGGACCTTTCCTGGCCGCCTTTCTCTGCTACTAAAGTATAGGACCCTCTCTGAATCCTTCTTCCCAGTTCCCCTTAACGGCATTAGACCCTCTTCTTGACTGGCCAGGCCTCCACGCCCTTCTCATTCACAGCCCCCATCTGCCCTTTTTAGCCCTCCCCCTCCCCATGGGTGGGAAGGGAGACTTGGCAATTTTCATTTTTTTAACAGATCGTTTATTTCAGTTTCTCGAAGACTGAGTTGAGATTCTCATTAAGAAGTGATGTCTTGTATACAGTACATGCTGCATTAGGGCCTGTGCCTGGCCCACTATGACTGCTACAGTATGTGTGGCCCACTATGACTGCTACAGTGTGTGTGGCCCACTATGACTGCTACAGTGTGTGTGTGTGTCCCACTATAACTGCTACAGTGTGTGTGTGGCCCACTATGACTGCTACAGTGTGTGTGTGTGGCCCACTATGACTGCTACAGTGTGTGTGGCCCACTATGACTGCTACAGTGTGTGTCCGTCCCACTATGACTCCTACACTGGGTATGTGGCCAACTATAACTGCTACAGTGTGTGTGGCCCACTATGACTGCTACAGTGTATGTGTGTCCCACTATGACTGCTACAGTTTGTGTCTGTCCCACTACGACTGCTACAGTGGTTTGACCCACTATGACTGCTACAGTGTGTGTGTGGCCCACTATGACTGCTACAGTGTGTGTCTGTCCCACTATGACTGCTACAGTGTGTGTCTGTCCCACTACGACTGCTACAGTGTGTGTGTGGCCAACTATGACTGCTACAGTGTGTGTGGCCCACTATGACTGCTACAGTGTGTGTGTGTGTATGTGGCTCACTATGACTGCTACTGTGTGTGTGTGTGTGGCCCACTATGATTGCTACAGTGTGTGTGTGTAGCCCACTATGACTGCTACAGTGTGTGTGTGGCCCACTATGACTGCTATAGTGTGTGTTTGACCCACTATGACTGCTACAGTGTGTGTGTGTCTGGCCCACTATGACTGCTACTGTGTGTGTGTGGCCCACTATGACTGCTACAGTGTGTGTGTGGCCCACTATGACTGCTACAGTGTGTGTGAGGCCCACAATGACTGCTACAGTGTGTGTCTGGCCCACTATGACTGCTACAGTGTGTGTTTGACCCACAATGACTGCTACAGTGTGTGTGTGTGTGTGTGTGTGTGTGTGTGTGTGTGTGTGTGGCCCATAATGACTGCTACAGTGTGTGTGTGTGTGTGTGTGTGTGTGTGTGTGTGTGTGTGTGTGTGTGTGTGTGGCCCATAATGACTGCTACAGTGTGTGTGTGTGTGTGTGTGGCCCACTATGACTACTACAGTGTGTGTGTGTGGCCCACTATGACTGCTGCAGTGTGTGCGACCCACTATGAGTGCTGCAGTGTGTATGTGTGGCCCACTTTGACTGCTGCAGTATGTGTGGCCCACTATGACTGCTGCAGTGTGTGGTGGCCCACTATGACTGCCATAGTGTGTGTGGCCCACTATGATTGCTGCAACGTATGTGGCCCACTATGACTGCTGCAGTGTGTGTGTGGCCCACTATGATTGGTGCAGTAGTTGTGGGTCACTATGACTGCTGCAGTGTGTGTGGCCCAGTATGACTGCTGCATTGTGTGTGGCCCACTATGACTGCTGCAGTGTGTGTGGTATACTGATGGGCCACAGTATATCATCCACCTTGATGATTATCCACCTGAATCATCATTAACCTGAATCATCCACCTTAATCATCATTAACCTGAAACATCATCCACCTGAATCATGCACCTGAAATATCGTGCACCTGAAATATCATGCACCTGAAATATCATGCACCTGAAATATCATGCACCTGAAATATCATGCACCTGAAATATCATGCACCTGAAATATCATGCACCTGAAATATCATGCACCTGAAATATCATGCACCTGAAATATCATGCACCTGAAATATCATGCACCTGAAATATCATGCACCTGAAATATCATGCACCTGAAATATCATGCACCTGAAATATCATGCACCTGAAATATCATGCACCTGAAATATCATGCACCTGAAACATCATCCACCTGAATCATGCACCTGAAATATCGTGCACCTGTATCATCATCCACCTGAATCATCATCCACCTGAATCATCATCCACCTGAATCATCATCCACCTGAATCATCCACCTGAATCATCATCAACCTGAAACATCATCCACCTGGATCAAAATTCACCTGCATCATCATTTACCTGTATCATCATCCAACTGGATCATCATCCACCAAGAGGAGGCAGGTGCTTGGTGTCATCTGGTAGAAACTACTGGTTCACCCACTGGGTAAAACACACAACAAGGCACTGGTTCACCCACTGGGTAAAATATACAACAAGGCACTGGTTCACTCACTGGGTAAAACATACAACAAGGCACTGGTTCACCCAGTGGGTAAAACACAGCAAGGCACTGGTTCACCCACTGGGTAAAACATACAACAAGGCACTGGTTCACCCACTGGGTAAAACACAGCAAGGCACTGGTTCACCCACTGGGTAAAACACAGCTAGGCACTGGTTCACCCACTGGGTAAAACACAGCAAGGCACTGGTTCACCCACTGGGTAAAACACAGCTAGGCACTGGTTCACCCACTGGGTAAAACACAGCAAGGCACTGGTTCACCCACTGGGTAAAACACAGCAATGCACTGGTTCACCCACTGGGTAAAATACAGCAAGGCACTAGTTCACCCACTGGGTAAAACACAGCAAGGCACTGGTTCACCCACTGGGTAAAACACAGCAAGGCACTGGTTCACCCACTGGGTAAAACACACAAGGCACTGGTTCACCCACTGGGTAAACCGAAGGGACTGGTTCACCCACTGGGAAAAACACAAGGCACGGTTCACCAACTGGGAAAAAACGCAAGACTGGGTTTACCCTGGGGAAAAAACAGCAAGGCACTGGGTTCCCACTGGGTAAAACCAGCAGGACTGGTTCCCCCCTGGGGAAAACACAGCAAATGGTTTACCCACTGGGGAAAAAACACAAGGGACTGGTTCCCCCACTGGGAAAACATACAACAAGGCACTGGGTTCCTACTGGGGAAAACAACAAGGCACTGGGTTAACTGGGGAAAACACAAAGGACTGGTTACCCACTGGGTAAAACCACAAGGCACTGGTTCACCCACTGGAAAAAAACACAAAGGGCCCGGTTCCCCCTGGGTAAACATACAACAAGGCACTGGTTCACCCACTGGGTAAAACACAACAAGGCACTGGTTCACCCACTGGGTAAAACACAGCAAGGCACTGGTTCACCCACTGGGTAAAACACAGCAAGGCACTGGTTCACCAACTGGGTAAAACACAGCAAGGCACTGGTTCACTCACTGGGTAAAACACAGCAAGGCACTGGTTCACCCACTGGGTAAAACACAGCAAGGCACTGGTTCACCCACTGGGTAAAACACAGCAAGGCACTGGTTCACCCACTGGGTAAAACACACAAGGCACTGGTTCACCCACTGGGTAAAACATACAACAAGGCACTGGTTCACTCACTGGGTAAAACACAGCAAGGCACTGGTTCACCCACTGGGTAAAACACAGCAAGGCACTGGTTCACCCACTGGGTAAAACACAGCAAGGCACTGGTTCACCCACTGGGTAAAACACACAAGGCACTGGTTCACCCACTGGGTAAAACATACAACAAGGCACTGGTTCACCCACTGGGTAAAACACAGCAAGGCACTGGTTCACCCACTGGGTTAAACACAGCAAGGCACTGGTTCACCCACTGGGTAAAACACAGCAAGGCACTGGTTCACCCACTGGGTAAAACACAGCAAGGCACTGGTTCACCCACTGGGTAAAACACAGCAAGGCACTGGTTCACCCACTGGGTAAAACACAGCAAGGCACTGGTTCACTCACTGGGTAAAAGACAGCAAGGCATTGGTTCACCCACTGGGTAAAACACAGCAAGGCACTGGTTCACCCACTGGGTAAAACACAGCAAGGCACCGGTTCACCCACTGGGTAAAACACAGCAAGGCACTGGTTCACCCACTGGGTAAAACACAGCAAGGCACTGGTTCACTCACTGGGTAAAACACAGCAAGGCACTGGTTCACCCACTGGGTAAAACACAGCAAGGCACTGGTTCACCCACTGGGTAAAACACAGCAAGGCACTGGTTCACTCACTAAACACAGCAAGGCACTGGTTCACCCACTGGGTAAAACACAGCAAGGCACTGGTTCACCCACTAAAACACAGCAAGGCACTGGTTCACCCACTGGGTAAAACACAACAAGGCACTGGTTCACCCACTGGGTAAAACACAGCAAGGCACTGGTTCACTCACTGGGTAAAACACAGCAAGGCACTGGTTCACTCACTGGGTAAAACACAGCAAGGCACTGGTTCACCCACTGGGTAAAACACAGCAAGGCACTGGTTCACCCACTGGGTAAAACACACAAGGCACTGGTTCACCCACTGGGTAAAACACAGCAAGGCATTGGTTCACCCACTGGGTAAAACACAGCAAGGCACTGGTTCACCCACTGGGTAAAACACAGCAAGGCATGGTTCACCCCCGGGGAAAAAACAGCAAGCCTGGCACCCACTGGGAAAAAACAGCAAGGACTGGGTTACTCACTGGGGAAAACACCAAGCCGGTTCACCCCCTGGGAAAAACCGGGATTGTTCACCCACTGGGTAAAAACGCAAGGCATGGTTCACCCACTGGGGAAAACACAGCAATGCACTGGTTCACCCACTGGGAAAAACAGCAAGGCACTGGTTCACCCCCGGGTAAAAAACAGCAGACTGGTTCACCCACTGGGTAAAACAAAGGCCTGGTTCACCCACGGGGAAAAAACAAGGCATGGTTACCCCTGGGGAAAAACAGCAGGGACTGGTTCACCCCCTGGGGAAAAAAGCAAGGCACTGGGTTTACCCACTGGGTAAAAAAAAAGGACTGGTTTACCCCCTGGGGAAAACACACAAGGGAGGGTTTCCCCACTGGGTAAAAAAACAGCAAGGCACTGGTTTACCCACTGGGTAAAAACACAAAGGGACTGGTTCACCCACTGGGGAAAAAACAGCAAGGCATGGTTCACCCACTGGGAAAAAACGCAAGGCACCGGGTTTACCCCCGGGAAAAAACAACACTGGTTCACCCACTGGGTAAAACAACAAGGACTGGTTCACCCACTGGGAAAACAAACAAGGGACGGTTCACCCCCTGGGAAAAAACAACAACTGGTTCACCCCCTGGGAAAACACAGCAAGGCACGGTTCACCCACAGGGAAAAACCGCAAAGGGACTGGGTTCCCCACTGGGAAAAACGCAGGCACTGGTTCCCCCCTGGGAAAAAAAAGAAGGACTGGTTCACCCACTGGGAAAACACAGCAAGGCACTGGTTTACCCACTGGGAAAACACAGCAAAGGGACGGTTCACCCACGGGAAAAAACAGCAAAGGGACTGGGTTCACCCACTGGGTAAAACACAGCAAGGGACTGGTTCACCCACTGGGTAAAAAACAGCAAGCACTGGCACCACTGGGAAAACACAG
Organism: Cherax quadricarinatus; assembly: GCF_038502225.1. NCBI lineage: Eukaryota > Metazoa > Arthropoda > Malacostraca > Decapoda > Parastacidae > Cherax > Cherax quadricarinatus. Next base: position 32,124,419 of record NC_091296.1, on the reverse strand, counting down.
CAAAGGGATGGTTCACCCACTGGGTAAAACACAGCAAGGCACTGGTTCACCCACTGGGTAAAAAACAACAAAGGGACGTTCACCCCGGGGAAAAACAGCAAGGCACGGTTCACCCACGGGTAAAACACAGCAAGGACTGGTTCACCCCTGGGGAAAAAACAGCAAGGCACGGTTCCCCAGGGTAAAACCCAAAACCCTTTTTTACCCACTGGGAAAAAACGCGGCACTGGTTCACCCACTGGGAAAACACGCGGACGGTTACCCCCGAAACACAGCAAGGCACGGTTCCCCCCTGGGTAAAAACCCCAGCAAGGGACTGGTTCCCCCTGGGAAAACACCAAAAAACACTGGTTCACCCACGGGTAAAAACACAAGGACTGGGTTTACTCACTGGTAAAAACACAGCAAAACACTGGTTTACCCACTGGGAAAACACAAAGGGACTGGTTCACCCACTGGGTAAAACCCGCAAAACACTGGTTCACCCCCTGGGAAAAACACAAGGCACTGGTTCACCCACTGGGAAAAAAACAACAAAGGGACTGGCCCCCACTGGGTAAAACACAACAGGGACTGGTTCCCCCCGGGGAAAACACAGCAAGGCACTGGTTCACCCACTGGGGAAAACACAGCAGGCCTGGTTCACCCACTGGGAAAAACCAAACACGGTTCACCCACTGGGGAAAAAAAAAGCAAGGCACTGGTTCCCCGGGTAAAACACAAAGGCACTGGGTTTACCCACGGGTAAACACAGCAAGGATGGTTCACCCCCGGGTAAAACACAGCAAGGGCACGGGTTTACCCACTGGGGAAAAAACAGCAAGGCATGGTTCACCCACTGGGTAAAACACAACAAAAGGGACGGTTCACCCCCTGGGAAACACAGCAAGGACGGTTCACCCACTGGGAAAAACACAAGGCACTGGTTACCCCCGGGTAAAAACAACAAGGCACTGGGTTTCCCCACTGGGAAAAACAGCAAGGCACTGGGTTCCCCACGGGAAAAAAAACGCAGGCACTGGTTCACCCATGGGAAAACACAGCAAAGGGACTGGTTCACCCACTGGGTAAAACACAGCGGCACTGGTTCATTTACTGGGAAAACACAGCAAAGGGATGGTTCACCCCCTGGGAAAACACAGCAAGGCACGGGTTTACCACGGGAAAACACAGCAAGGCACTGGGTTTACCCACTGAAAAAACACACAAGGCCTGGTTCACCCACGGGTAAAAAACAACAAGGCACTGGTTCACCCCCTGGGTAAAAAAAACAGCAAAAGGGACTGGTTCACCCCCTGGGGAAAAAACAGCAAGGCACTGGTTCACCCCCTGGGAAAAAACAGCCCAAAGGGCCCGGTTACCCCCTGGGAAAAAACAGCAAGGCACGGGGGCACCCCCCTGGGAAAAAAACAGCAAAAGGGACTGGTTCACCCACTGGGTAAAAAAACAGCAAAACACTGGTTCACCCCCTGGGGAAAACACAGCAAGGACTGGTTACCCACTGTGTAAAACACAGCAAGGCACTGGTTCACCCACTGGGTAAAACACACAAGGCATGGTTCACCCCCGGGGAAAAAAAACAAGGCACTGGTTCACCCCCTGGGGAAAAAACAGCAAGGCACTGGGTTACCCCCTGGGTAAAACACAGCAAGGCACTGGGTTACCCACTGGGTAAAACGCAGGGACTGGTTCACCCACTGGGTAAAAAACACCCAAAGGGACTGGTTCACCCCCTGAAAAACACAAAGGGACTGGGCCCCCCCTGGGGAAAAAACAGCAAAGGGACTGGTTCCCCCTGTAAAACACAGAAGGGACTGGGTTTACCCCCTGGGGAAAAAACACAAGGGGACTGGTTACCCCCTGGGGAAAAAACAAAAGGCACTGGTTCACCCCCTGGGAAAAAACAGCAAGGCACTGGCACCCCAAAACACAGCAAGGGCCCTTTACCCACTGGGTAAAAAACCGCAAAACACTGGTTCACCCCCCTGGGGAAAACACCAAGGCACTGGTTCACCCACTGGGGAAAAATTTTTACAAAGTTTCTTACTGGGGTTTATAAAGTTTTGATAAACTCAACAGTGGGGGAAAATTTTTATTTTCAATCTTTTTAAAATACCTTACTCCCCCTCTCTCTCTTTCTTCTTTCCTTTTCCCTTTTTTCTTCTCCTTTCTTCTCCCCTTTTCCTTCTCTCTCCCTTTTCTTTGCCCCCCCTGTCTCTTGCTCCCTCTCTGTCTCTGCCGCCCCCCCTGTTTGGGCTTTTTTCTGTCTTTTCTCTCATTTCTGCCCCTTCTGTCCTCTCTCTCCCTCTCTGTCTGTCTCTGTCTCTCCCCTTTACTTCCATTCGTCTCATGTCAATGTGCTTTCATCTCTTTTTATCCTCTTCATATCACTGTCATGCGTTGTGACGCGTCCTGTCCCTGTGTGTCTTGTCTTGGTGTATCCTGCCCTGGTGTGTCCTGTCCTGGTGTATCCTGCCCTGGTGTGTCCTGTCCTGGTGTATCCTGCCATGGTGTGTCCTGTCCTGGTATCCTGCCCTGGTGTGCCCTGTCCTGGTGCATCCTGCCCTGGTGTGTCCAGTCCCCGCGTGTCCTGCCTGGTGTGTCCTGCCTTGGCGTGTCCTGCCCTGGTGTGTCCTGTCCTGGTGTGTCCTGTCCTGGTGTGTCCTGCCCTGGTGTGTCCTGCCCTGGTGTGCACTGCCCTAGTGTGTCTTATCCTGGTGTGTCCTGCCACGTGTGTCCTGTCCTGGCGTGTCCTGCCCTGGTGTGTCCTGCCCTGGTGTGTCCTGCCCTGGTGTGCACTGCCCTAGTGTGTCTTATCCTGGTGTGTACTGCTCTGGTGTGTCCTTTCTTGTCGTGACCTTCTCTGGTGTGTCTTGTCCAGGTGTATCTTGCCCAGGAGCGTCCTGTCTCGGTGTATCCTGCCCAGGTGCGTCCTGTCCTGGTGTGCCCTGCCGTGGCATGTCCTGCCCTAGTGTATCCTACCCTGGTGTGTCCTGCCCTGGTGTGTCCTGTCCCGGTGTGTCCTGCTCTGGCGTGTCCTGTCGTGGTGTGTCCTGTCCTGGTTTGTCCTGCCCTGATGCGTCCTGTCCTGGTGTGTGCTGCCCTGGCGTGTCTTGCCCTGGTGTGTACTGCCCGGTGTGTCCTGCCCTGGTTCGTCATGCCCTGGTGTGTACTGCCCTGGTGTGTCCTGCCCTGGTGTGTCGTGTCATGGTGTATCCTGCCCTGGTGTGTCCTGCCTTGGTGTGTCCTGTCCTGGTGTGTCCTGCCCTGGTGCGATTTGTCCTGGTGTGTGCTGCCCTGGTGTTTACTGCTCTTTTCTGTCCTGCTCTGGTGTGTCTTGTCCCGGTGTATACTGTTCCGGCGTGTCCTGTCCTGGTGTGTACTGCCCTGGTGTGTCCTGCCCTGGTGTATCCTACCCTGGTGTGTCCTGCCCTGGTGTGTCCTGCCCTCGTGTGTCCTGCCCTCGTGTGTCCTGCCCTCGTGTGTCCTGTCCTCTTGTGTCCTGCTCTGGTGTGTCCTGCCCTTGTGTGTCCTGCCCTGGTGTGTCCTGTCCTGGAGCGTCTTATTCTGGTGTGCCCTGCCTGGCATGACCTGCCCTGGTGTATCCTACCCTTGTGTGTCCTGTCCTCGTGTGTCCTGCTCTGGTGTGTCCTGTCCCGGTGTATCCTGCCCACGTGCGTCCTGTCCTGGTGTGCCTTGCCCTGGCGTGACCTGCCCTGGTGTATCCTATCCTGGTGTGTCCTGCCCTTGTGTGTCCTGTCCTGGTGTGTAATGTCCTGCTGTGTACTGCTCTGGTGTATCCTGCCCTGGTGTGTCCTGTCCAGGTGTGCCTTGCCCTGGTGTGTCATGCCCTGGTGTGTTCTGCCCTGGTGAGTATTGCTCGGGTGTGTCCTCTCCTGGTGTGAACTGCCCTGGTGTGTCCTCCCCTGGTGTGTACTGTCCTGGTGCGTCCTGCCCCGGTGTGTACTGCCCTGGTGTATCCTGCCCTGGTGTATCCTGCCCTGGTGTGCACTGCCCTGATATGTTCTGCCCTGGTGTGTCATGCCCTGGTGTGTACTGCCCTGGTGTGTCCTGCTCTGCTGTGTCCCGTCCTGGTGTGTCCTATCCTGGTGTGTCCTATCCTGGTGTATCATGTCCTGGTGTGTCCTGCTCTGGTGTGTCCTGCTCTGGTGTCCTGCTCTGGTGTGTCCTGCTCGGGTGTGTCATGCCCTGGAGTGTCATGCCCAGGTGTTTCCTGCTCTGGTGTGTTCTATCCCGGTGTATCCTGCCCTGGTGTGTCCTGCCTTGGTGTGTCCTGTCCTGGTGTATACTGGCCTGGTGTGTCCTCTCCTGGTGTGTCCTGCCCTGGTGTGTCCTGTCCTGGTGTGTCCTGCCCTGGTGTGTACCGCCATTATGTGTCCTGCCCTGGTGTGTCCTGTCCTGGTGTATCCTGCCCAGGTGTGTTCTGTCCCGGTGTATCCTGCCCTTGTGTGCCCTGTCCTGGTGTGTTCTGCCCTATTGTGTCCTGCCATGGTGTGTCCTGTCCTGGTGTGTCCTGCCTTGGTGTGTACTGCCCTGGTGTATCCTTTCCTGGTGTATGCTGCCTTGGTGTAGCCTCTCCTGGTGTGTCCTGCCCCCGTGTGTCCTGTCCTGGTATGTCCTGCCCTGGTGTGTACTGTCCTGGTGTCTCCTGCCCTGTTGTGTTCTACCCTGGTGTGTCCTTTTGTGGTATATGCTGCTCTGGTGTGTCCTGTCCCGGTGTATCCTACCCTGGTGTACTCTGCTCTGGTGTGTCCTGTCCTGGTGTGTCCTACCCTGGTGTGTACTTCTCTGGTGTGTCCTGTCCCTGTGTATCATGCCCTGGTGTGTTCAGTCGTGGTGTGTCCTGCCCTGGTGGGTCCTGTCCTGGTGTATCCTGCTCTGGTGTGTCCTGTCCTGCTGTATCCTGCTTGCGTGTCTCCTGTCCTGGTGTGCCTTGCCCTTTTGTGTCCTCCCCTGTTACATCCTGCTCTGGTGTTTCCTGTCCCGATGTATCCTGCCCTGGTGTGTCCTGGCCTGGTGTACCCTGTCTCTTTGTATCCTGCCTGGTGTGTCCTGCTTTGGTGTGTTGTGTCCTGGTCTGTCCTGCCCTTGTGTGTCCTGCCCTGGTGTATCCTGCTCTGGTGTGTCCTGACCCGGTGTATCGTGCCCTGATGTATCCTTCTCTTGTGTGTCCTGCCTTGGTGTATCCTGCTCTGGTGTGTCCTGACCCGGTGTATCGTGCCCTGATATATCCTTCTATTGTGCGTCCTGCCCTGGTGTATCCTGCTCTGGTGTATCCTGCTCTGTGAATCCTGCAATGGTAGACTGTTATATCCATTGGTAGGCTTTTTTTAAGTATGGGTGACTGTGTGAGTAAAGCAGGAAAGGGCCCAGGAAGAGGCATAGGGAAGAGCATGGCCAGGGAAGAGCATGGCCGGGGAAGAGCAGGGCCCAGGAAGAGCAGCCGGGAAGAGCATGGCCAGGAAGAGCATCCCAAAGGGAAGAGCAGGGCCCAGGGAAGGCATGCCAGGGAAAACATGGCCAGGAAGAGCATGCAGGAAAGAACATGCCAGGGGAGAGGGTGAAGTGTTCATGGTATGTTAGCAGCATAAGGCTGCTCTACTAACTAGACCAGACCAGCACGTCACGGTGTGTCCTAGCTTTATCCTGCCCCAGGTCTGCTATTGACGCCCTGGTCCTCCCCTCACCCAACAACCAATTCTCACCTCACCCAACCCCTATCCTTCTCCTAGCCCCTTCCCTCACTCCAACACCCTACCACCATCCTTCCCTCCTCCACTGCCTTCTTCTCCCCTCACTCTTCACTTTTCTCTCTCCCTCCCCCCTTTTCTCTGCTTCAGCACCATTTACCCTCACTAATACCACTCCTCCAGCACGTCTGCTCACCCTTCCCCAGCACTTCTGCTCCCCCTTTCCCAGCACGGCTCTTCAATCTCACCTTAGGTGCTCCTCACCCACCCCCTGCCAGAAGTGCTCTTTAACTCCTTTCTTCCTAGAAGTGCCCCTTTAACCTCTCCCTCCCCCTAAGTTCAGCTTATCCACCCTCCACCTCTCGCCCCGTGGCTAAAGCTCTCGATTCATACGGCGGGGGTCCGGGTTCAATTCCCGGTGGGGGTGTTTCCTTATATCGGTTGTCAATGTTCCCCATCAGTAAAATGGGTACCTGGGGTTAGTCGACTGGTGTGGGGCGCATCCTGGGACAAAACTGATCTTATTTGCCCGAAATGCTCTGCATGTAAGGGCTTTCTATAAAATAGTATTTCATTGATGTCAGCTAGGACTGTATACCTCGTACGTGTACTTGTAGTAAATAAAGATATTATTATATTATTAGCTGGTAATGATAACATATTCGCCAGGAACAAAGTTCTGACATGGGTTTTTGCCAGATGGTGACCTACCTCTGGCTTCGGAGTGTTGGAGTTTGTACAAATGGAGTACCGTTTACAGCCCTATGATAAGTCCACGGTAAGTCCACCTCACCACAAGTGGTGCTGCATATACAATCGCTGTAGACTCCCTGTAGCTGAGGCATAGCACGTCTTCGGTTTAAATGGTGTCTTGGGTCCGGTGGTGTGAGTCATCTCCAACAGACTCGTTTGCTTATTTTTCCACTCACACAGAGCTCGTATGGAGAAGCAGAAGTGCTGGTGCAGGAGCACTTACGACGAAATCTCTGGTTTCCAAGGGCAGGTGTTCTCGCTGCCATGAGACTCTCAACTCTCAAAAGTTCTGCTACATTTGAGCTAATTCTGAGTGACTCAGGAAATTCTCCAGAGTAATACAGAGATAACTAAGAACAAATATAGTGTGAGGAGTCAGGTGACAATCCGCAAGAGGGTGGTAGTAGTAGTGGTAGTGATGGTGGTGGAAGTAATACCAGCAGTAATAGCAGTAATAGTAGTAGTAGTAGTAGTGGTGGTGGTGGTGGTGGTGGTGGTGGTGGTGGTGGTGGTGGTGGTGGTGGTGGTGGTGGTTGTGGTGGTAGTACAACTGTGGTTTAGGTTGATGTAGGTTTGCCAGGACTGGTCTTGGCCCGGGTCTTCTCTGTATGGTGACCCGGCGGTGTTTCCGAAGGAGTATCGGAGTTGGTACAAGTGATGTACCGGTGAGTCTTCTTCAGCACAAGTGGTGTAGCAGTTAGCTACAGTAGTCGTCCTGTAGCTGGGGTACACCACGTCTTGGGGTCAAGTGGTGTCAGGGCCGGTGTTCTCGCTGGTATGACGCTTTCAACTCTCAAAAACTCTGCTCCGTTTGAGCCATTACTGACACATAAGCCGCAGCCACTGACTCAGGAGATTCTCTGGGGGTGTGTTGAACACCTGACGTCTGAGAGAAGTGACAACTGTGGTGAGATCAGTTGTTAACGTCATGTTACAGCGGTCTCCAGAATGGGTAATATCTTTTGTGTTGAAAATGGTATAAAATACCGACAAGTTGATGATTAAGACACATGTACAGCAGCTGGGTTTCTTTATTGTTGAAACGTTTCGCCTAAACAGTAGGCTTCTTCAGTCAACAACAGAGGTAGCAAGTGTAGTAGTGAAATAAAGATGATGTAATCAGTCCATCAACGTTGCAGAAATAGTATTTAAGGTGGTCAGTCCTTCAGCCTGGAGTAGAGTGGTTAAGCTTCATATCGTTCCAGACTACGGAGCTGAACTTTTCTAAAGGCTGAGGGATTGACCACTTCATATCTCCAGGATTGTTGGACTGATTACATCATCTTCATTTCACTAGGACACCTGCTGCCTATGTATTTGACTGAAGACGCCTACCGCGTAGGCGAAACAATAAAGATACTCAACTGTTGCACGTGTGTCTTAATCATCAAGATTCACGTTATTTATATTCCCAAAGGTGAGGACTTTACACTTTCCCACACCGACCTTCATCTGTCACCTTGCCGCCGACTACAACAATACTGTTTAAATCACTGACGACCAGTGCAGTCTTTCTTCGATTTTGTTAGTCAACGTATTTTTGTGGTGTTTGAGAATTTTCTTATTCCGCTTTTACCTCAGCATCAACTATCACCCTGACACCAGCACCCCGTCTTGCTCTCACCCCAGCTGCACCTCTTCCACTCGCCCCAGCACTGCCCCTTCCCCCAAAAGGGGTCCGGATCCCCCCACTCCGCTGCACCTCTTCCATCACCCCCCATCCCCTTATAACTATCCCCCGACCCCCCACCCCCACCTCTTCCCCACCCCAGCCTCCCTTATTTCACATCCGCATCCCCCCCCGCTTTAAATAACTTTTCGTGTTTTTTATCGCCAACCTTTTCCCCTTATTTCGCGCTTTATGTTGTTGTGGTTAAACTGTATACACAACTCTTTGTTTACGGGGACCGTCGAAGCAAATGGTTTTGTAGTCATGGATGCCAAATGACCTTTTTTTTTTTTCCCGCCGTCATTTATTCAAAAAACAAAGGGGGGGTTTCTTTAAAAATCCCAAAGTTTTGTCAATTTATCATGTCGGTTTTGTTACCAAAACTTTTCAAAAGATGCCGGTGTTTTTACGTTGCTATACGATGCCGCTGGGTTACTGTTGCTACCGATGCCGCTGGTGTTGTTACTGGTAGACCGATGCGCTGGTGTGTTTCTGTTGCTTACCCCATGCCGCTGGTGTTGACGTTAGAACGATGCTGGGTTGTTCTGTCGACGTGGCTGGTGTTTTTACGTTTCTAGTAATGATGCGCTGGGGTTGTTACGGGTAGACGATGCGCGGTGTTTTTACTTGGCCCCCATGCGTGGGGTTTTTTACCGTTGCAGAGATGCTGCTGGGTTGTTTCCGTTGCTGACCGATGCTGCGGGTGTTGTTCTGTTGCAGACCGATGCTGTGGGTGTTGTTATGTTTCTAGACCGATGCTGCGCTGTTTTTACGTTGCAGTACCGATGCGCGGGGTTTTGCTGTGCCGAGCCGCTGGGTTGTTGTGTTTCAGACCGATGCTGCGGGGTTTTTACCGTTGCCAGACGATGCTGCGGGTGTTGTTAGGTTGCTAGACGATGCCGCTGGGTGTTCCGCTGCCAGATTTATGCTGCTGGTGTTATCGTTCAGACGATGCTGGTGTTGTACTGTGCTAGTATGATGCGGCTGGGTTTTTACGCGCTAGACGATGCTGGTGTTGTTTCCGTTGCAGTACCGATGCTGCTGGTGCTGTTACCCCCTAGTACGATGATGCTGGTGTTGTTACTGTTTCAGCCGATGCCGCTGGTGTTAGTTGCAGTAGATGGCTGGTGTTGTTACTGTTGTAGTACCGATGCCGCTGGTGTTGACTGTTTCAGACCGATGCGCGCGTTGTTACGTTACTGGACGATGCGCGGGGGTTTTTGGTTTTATACCGATGCGCTGGCGTTACTGCTGCAGACGATGATGCTGGTGTTGTTACGTTGCTAGTACCGCTGGTGTTACTGTGTAGACCGATGATGCGGTGTTTTTACCGTTTCTGACGGTGGGTGGTGGTTACTGTTAAAAACCGATGCGCTGGGGGTGACCGCGCGTACCGATGCCGCTGGGTTGTTACTGTGCAGCCGAGCGCATTTTTTTACGTCAGATTGCCGCTGGTGTGTTACTGGCTATTTGGGCTGGTGTGTTACCGGGAGACCGATGATGCTGGTGTTGTTACCGTTGCTGGTACGAGATGCTGGTGTTTTTACCGTTGCAGTACCCGATGAGCTGGTGTTGTTCTTGCTGGGACCGGTGCGTGGGTTTTTCCGTTTCTGATTGGGGGCTGGGTTGTTTCCGTTGCCCCGAGCCGCTGGGTTGTTTCCGTTGCAGACTGGGCGCTGGTGTTGACGTTGCCAGGCCCCCCGCTGGTTGTTACTGGGGTACGATGCGCTGGTGTGTTCTTTTCTGCCAGCCGTGGTTTTTACCCTGAAAAAGATGCCGCTGGGGGTTGTATGTTGCCAGACCGAGGGGGGCTGGTGGTTCTTTTCCGAACGGGGGCCGCGGGGGGGTTACGTGCTAAAGATGCCGCTGGTGTTTTTACCTGTAGACCGATGCGCTGGTGTTGTTACCGTTGCAGACGATGCGCGGGTGTGGACGGCAGACCGAGCGGGGTGTTTTTACGTTTCAGACCGATGGGGCTGTTTTTACGTTGCTAGACTGATGCGCGGGGTTGGCTGTTTCTAGACGAGCGCTGGGTTGTTAGTGTTTCCAGACGATGCGCGGGTGTTTACTGTGCAGAATAGCTGCGGGTGTTAGTGTTTCAGACGATGCGCTGGGTTGTTACCGCTGCAGATTGGGTGCGCTGGTGATCGTTGCTGTACGATGCTGGGTTGTTTCCGTTCAGTATGATGCGGCTGGTTGTTTCCCTGATACCGATGCTGGGTTGTTACCGTTTAGACCGAGCCGTGGTGCGTTCCGCCGACGATGATGCGGGTTGTTTCTGTTTTAGTACGATGGGTGGGGTCCTTTTCTGACCGATGCCCCGGTGTTTTTACGTTTCAAAGATGCCGCTGGTGTGTTACCGTTGCTAGACGACGTGCCGTTTTTACCGGGTGGACCGATTGGGGGGGGTTGCTGTTGTAGTACCGATGCGCTGGTGCGTTACGCGCAGACCGATGAGTGGTGTTGTTACGTTGCAGACGATGCGCTGGTGTTTGCTAGACGAGAGCTGGGTTACTGTTTCTGTACGGTGCGCTGGTGGACGTTGCTAGACCGATGCGCTGGGCGTTACCGCTGCCAGTACCGATGCTGCTGGTGTTGTCACTCGTTGCCAGTACTGATGCCGCTGGTGCTGTTACCGCCGCTAGTACCGCGCCGCTGGTGTTGTTTACTGTTGCCAGTACCGGTGCTGGTGCTGTTACCGTTGCCAGCACCGATGATGCTGGTGTTGTTACCGTTGCCAGCACCGATGATGCTGGTGCTGTTACCGTTCGCTAGTACCGGTGCCGCCGGCGTTGCTACCGCTCGCCAGCACCGCGCCGCCGGCGTTGTCACTGCTGCCGGCACCGATGCCAGCCGGGTGTTGCTACGTTGCTGGTACTGGTGCTGCTGGTGTTGTTACTGTTGCTAGTACTGGTGCTGCTGGTGTTGTTACTGTTGCTGGTACTGATGCTGCTGGTGTTGTTACTGTTGCTAGTACTGGTGCTGCTGGTGTTGTTACTGTTGCTGGTACTGATGATGCTGGTGTTGTTACTGTTGCTAGTACTGGTGCTGCTGGTGTTGTTACTGTTGCTAGTACTGGTGCTGCTGGTGTTGTTACTGTTGCTAGTACTGATGATGCTGGTGTTGTTACTGTTGCTGGTACTGATGATGCTGGTGTTGTTACTGTTGCTAGTACTGATGATGCTGGTGTTGTTACTGTTGCTAGTACTGGTGCTGCTGGTGTTGTTACTGTTGCTGGTACTGATGATGCTGGTGTTGTTACTGTTGCTAGTACTGGTGCTGCTGGTGTTGTTACTGTTGCTGGTACTGATGCTGCTGGTCTTGTTACTGTTGCTAGTACTGGTGTTGCTGGTGTTGTTACTGTTGCTGGTACTGATGATGCTGGTGTTGTTACTGTTTCTAGTACTGGTGCTGCTGGTGTTGTTACTGTTGTTAGTACTGATGCTGCGCGTGTTGTTACTGTTGTTAGTACTGATGCTGCACGTGTTGTTACTGTTGTTAGTACTGATGCTGTTGTTGTTACTGTTGCTAGTACTGTTGCTGTTGTTACTGTTGCTAGTACTGATGCTGCGGGTGCTACTGTTGCTAGTACTGATGCTGCGGGTGTTACTGTTGCTAGTACTGATGCTGCTGGTGTTGTTACTGTTGCTAGTACTGATGCTGCTGGTGTTGTTACTGTTGCTAGTACTGATGCTGCTGGTGTTGTTACTGTTGCTAGTACTGATGCTGCTGTTGTTACTGTTGCTAGTACTGATGCTGCTGGTGTTGTTACTGTTGCTAGTACTGATGCTGCTGGTGTTGTTACTGTTGCTAGTACTGATGCTGCGGGTGTTACTGTTGTTAGTACTGATGCTGCTGTTACTGTCTGTTGCTAGTACTGATGCTGCTGGTGTTGTTACTGTTGTTAGTACTGATGCTGCTGTTACTGTCTGTTGCTGGTACTGATGCTGCTGGTGTTGTTACTGTTGCTAGTAATGATGCTGCGGGTGTTGTTACTGTTGTTAGTACTGATGCTGCTGTTACTGTCTGTTGCTAGTACTGATGCTGCGGGTGTTGTTACTGTTGTTAGTACTGATGCTGCTGTTACTGTCTGTTGCTAGTACTGATGCTGCTGGTGTTATTATTGTTGCTAGTACTGATGCTGCTGCTGTTGTTACTGCTGCTAGTATTGATGCTGCTGGTGTTATCGTTGCTAGTACTGATGCTGGTGTTGTTACTGTTGCTAGTAGTGATGCTGCTGTTGTTACTGTTGCTAGTACTGATGCTGCTGGTGTTGTTATTGTTGCTAGTACTGATGCTGCTGGTGTTGTTACTGTTGCTAGTATTGATGCTGCTGGTGTTGTTACTGCTAGTACTGGTGCTGCTTGTGTTGTTACTGTTGCTAGTACTGATGCTGTTGTTACTGTTGCTAGTACTGATGCTGCTGGTGTTGTTACTGTTGCTAGTACTGATGCTGCGGGTGTTGTTACTGTTGCTAGTACTGATGCTGCGGGTGTTGTTACTGTTGCTAGTACTGATGCTGCTGGTGTTGTTACTGTTGCTAGTACTGATGCTGCTGTTGTTACTGTTGCTAGTATTGATGCTGCTGGCGTCGTTATTGTTGCTAGTACTGATGCTGCTGGTGTTGTTACTATTGCTAGTACTGGTGCTGCTGGTGTTGTTACTGTTGCTAGTACTAATACTGCTTTTGTTACTGTTGCTAGTACTGATGCTGCTGTTACTGTTGCTAGTACTGACGCTGCTGGTGTTGTTACTGTTGCTAGTACTGATGCTGCTGGTGTTGTTACTGTTGCTAGTATTGACGCTGCTGGTATTGTTACTGCTAGTACTGATGCTGCTGGTGTAGTTACTGTTGCTGGTACTGATGCTGTTGTTGTTACTGTTGCTAGTACTGATGCTGCTGGCGTCGTTATTGTTGCTAGTACTGATGCTGCTGGTGTTGTTACTATTGCTAGTACTGGTGCTGCTGGTGTTGTTACTGTTGCTAGTACTAATACTGCTTTTGTTACTGTTGCTAGTACTGATGCTGCTGTTACTGTTGCTAGTACTGATGCTGCTGTTACTGTTGCTAGTACTGATGCTGCTGTTACTGTTGCTAGTACTGATGCTGCTGTTACTGTTGCTAGTACTGATGCTGCTGTTACTGTTGCTAGTACTGACGCTGCTGGTGTTGTTACTGTTGCTAGTACTGATGCTGCTGTTACTGTTGCTAGTACTGATGCTGCTGATGTTGTTACTGTTGCTAGTACTGATGCTGCTGTTACTGTTGCTAGTACTGACGCTGCTGGTGTTGTTACTGCTGGCACTGTTGCAGCTAATACCAGCCTTTGGCAATGTTATTCATTGTTTGCCGGAATGTGTATACCATCGTGGTACTGGTTGGCTGGGGCTGTCTGATGTTACAGAGAGTAACTGGACGACCAGGGTGAAGTTTCTTTTCCTCTAAAACCATAAGGGTTTATCGCTTCCCATCTATGAAATAAAATGAAGAAAAGTCATTTGATCGCCAGCAAATTATTGCAATTTTTATGGACTTCAAACATTAATACATTTAATACCCTAAAAGTACTGATTACTGTTTCCGTAGAGAACATTATTTATGAAAACCTCTGTCACGGCAGTGTAAGAACACGAGAAAGAAGAAGCACTGCAGCAGGTCTAATGGCCCATGCTAGGCAGGTCCAAGATACACCCGCACTTGAGGCTAGTTAGCACCATACTAGATCTGGCGTCTACATGGGTGTATTGTGGTAGTAAGAGAGTTATTATATTAGCTCTCTCCTAATCACTGATCAATGTTAGGTTAAAAGTTGTCCATGATTTATGTACATTGTGTAAATAGCCTGTGGATAAGGTCTAGAAATGTACGTTAAAACAAAAATAGAATCTTGTGTTATATGACTGTACTAGAAGCTGGCGTACAAGATGGCCAGGTACTGCACACTCTTTAAAAGTACTTATGTACGAAATAGTACATTTTTTGCATAGTTGAATTTAGAGGTTAAATGCTGTTATTTAGAGGCTAAATGCTGTTATTCTACCTTAGCTCATTTCAAAGTCCAACATATCTAAGGTATACTATCATCTCTATGCCACCCACAACAGTCGACTAATATTCAGGTACCTACTTACTGCTAGGTAAACAGGGGCATCAGGTGTCAGAAAGCATTCCCAGAGTTTCCCCTCATGCTGGGGCTCGAACCATGGACAATCAATATGTGAGCTGAGGTGCCAATCGAGCCACGGGACACCCAGCATGACCCCAAGATGTTGGGATCTTCATCGCTTGCCCTGCCCATAGACATGACCTAGTTCCACTAGTGGATTTTTCCCCTGGTGATGCCGTCTCCAACTGCTTCACCTCACTTGTCTGCAGTATATAAACCCGTCTCCACGAATATGCTGCACTTCCATCAAGATTGATGGACTGAAAACATCTACTCCAGGCAGAGGGACTGATTACCTCAAACTACTCATTTTCTACCTTTCTTATCTGTGTTGAATTGATTGATGAAGCCACTAGCTGGCGCAACGTGTCCACAGCAAATTTACCCAAATGAATCATAAGTGTCTCATTCATCAGTTCACAAACAGCCGGCACACAGGAGACGTATATGACGACGTTGGGGTCTATCAAGTAACTTCTGCGTCTTGTTACTTAACATTGGTCCATAACTGGTTTATTATTATGGAGTTATTAAACCACTTATGGAGTTATTAAACCACTGGTGGAGCTGACCAAACCATTTATGGAGCTTATTAAACCACTAGTGAAATTTGCTGAAGCTGTGGAATTTACTAAACACCAACAGCGACCTTGGTATCCTCTGCAAGGTCTTAAGAATTTCTCTTTCAGATTTTGTTGAAGGTCTCCTAGTGGATTAATCGAAGCACATTTGTTGCAAATGAGGCAGAAACACGAGGTGTGAAGTCTTGCAGAAGCGTGAGTCTGCAAGAAACACATGGTTGGAACCCCTTGCTCAAGCGTGAGTCTGCAAGAAACTAGTAACACTAGCAGGAATATCACTAAATGTTTGAGTGGAAGGTGCACTTACTGATGTTCTGCTTGGAACTGAGTTGTGGGGGACCGGAGAGGCGCTTAATGTGCTTTATACTGTTGAGTTACGTGTGTGTGTGTGAGACAGTTGTGGGGTGCAGGGTGTTGTGTGATACAAGCTTGTGTTGAGCCACTCACACTTGCACGCTCGCTCGCTCACACACACACACACACACACACACACACACACACATACAGTATCGTTATTCAGTGCTCCCAGTATTTAGCATTCTATGTGCAACTCTTGGGTATCTTTATTGAGGAAACGTTTCGCCACACAGTGGCTTCATCAGTCCATTCAAAGGAGAATCTTGAAGAACAGGAGGAGAATGAGGTAATCAGTCCCTCAGCCTTGAATCGATGTGTGCGGAGAAGGAGCTTATAAACCGTAGGCAGGAGAGGTGCAGCAGTCGTGGGTGGTGTCACATTTGTTCAATGTGGAAGTAGGTCGTGCCCAAGAGTTAGGCAAGCGAAGAATTCCCAAGTATTAAGATCCCAAAAAGTTGCAGTGTCTGACAGGATTGTAGATGAATGGTTCAGAGAACCGACACGTTGATAAATTAGACACATGTGCAACTCTTGGGTATTAGACACATGTGCAACTCTTGGGTATTAGACACATGTGTCTAATTTATCAACGTGTCGGTTCTCTGAACCATTGATCTACAATTTAGCATTCTAGTTGTTGTCTTAGGTTATTGTCAGCGGTTATTGTGCACGATAGACTCAGTGAATATACCTACAAGAGTATAACAAAGTTTCCAGAGTCTGGAAGGTGGGTGAGGGGTGAGGGGCTGGTCAGTGATACTGGCAGCAGTGTTAACAAAAGTGATCACAACAGTTATTAACAACAGGTCCAGGTTGTGACCTTAACTAAAAAAAAAAGTGCAAATATCTGGTCAGTGATGGCCGTAGTGCAGTGATTTGAAAAATAAAGACAAAAGAAAATAGAGAGTCAATTCTCCAACTGGTTGGTGTTGCCAGAAGTGAGCTGTGAATACAATTAATATCATAAAGTCCTCGCTATAACCACAGTAATAAGGATAAACGTGTAAATACCACCGTCTTGATGGGATTGGGTCAGCGACGACAACAAGACTGTACGATAAGAAAAGTATAAAAAAAATAAGTGAAATGAGCATTGTACGACATTATCAGAAGCCACTACGAGGACTTCAACAGTGTTGTGACTGCCAACGTCAAATATTCTTCAATATGTGGTAGCAATCTGGTCGGTGTCTTTGTTGTTTGTGCCTCGCCCAGCTGGATGTATAGGATCACTCTCATTATCTTTGAGTGCCAGGAGATAAGTAGGGCAGCCTTGACAGAATATTTAGTAAGTCATTAAGATAACTAAATAATTAGAGCTAATTTTCAACTACATCGGCAGTGATAAGTGCACCTATGAGGTGTCTTTAAAGGATCTCATGAGCTCTATAATAATAAATATTATTATACAAGAGGCGCTCCACATTCGCGAGGGTTATGGGGCCAAGAGCCTCGCGAATGTTGAAAATTCGCGAATGTTTGGTTCCATAAGGGTCAGTAGTTGAACCAGTACTGTTTCTTGTGTATGGAAACATGACAGAAAGCAGAGTTAGCGGTGTATTTGTTCGCCAGGTTTTATGAACACAGTTGTAGTCTTGTGGCCTGTACACCTGCTCGTAGCACAATTAACCAAGGTAGGATTGAGGAACGAGCAAGTCAGTAGTGAGCAAATACTTATATATATTTCTTTCACCATAACAGAATGGAAATATGTGTACAATGTATATACACTGTGTACAAAGAAAGTCTGCAGGAGACACAATGAGAACTGTGGGTGACCAGACTTAAGTCTGCTAATGTTGCTCCATGAGCCTTCAGCATTGCTTCACAACTCCGGTGGGCTTTCTTGTGATTGGCAGTTTATAACTACTATACCCTTAAACTGTTGATTTGCTGGACTGGAGAACATGTTTATGTAAGTGTGTGACATACACCAAATAAAATATAACGTACTCTTAGCATGCCACACCAAGACTACAAATGGATTGGGACAAACTGCATGACTGGTTTGACAAGTGGCTATTAAAATTTAACCACAGCAATTTCAAAGTTATGAAAATCAAAGGAGGACAAAGACGACCGGAAATATTATACAAACTCAGGTGACAAAGGCTGCCTACCTGCTGAAAGAGGACGTTGATATGCTTGCAAGTAGCAAGCATTTCACCTGAGGCACACATCAACCAAATAACCGCTGCAGCAAATGCTAGACTGGCAAATTTAAGGGAGGCCTTCAGGAGGATCAACAAGGAGACATTCACGACCCTATACACAACATATGTTAAGTACATCTTGAAGTATGCAGCATCAGTGTGGCACATCTGATAAAGCATGTAACAAAGCTGGAAAAAGTGGAGAATTTTGTATCGAAAGTAGTCCCAGAGCTGAGAGGTATGAACCATGAGGCAAGGCTAGAAAATCTAAGCCTAATGTGAGGGAAAAGTTCAACAGATAGGAGTAGCGAGCGAGTATATGGTAACTATAGTTTGATTGCCGGCTGCTTGTTAAGGTAGGGTCAGTCTCGCTCCCGCTATCCCCTCCCCACCCCGAAAGGTGACGCGTGGGGCTCCGGCCAAACAGTAATCACTCGACTCACAGCTCCCAGCACAACTGTAAGTAAAAGCCTCTGCTCCTATTCTAGTGGATATTGGTTGAAAGCTTCACTTTTGACCAATAATAAACTTAGTCCTTTCAGTTTTAAGCTCCACATGAGACTTTTCGATAATCACCACCTTTTTTAAGTATCTTGCACTTATCATGGAGAGTGATTTCTTAAGCAGTGGGTAACCTGTCTCTCTTTCCAGCTTGGAATGACAGATCGGGTCACCTGCCAACCAACGAGAAGTGTTGAAGGAGACGGACTGAAACAGGTCTTGAGACGTCACTTCATGATCTACCTACCTGATTAATTGTACAGCAGGACACTACCCCTCATCTTTGCAGTGGTAAAGAACCTGCGTTCCTGTCATCTGGACTGACTATTCAAGGCTATAGACTCTGTGAAGAACTCGTCAGTCGTTAGGTTGTCACCAACACCTGTGACCCCCCCCCCCACATCATCAGCAACGGCTACAATTTCTACAAGACGGTGTCAACCTCAACCAGACACCCCAGTATAACTGTACATATTAGCGTTGAATTCAAATGTCATTTTTTAATTTCATTTTTCATTTTTCTTTCAAGTAGGATACACCTTCATTTTTCAATGTTTTATCTTTGCATTACTAAATAATAAAGTGTTTATCTTTGCGAATTATTATTTCTTTTTCTATTCATTAATTTTCCTGAGGAGGAGCCAGCCTTGGTAATACTGTCTGAAGTTGTTACAGGGCTGAGTAAGCCTTCACAAGTGGCGACCTTGCCAGGATCAACTCGACTGAATCAAGATTCAACTCCATCTCGAATCTACCATTGGAACTTCAACGCCGCATACCACAGACGGTTACCACCAGCCATGAGTAATCATTCTCTATGGTAGGACTACAGTACAGGTATTTAAAAGATTTGGTGATTGTTATAGTCTCAATTTATTGTAAGTCAAGTCAAGGCAGGATATACTAGTTAATTCTGTCACCTTTATTTTTGAGCTTGAAACGATTTGGAGGAATAGACTCTAGGGACCCGAGATTTTCCAGTGACAAGTTGTTTCATTGAGCTCTTTATTATATCAAGGGAACTGTCGTAGGACACTCTTGATTTGTTGGTGAGAAGATTGGATGGTCAAGGGACCCCATTCTACTTACTGTTTGCTCGGAGCCGGCATAGAACCCTCCGTTTTCATTCACACATACTGTTTAATCGAAGCAGGGATCGAACCCTCCGATTTATTTACAGTTTGAGCGGAGCAGGAATTGAACCCTCCGTTTTCTTTGATATATCCGTTTCATTTTCCCCTGGTAGTTTAAGTTATTCTTGCAAGTATGGAGGAATACCAGTTTTGGATGAACGCTGGGAGTAAGTTAGGAATAACGGGGAAAAATTTAGAAGCTTTCATTAGTGCTAAGATCCAGGAAAGGATTGAAAGAGAAAGAATATAAAGAGAAAGAGAGGAGAAAAATGAGAGAGAGAAATGAGAAAGAGAGGAGAAAAAGGAGAGAGAGCGAATTGAAAGAGAAAACCAAGAAAGACAGTTAGAAAGAGAAAGAGAGGAGAAAAACTAGCGTGATAGACTTGATCTTGAGGAGAAAGCTAAAGTACGTGAGGAACAAGTTAGGTTAAGAGAACTTGAGGAAAGAGCAAAAGATAGAGAAGTTAAGGAAAGAGCTAGAGAACATAAGTTAAGAGAAAGAGAAAAAGATCGCGAGGTAGAGAAATCTCGCCTTGAATTAGAGAATAAAAAGTTAACTTTTACACAACAACAATTAGAGGAAGGAGTAATTGAACATCATGCAGCTAGTGCACATATTCCAACACCTAATTTACCTCCCTTCACAGAGGGTGAAGACATTACTTCATACATTATCAGGTTTGAAAATACCGCTACCCTCTGTGAATGGCCTGCTGACACCTGGGCTACCAGGTTAGGAATGTTATTTTCTGGTACAGCTTTGAATATCTATGCAACTTTGTCGCAGGATATCATATGTAATTATAACCTACTGAAGAAGGCAATCCTTAAAGCATATCAAAAAACCACAAATTCTTATAGGAAAGATTTCAGGTATGCCACCTTACAGCATGGCCAAAACTTTCAGCAGTTACAGGTAACACTCTTTCGTTTGTTCGACTTTTGGATAGAGAGTTCAGGAATTGATCACAGTTATGAATCTCTTAGAGACTTCATGGTTGCTGACCAGTTCCTGACAGCTCTTCCTCACCAGATACGAACATTCATTAGAGAACGTAACCTGATTAAAGCTGATGAAGTTGCTGAGGCCGCTGACTTGTATGCTGAGGCTCACAATTCCTATAAAGACCTAAAGGGATCGAACCCTAAGGGCAAGGGTTCACCAGATCATAAGAAAACAAAGCCTCTAATAGAAAACAAACTAACTTCTTTTATTCCTGTTTGTCATTTATGTGGTGTTAAGGGACATAAACGTCCCGATTGTCCTTCTAAGAAGGTCCAAAAAGTTGGAAGATGTTTTAAAGACTGTAATGACCAAGCACCCTTCTGTTCAGGAACAGTTAATGGACTTAATGTATCTACCATTTTACGAGACACTGGATGCACATGTATAGTCATTTCTGATAAGCTGTTCCCTAACCTTAAAGAAACTCATTCCTCTGCTATACTTTCAGACTACTTGGGCCGTACAGACACTTTTCCTACCATCCGTTGTTACATTAGGTCTAAATGGTTCACAGGTTGGTCTGAAGCCGTACTAGCTCCCATCACTTCTTGCTCCGTACTAATAGGTAATGTAAAAGGTGCCATTCTTCCTTCTGAGGTTGACCTTTCATCACCAAAGATGGACATCAGTTTTTCAGCTCCTCTTCCTGTAGAGTCAGAGAAGCCCCTCGAAAGTTCAGATGAGGCAATGTCTCGGGATATTCATGTGGGGTTAGAAACCAGTGATACTACTCTCGAAAGCGAGATAGTAGAATCACCGGTTCACTTGTTAGATGAAAGTGAGGATATCACCTCCGATACTATAAATGTCTTGACTAGGGCTCAGACCAAAGCCCAGGCTTCTCCTACTGTCCATCCTTTGATTTTCCCTGACTTTAAGCCTTTAGATATATCGAAGGACTCCTTTGTCAATTTACAACGTAATTGCCCTTCTCTTCAGAATTGCCATAATGCAGCTAGACAAAATCAAGTTATCCAAAGGAAAAACTTTTCATATAAATTTGAATATATAAAAGGTATCTTGTATAAATCAGTATTCAAATTAAATTCAGATGAGATAGACTATTCCATCTTAGTTGTTCCAAGTCAATGCAGAGAGACTGTTCTTAAAATGGCTCATGACCTGCCAGTGGCCGGACATTTCTCGCATCGTAAAACCTTAAATAAAATTAGGGAAACCTATTTTTGGCCCAAAATGTCCTCAGATATCACTACCTATTGTAGATCGTGTAAAGTTTGCCAACTGTCATCCTCCCGAGGTACCAGGCGAGTACCTATGGTCAAAATGCCAATCTTTACGGTACCGTTTGAAAGAGTAGCTATTGACATCGTTGGTCCTTTATCACCACTTTCATCTGGGGGACATAGATATATATTAACATTAGTTGATTATGCTTCGAGTTTCCCTGAAGCCGTACCCTTAAAGACCATAACTACTACAGAGGTGGCTGAAGCCCTTTTGTCCATCTTCTCCAGAGTGGGCATCCCTAGAGAAATTTTGTCTGACCGTGGGACACAATTCACATCTGACTTAATGCAACATCTCTACCAACTTCTGGGAGTGAAGCCTCTCTTCACAACACCCTATCATCCCAGCTGTAATGGGAGGATTGAGCGCCAGCATTCGGTTCTCAAGTCCATTTTAAGGAAACTTTGCTCCCTTAAACCTAAGGAGTGGCATCGTTACCTACCCTGTGCTTTGTTTGCCATGAGGGAAGTTCCCAGTGACTCTTTGGGGTTTTCACCTTTTGAACTTCTCTATGGTAGACAGGCCAGAGGTCCATTGTCCATCCTTCATGACTTATGGACTAATGAGGACGTGAATGCTGAGGTTCAGTCTTCTTATCAGTTTCTCCTTGACCTTAGATCCAAACTTGAGGAGACCTCTGACATAGTTTCGAAAAACTTAAGCTTGTCAATGGACCAGTACAAAACCTATTTTGATTCCAAAAGTCAGAGGAGAAGTTTTAAAGTAGGGGATGAAGTTCTGGTACTTTTGCCTATCAAGTCAAATAAATTATTAGTAGCATGGAAAGGTCCATATAAGGTATTAAAAATTTGTGGGAAGGTTGATTACCTCATAGAAGTCAAGGGGAAACCTAAGCTTTATCATATCAACATCCTTAAGAAATATTACCGAAGAAATTCGGTTAACTGCCTGAATAACTTTGATTTAGTTTTTCCACACAAACTTGATAAGACAACTGAGGAGTGTAAGGTGTGCGTAATTGACACCTCTAACGTAGACTATGACAGAGAACTACATGACTTGGTGACTCTTGACCACTCGGGTGCAACAAACATTAATATTAATGAGTCTTTGGATGACCATAAGAAACATGAACTACTTCAATGTGTGAGTAACTTCTCAGACGTTTTTACTGATATTCCAGGTGTCACCTCCACGGTAGTCCATAAGATTGACTTAGTCACGGACAATCCTATCAAACGGAAATTATACCCAGTTCCAGTTCACCTTAGGGATGCATTTGACCGAGAGGTAGACAAATTATTAAAACTAAAGATCATTGAACCTTCAGTATCTGCATATTGCTCACCAGTAGTCATGGTTAAGAAGGAGGATAATTCATATAGACTTGCTATTGACTTCAGAGGCCTTAATGCTATAACTCGGTGGGATGCTGAGCCTATGCCCTTAATAGATAGCGATCTACACAAATTTTATGACTCTTCCTTCTTTTCAGAGATTGATATTGCGCAGGCATATCATCAAGTAATGTTAGATCCTTCTTCTAAGCAGTACACCGCTTTTCCTACCCACCAAGGACTGATGCAGTATAGAACTATGCCCTTCGGTTTGGTAACTGCCTGTGCTACCTACGTGAGACTGATGAGAAAGGTCTTGGGTAATATGCCAAATGTTTCAGTTTATTTTGATAACATTTACGTAATGACATCCACGTGGAGCAAGCATATCCAAACATTAACATCAGTTTTACGTAGGTTACGCTCACATGGCCTCACTGCCAAGCCAAAGAAATGCTTCCTTGGGTATAACAAGATTAGATATCTCGGACTGATCCTTTCTAATAACTCTTTGCAGCCTCTCCCCAGTAAGATCGAAGCTTTATTAGAGTTTAAATTCCCCAAAACCAAGAAGCTCATGCGTAGCTTTCTTGGTTCTGTAAATTTTTATGCACGGTTTATCCCGAACCTTACTGATCTTACAGGCATCTTATCTGACTTCCTTAAAAAGTCTGTGAAGGAACCTCTTGAACTTTCCGACGTAGCTCGAGAAAAGTTTCGAGAGATTAAAAATATCTTCTCGAAAGACCCTATACTTAAGATTCCAGATATTTATACAACATTTTGTTTAAGAACTGATGCCTCCAATACCGGCTTAGGTGCGGTGTTACTACAATATCATGATGATACTCCCTTTCCTGCGTGCTTCCTAAGCCGGAAACTCCTTCCTGTAGGAACAAGATACTCTACCATAGAAAAGGAATGTTTGGCCCTTTTGTGGGTATCTCCAAACTTAAATTTTATTTACTGGGAAAAGAATTTATTTTAGAGACGGATCACAAACCTTTGATATACCTAGAAACTTTTAAGGGAACCAACAGTCGCCTCTTGAGGTGGACATTGGCACTCCAAGCTTTTAAGTTTCATATTGTATATATCAATGGTTCATCCAATTATCTCTCTGACTGGTTAAGTCGTGACACTCAGTAGATATGTTGCCTTAAGCGACTTCATATTAGAACTTTTTCCTCACCTATTCTTCTTATACTCCTTGACTATAAGTCTTGGTATGAAGGAGTGAGAGGGAAAAGTTTAACAGATAGGAGTAGCGAGCGAGTATATGGAAACGATAGTTTGATTTCCGGCTACTTGTTAAGGTAGGGTCAGTCTAGCTCTCACTATCCCCCCCCCCCTTTCTCCCCACCCCGAAAGGTGACGTGTGGGGCTCCGGCCAAACAGTAATCACTCGACTCACAGCTCCCAGCACAACTGTAAGTAAAAGCCTCTGCTCCTATTCTAGTGGATATTGGTTGAAAGCTTCACTTTTGACCAATAATAAACTTAGTCCTTTCAGTTTTAAGCTCCACATGAGACTTTTAGATAATCACCACCTTTTTTAAGTATCTTGCACTTATCATGGAGAGTGATTTCTTAAGCAGTGGGTAACCTGTCTCTCTTTCCAGCTTGGAATGACAGATCGGGTCACCTGCCAACCAACGAGAAGTGTTGAAGGAGACGGACTGAAACCGGTCTTGGGACGTCACTTCATGATCTACCTACCTGATTAATTGTACAGGACACTACCCCTCATCTTTGTAGTGGTAAAGAACCTGCGTTCCTGTCATCTGGACTGACTATTCAAGGCTATAGACTCTGTGAAGAACTAGTCGTTGGGTTGTCACTCAACACCTGTGACTCCCCCATCATCAGCAACGGCTACAATTTCTACAAGACGGTGTCAACCTCAACCAGACACCCCAGTATAACTGTACATATTAGCGTTGAATTCAAATACCATTTTTCCATTTCATTTTTCATTTTTCTTTCAAGTAGGATACACCTTCATTTTTTAATGTTTTATCTTTGCATTACTATATAATAAAGTGTTTATCTTTGTGAATTATTATTTCGTTTTCTATTCATTAATTTTCCTGAGGAGGAGCCAGCCTTGGTAATACTGTCTGAAGTTGTTACAAATCCTGCCTCACGAACCCACGAGCGTGTCATGAGAGATTCACGGTATCATGACACAGAAGGGAGAGGAGGGAAGAGTGCATATTGCTGGAGTGAATTAAGGCTTCCCACACTGTACCTTACTAGTGGCTCATCCACAAACTTGAGAAACAGGAAGAATCGAAGGAAAAGTACGCCAGTGGGTCAAGGAAGTTCTGAAGAACAGAGAGCAATTCTACTGGAGGAAGTTTTCTGCTGGGACGACTAGTGCAGTCCTCACAATATCTAGTACTGGGATCTTTACCATTACTCCTTTATATGTAAACGACATGCCACATGAAATTCTTATATATATATATATATATATATATATATGCAAAACAACCACTCTGAAAGAAAAGAGAAATTCCAAGCGCTTTCGTGACTACTCACATTATCAAGGAACTATGAAAGTGAAGCATCCAAGGAAGCTATATAAGGGGTCGGCCAGCACCTCACTATCAGATCCCACAACGGTTAAACACGTGACGCGCGGCGAGCCAACTTGGATAGGTCCTTTGCAAAACTCACCCCCAAGCTATTTATTTGTCCAGTGTATTATTAAATTCTTCCCAAATTCTATTAATTATAAATGGATCTAATTTATATAAACCAAAGGAAATATTCATATTATTGTCAAAACTGCTTTTTATGAAACAAGATTCAATTATATTCCTGTCGACCATGGACTTGCTTGATACTACTTTCTCAACTTTTTGAAAATCAATTGGATGGTTAAAATCTCTTACATGAATAAATAGAGCATTGGAATCTTGTCCAGTTCTAATGCTATATTTATGTTGTTTTAATCTTAGTTCGAGATTTTTACCAGTTTGACCGTAATAAACTTTATCGCAAATTTTACAAGGAATCTTATAGACACATCCATCAGCATTTTGGGGGGAATTCTTAATCAAAGGTTTTTTTACTGTATCAAGATTTTTGAATACAACTTTAATATTAAAAGTCTTAAGAAGAGAAGGCATATCAACCAAGTTTTCATGGTAAGGGAGAACCAACATATTTTTAGTTGAATAAGGCTGGTTGCCCTTTTTTGGATTATAAAAAGTGTTCCTAGCAACTTTAAAAGATTTATCAATTACATTTCTTGGATATTTTAAATCATTACCTATTTCATAAATTTTGGATATTTCCTCATCTATGAACTCAGGACTACAAATTCGTAAAGCTCTCAAAAACATTGATGAGAAAACAGACAGTTTGACTCTATCTTGATGCGAGGAATAATAGTGGACATAGAAACAGTTATTTGTAGGTTTTCTGTAAATTTTAAAATTGAATTCATTATTACCCTTAATAATTAAAACATCTAGAAAAGGCAATGAGTTATTTTCTTCAAACTCAACAGTAAAGTTTATAGAATGGGCTAAGCTATTTAATTTTCCAAGAAAATGGTGTATATCTACATTTTTGGGCATAAGACACAAAATATCATCAACATATCTGAACCATTTAGCTCTATTAGGGAGGATTGTGTTAAGCAACCTTGTTTCA
>NC_091296.1:31688176-31775676 GCF_038502225.1 Cherax quadricarinatus | reverse complement strand
GAGTGTGAGTGTGTGGGTGAGAGTGTGGGTGAGTGTGTGGGTGAGAGTGTGGGTGTGTGGGTGAGTGTGTGGGTGAGTGTGTGGGTGGGAAGGATGACTGGTCACCACTAAAGATAATTCGGTATAAGATCATTACAGTGACAGTCTCTGACACTGTTACACAATGTAACTGATACTGTTACACAGTGTGACTGATACTGTTACACAATGTAACTGATACTGTTACACAATGTAACTGATACTGTTACACAATGTAACTGATACTGTTACACAATGTAACTGATACTGTTACACAATGTAACTGATACTGTTACACAATGTAACTGACACTGTTACACAATGTAACTGACACTGTTACACAATGTAACTGATACTGTTACACAATGTAACTGATACTGTTACACAATGTAACTGATACTGTTACACAATGTAACTGATACTGTTACACAGTGTGACTGATACTGTTACAGTTACTAACACACAGTGTATATTTAGTGTCACACAGTGTAACACTTGTGTTTGTAACACAAGTGACTGGAGACAAAGTAACAGTTTTTTCCTCTCCCATAATTATCTTAGTATTATTAAAATTATAATTCTTAAGAGTCTTACGATCGGGTAAATAATTTATTTCCTCATTTTCTTCTGTATTTTAATATTTTCTTCTGTTATCACTTCTTTTTGTGCGGACGGTGGGCCATAAGTCTTTATGTCTGAGGTGGTGGCCACCCACCTTCATGTCTGAGGTGGTGGCCACCCACCTTCATGTCTGGGGTGGTGGCCACCCACCTTCATGTCTGGGGTGGTGGCCACCCACCTTCATGTCTGAGGTGGTGGCCACCCACCTTCATGTCTGAGGTGATGGCCACCCACCTTCATGTCTGAGGTGATGGCCACCCACCTTCATGTCTGAGGTGGTCACCCACCTTCATGTCTGGGGTGGTGGCCACCCACCTTCATGTCTGAGGTGGTCACCCACCTTCATGTCTGAGATGGTGGTCACCCACCTTCATGTCTGAGGTGATGGCCACCCACCTTCATGTCTGAGGTGGTCACCCACCTTCATGTCTGAGGTGGTGGCCACCCACCTTCATGTCTGAGGTGGTAGCCACCCACCTTCATGTCTGAGGTGGTGGCCACCCACCTTCATGTCTGGGGTGGTGGTCACCGACCTTCATGTCTGGGGTGGTGGTCACCGACCTTCATGTCTGGGGTGGTGGTCACCCACCTTCATGTCTGAGGTGGTCACCCACCTTCATGTCTGAGGTGGTAGCCACCCACCTTCATGTCTGAGGTGGTGGCCACCCACCTTCACGTCTGAGGTGGTGGCCACCCACCTTCATGTCTGGGGTGGTGGCCACCCACCTTCATGTCTGGGGTGGTGGCCACCCACCTTCATGTCTGGGATGGTGGCCACCCACCTTCATGTCTGAGGTGGTGGTCACCCACCTTCATGTCTGAGGTGGTGGTCACCCACCTTCATGTCTTGTGTGGTGGTCACCCACCTTCATGTCTTGTGTGGTGGTCACCCACCTTCATGTCTGAGGTGGTGGCCACCCACCTTCATGTCTGAGGTGGTGGCCACCCACCTTCATGTCTGAGGTGGTGGCCACCCACCTTCATGTCTGGGGTGTGTGGCCACCCACCTTCATGTCTGGGGTGGTGGCCACCCGTCATGTCTGAGGTGGTCACCCACCTTCATGTCTGGGGTGGTGGCCACCCACCTTCATGTCTGGGGTGGTGGCCACCCGTCTTCTTGTCTGAGGTGGTGGCCACCCACCTTCATGTCTGGGGTGGTGGCCACCCACCTTCATGTCTGAGGTGGTCACCCACCTTCATGTCTGAGGTGGTGGTTACCCACCTTCATGTCTAAGGTGGTGGTCACCCACCTTCATGTCTGAGGTGGTCACCCACCTTCATGTCTGAGATGGTGGCCACCCACCTTCATGTCTGAGGTGGTGGCCACCCACCTTCATGTCTGAGGTGGTGGCCACCCACCTTCATGTCTGGGGTGGTGGCCACCGACCTTCATGTCTGAGGAGGTGGTCACCCACCTTCAAGTCTGAGGTGGTGGCCACCCACCTTCATGTCTAAGGTGGTGGCCACCCACCTTCATGTCTGAGGTGGTGGCCACCCACCTTCATGTCTGGGGTGGTGGTCACCCACCTTCTTGTCTGAGGTGGTGGCCACCCACCTTCATGCTTGAGGTGGTGGCCACCCACAATGTCTGGGGTGGTGGTCACCCACCTTCATGTCTGGGGTGGTGGCCAACCACCTTCATGTTGGCGGTGGTGGCCACCCACCTTCATGTCTGGGGTGGTGGCCAGCCTCCTTCATGTCTGGGGTGGTGGCCACCCACCTTCATGTCTGGGGTGGTGTTCACCCAGCTTCATGTCTGAGGTGGTGGTCACCCACCTTCATGTCTGAGGTGGTGGCCACCCACCTTTATGTCTGAGGTGGTGGCCGCCCACCTTCATGCCTGAGGTGGTGGCCACCCACCTTCATGTCTGAGGTGGTGGCTACCCACCTTCATGTCTGGGGTGGTCACCCACCTTCATGTCTGAAGTGGTGGTCACCCACCTTCATGTCTGGGGTGGTGGCCACCCACCTTCATGTCTGAGGTGGTGGCCACCTACCTTCATGTCTGAGGTGGTGGTCACCCACCTTCATGTCTGAGGTGGTGGCCACCCACCTTCATGTCTGGGGTAGTGGCCACCGACCTTCATGTCTGAGGAGGTGGTCACCCACCTTCATGTCTGAGGTGGTCACCCACCTTCATGTCTGAGGTGGTCACCCACCTTCATGTCTGAGGTGGTCACCCACCTTCATGTCTGAGGTGGTGGCCACCCACCTTTATGTCTGAGGTGGTGGCCACCCACCATGTCTGGGGTTTTGGTCACCCACCTTCATGTCTGCGGTGGTGGCCACCCACCTTCATGTCTGCGGTGGTGGCCACCCACCTTCATGTCTGGGGTGGTCACCCACCTTCATGTCTGGGGTGGTGGCCACCCACCTTTATGTCTGAGGTGGTGGCCACCCACCTTCATGTCTGAGGTGGTGGCCATCCACCTTCTTGTCTGTGGTGGTGGCCACCCGCCTTCATGTCTGGTGTGGTGGCCACCCATCTTCATGTCTGGGGTGGTGGCCACCCACCTTCATGTCTGAGGTGGTGGCCAATCACCTTCATGTCTTGGGTGGTGGCCACCCACCTTCATGTCTTGGGTGGTGGCCACCCACCTTCATGTCTGGGGTGGTGGCTACCCACCTTCATGTCTGGGGTGGTGTTCACCCACCATGTCTGAGGTGGTGGCCACCCACCTTCATGTCTGAGGTGGTGGCAACCCACCCTCATGTCTGAGGTGGTAGCAACCCACCCTCATGTCTGAGGTGGTCACCCACCTTCATGTCTGAGGTGGTGGTCACCCACCTTCATGTCTGAGGTGGTCACCCACCTTCATGTCTGGGGTGGTGGCCACCCACCTTCATGTCTGAGGTGGTGGCCACCCACCTTCATGTCTGAGGTGGTGGTCACCCACCTTCATGTCTGAGGTGGTCACCCACCTTCATGTCTTGTGTGGTGGCCACCCACCTTCATGTCTTGGGTGGTGGCCACCCACCTTCATGTCTGGGGTGGTGGCTACACATTATGTTCGAGATTTCAACGGACACATTAGTTGCTATCTAATAAACAATAAAGTGCCTTTAGTTAGTGGATGGGATCTACAGTATCATGGTGAGCTGAGTCAGGTAGCAGTGTTAGTGTTGTCCCTAGCGCACCCAGGCTCCGTTCATCGCTAGTTAATGTGCTGGGTAACCCAAACAGGTTTGGTTGAAACCAGGTTTACCGGCAAGTTGAGGATGAGATATACAGGCAGATACTTAGGCTATTTATTAATGAGTAAATGTGTTAGTCCTATGACCTTGATCATGGTCAAGTGACCGGCATGTTTCATGATTAATTATATCATGAGTGCTTACATGTGTGGCTTATAAACACAGGTTTACCGCTTTTAGTGTAAAATAATATGATATCAATGATGGGAAAGGTCTGGATGATCGATGGGAAACACTCCTGACTCAAAATTTCAGTTATCTTGACAATAATCTTGGATATGAGACACACCTTTGCTGAGCATTTAGGAAACATGGTAAACAATGATCGTATATATTTTTTCCATAGAAAGTTTCTAGTTCAACCCGTTAAAACTTGGCATAGATATATTATTGTTTAATAGAAATGTACGAGACAGTTGAGCAGTTCTCCTGTATGTATAGAAGCTTAACTTCAATACTAGTTAGTAAGTTACATCTATCATACAATAGTACAAAATGTGTTTATAAGAGTGGAGAAAAACCTTAAGTTGGCTGTGATGGCTTCACCTCCCTATTTCAGCATCTCGTAAGACCAACAGAAACCTCATGTGAAACCCACTCGAGGTGTGAAACCCACTCGAGGTGTGAAACCCGCTCGAGGTGTGAAACCCACTCGAGGTTTGAAACCACTATTTCATGAACCTAATTTGGTTCCTCCAACTGACCTTGTTTATGTGCCTGACATACATTATTTGACTTAGTTCTGGTGGCCAGTGTAAATATTTTACATTTCGTCTACACTTATTAATTTGCCGAAGACGGCTTCACTTGTTGGCTTAAAAATTACTGATTATTCTTGACGTTATGTATCATTTTCTCCAAGTTAAGAAAGCGAAATAGTTGGGTTAACTAGTGATAATTACACTTATATGTATGTAAATGTATCTATATCTATCTGTTTATATATATAAACACGCAGTAAGATCACAGTAAATAGGTGACATGACAATATGCAGAATAACCACTGCAAAAAAAAAAAAAAAATGGTGAAACTCCATGATTGTAGGACTGTGTGGTTGAATATTTCTGCTGTGATCATAAAATCCTGTAGGATTGTAGGATCAATGGACAATACAATCCTGTAGGATTGTATTGTCCAGTGGTTTAGCGTCGTGAATTTTGACTTTCCCACGAGGCGGGCTGAAACAACACCTGTACGGTCCGCCGGCTAACCGCAGTGTGTTATTGCATATATATATATATATATATATATATATATATATATATATATATATATATATATATATATATATATATATATATATATATATATGTCGTGCCGAATATGTAAAACCGGTCAATTAGCAAGAACTCATTTAAAATTAAGTCCTTTCTAAAATTTTCTCTTATACTTTTAAAGATATATTTTTTTCATTAATGTTGATGTAAAAATTTATAATTTTGAACCAAAAGGAACTTAGAAAACTTACCTAACCTTATTATAACAAGAACAATTTATTTTAGCCTAACCCAACTAAATATATTTTAGATTTGTTTACAATAATATAATACTAAACAAACACAGTGAAATATATTTTTTTCGTTAGGTTCAGAACGATTTTTGGCGAAATTATTGCATACACAAATTTTCACTTGTCCTATATGGCAAGATGAACGTTGCTATTTAAGCCAAGATCGCAAGTTCTACCTATTCGGCACGACATTATATATATATATATATATATATATATATATATATATATATATATATATATATATATATATATATATATAACGTATATATATATATGTCGTGCTGAATATGTAAAACTGGTCAATTACCAAGAACTCATTTAAAATTAAGTCCTTTCTAAATTTTCTCTTATACGTTTAAAAATATATTTTTTTCATTAATGTTAATGTAAAAATTTTAATTTTGCACCAAAAGAATCTTAGAAAACTTACCTAACCTTATTATAACAAGAGCAATTTATTTTAGCCTAACCCAACTAAATATATTTTATATTTGTTTACAATTATTTAGTACTAAACAAACACAGTGAAATATATTTTTTTCGTTCGGTTAAGAATGATTTTGGCGATATTATTGCATACACTGTGGAAAATACTGTATACATTTTCCAGAAATTCAGTATTTATATGTAAATAGATGGCCATACTGTATTTAATAATATTTATGTCATAGAAAACGGAAAGCCTGCGTCTGGGCAGGAGACTCGCAATCTTGGTTTTGAATTTTGTACAAACGTTGGTGTAATGGGAAGAATTTTTCGTGCTCTAGAGGTTAAAATTGTGTTGACACCTCTCAAATAGGAGGCAAAATTGGTGGATGTGCATTCCTGCATAACTTGAGATATCAGACGACTGGACAAGAGAGCTCCAGGAACCTCAAATAAGCTCTCTATATTTGTGTGTAATTCTGGCCAGCATTATTTTCATAGATTTAGTTAGAGTGAGGTTTTCTGAGTATGATGCACATTAATCTCCAGTCAAATTGGTGAGTGATATTAAGATATATTTTCCTTCTGTTATGTAATTGTGTATATATATAACCATTTATTATTTTTAAAATACAGTCCACAAATTTATATATTTACCAGCATTCCTGGTGATGTATTTTTCATTTGATAATTAATAGGTCCAGAGCAACTTGTGGATATGACAGTGGTAGGTATCGAAGGGGGACATTTTTGCGACCTAGGTGTCCCATATTCCTACTTGTCTATGTAACATTGATAAATAATAATTATCTTTGTTATCATTTACTGTTATGTACATAATGAGTTACATTCAGATAAATGCAATTTTCCACATTTAATTTGCCCGTTGGTCCTTCTTGAACCGGAGGTAATTAGTGAAGTCATTAATTAGTTAATTACTTAATAATTATATGTGAAATGGCAGGAGGTGGATGTTAAGTTCACAGATTTACTGAATGTGTAGTGAATTATAATTATTACAATATTAATTTTGATAAGTCAAGTCTGGCTAAGTTTATATTAATTTGTATGATATTAATTTGATAAGACAATTCTGACCAAGATTTATATCAGTGTATGTGTAATTGATAAGAAAAGTGTGTCTAAAGATTATAATGTGTATAATATTAATTTTGCTATGCCAAATTCTGGCAAGGATTTATTAATTTGTATAATATTAATTTTGATAAGCCAAGTTTGGCTAAAGGTTTGTATTAATGCACATTTAAAATTATATAATTTTTTATATGTAATTGCTAAGCTCAGGTGTAGCTAGGATTTATTCAGAGGTAAGTTGTATCAGTGTTGTAAGTTGTAATCAGTGTTATTAATTAAGTTGAATTTAATACATTGCATCATGGCTGAAAATGAGGAAATTAATGTAGAAGACAAACATATGGAATATAGAGCAAAGAAAGCATCAATGCAAGCTAAAAAAAGGCATGTAACAAAAACATACAATAAATGCTTGGAAATAATGAATCAAGAAACTGTGAATACTGATGATTTAAAATTGTATTTAGATGCTTTAGGGAATAGATATGATTCATACAAATTATATTACAACAAATATGAAGATTTATTAGTAAACTGTGTAGATGAGACTGAAATAGATCTCATGATTAATCAGTATTATGAATTAGAGGAAAAGATTCTTTCTTGTAAAAGTCAGGCCTTGAATAAATTAAAATGTGTAAACCAGGCAGTTATTCAGTCTGCTCCAACAAATAATATGTCTTTGCCAAAACTCCCAGAATTATGTTTACCTGTGTTTAATCCTGGAGAAAACGGGGAGGAATTTTGGTCAATTTTTAAAGCAGCTGTGCATGACAGGAGTGACCTAGCCTGTGTAACTAAATTATTTTACGTCAAAGGACAGGTAAGAGGAGATGCTCACGTACTGATACAAGCCTTTCCCAATGTAAATGACTCTTACAAGGAAGCAGTTGATTTGTTGAAGGTCACTTATGGTAATATAGAACAAAGTAGGTTGGATCTAGTGAATATCATCGTTAATTTAAAATCTCCAGATCACACTTACAAAGGTTTACAACAGTTTAGAGTTAAACTGGAGAGCACTCAAAACTTTAAGTAATAAATATAATCTGAAGGAATCAGACTGGTTATTGAGTGCCATGGTACAGAATAAATTAAGCTGTAAAACACTTGAATGGTACTCGAATAAATATCACATTTGTTATTTTGGTCTGGAGGAAATAAGACTAGGTCTACAAGAATTAATTGTTCAGTTGCAGACCAGCCAACCAACTCATTTTAAAGATGCAACACACAATAACTCTGAGGTATCTGTCAAGTTTCACAAAGGGAAAAATTATCCCAATGTTGTTAATCAAAATTCATTTCCTAAAAAGAGTTGCATAGGTGCATATCAAGTAGCAGGAATCAGAAATAATGATTATCCACAAGGTAAGAAGAATAAGTACCCTCCTAAGAGTAGCCCAGCTAATAAGAAACCAGTCAGAAAAAAGAGAGATTGTCTTTTCTAAGAATTGCAATGCATACAATTCATGGAATGATAAGTTGAAAGATTGGAGGAACTTGACAGATGTATCAGGTGTTTGGGTAATCACAATGTAAAGGATTGTTATGCTAAATTAAACAACTGTTATCAATGTCACAAAGGAAGACACCATATAGTCATGTGTAAAGGTCTATATGATAATGTTGATAATAATGATAATGTTGACAATCGTGACACAACAGTAGCTAATGTAAAAATTGCTGCTAATGTTAATATTGATGGTTTTGCTGAAGTAGCCTTACCTGTGTTACAGGTAAAAATTGATGATAAAAGGCATAAATCTAAAAATGTAAATGCATTATTGGACCAAGGATCCCAGCGTACTTTCATAAAACGTAAATGTCTTGATGGTATGAAAGTACAGATGGGAGATCCCACAACTTTAAAATTATCTGGTTTTCTCTCGGATAAAAGGTCTCAATTGTATGACACTGTTTATGTAACTGTCAGGTTGGGCAATGAGAAAAAACGTGTTAATGCAGTAATTGTAGATAGACTTCCAGAGAAAATAACTACAGTAGGGCTTAGTAAAGCTACAGAAAGACTTTCACATAATGTAAATTTAGCACCTTCTGGTGTAAGTGATGAATCTGTAGGCTCAATAAATATTTTGATAGGTAGTGACTATTATGCCTCCTTTGTAAAGGGTATGGTAAAGAAATGTGGTGTCACCCTTTTGAAGACTGCAGGAGGCCATGTAATGTATGGTAGGATTCCTCGTAATAATAATTCATGACTAGAGGAAACTACAAATACCATAACTGTGTGTCTTACTCATGAAATCGTACCCCAATATAATTCTTCCATAGAGGATGGTGTTGAGCCAGTGCATAAATTGTCGGAATTAGACAGCATTGGAATAAATGTAAATGAAGAAAGTCCAGACGATTCTTTTACTCAGGAGCAATACCTGAGAGATTTAAAATTTGAATCTGGACAATACTGGGTACGACTTCCGTGGAGACTGAACCATCCAGAATTGCCCACTAATTACAGAATGGCATATGGGCAGTTAAAGGCTCAGCT
The DNA here is from genome assembly GCF_038502225.1 of Cherax quadricarinatus. Taxonomy (NCBI): domain Eukaryota; kingdom Metazoa; phylum Arthropoda; class Malacostraca; order Decapoda; family Parastacidae; genus Cherax; species Cherax quadricarinatus. Next base: position 31,766,295 of record NC_091296.1, on the reverse strand, counting down.
CCGCGAACTGAGTAAGACACCAGAATTGTTAACTGCCTATAATGATATAATCGCTGAGCAGTTAATTAATAAATTTATAGAAGAGGTACCTCCTGAGCAAGCCAAAATTTATGGCCACTATTTGCCACATCACGGAGTGAAGAAGGATTCTAAGACCACTCCTTTGAGGATTGTGTTTAATTGTAGTGCCAGGAGTAACAAAAATGTACCTAGTTTAAATGACTGTTTGATGACAGGTCCGTCGTTGACGGAAAAATTAGGAGATATCTTATTAAATTTCAGGATGAAAAATTATGCCTTTACGGCTGGCATAAGTAAAGCTTTCCTAAGAGTGGGTTTACAAGAGGCTGACCGGGATTGTACCTGCTTCTTATGGCCTGAGAATCCTAGTGACCCACTTAGCCCTCTGAAAACCTTTCGCTTTAGGAGTGTATTATTTGGTGCTACATCCAGTCCGTTCCTACTTCAAGCAATGATAAATGCACACCTTAAACGTATGGGAAGTCCACTGAGTAAAGTAATGAGCAAACAATTTTATGTGGACAATTTCCTGGGTGTGACGTCAACTGAAGAGGAACTGTTAATGACTTATGGAGAGGCTAATAAAATAATGCAAAGTGCAAATATGCCTCTGAGAGAATGGAATAGTAATTCGTCCAAATTAAAGGACATAATAAGTAAAGATTTCCCTGGAGATGAAGTGCCAAAATGTAGCAATGTATTGGGATTAACTTGGGATACTGAGAGAGATTTGTTAATGTTAAAACCTAATAATTACAGTATGCCTAATAAATTAACTAAGAGAGTTTTGCTTGGTGAAGTTTTCAAATGTTTTGATCCACTAGGTTTAGTGTCACCCATTACTATAAGAAGGAAATTATTAATACAGGAAGCATGGAAACTTAAATGTGCTTGGGATGAAATTCTACCTGAGGAATTCATTAACAGGTGGGATGAATTAACTGGTGGTTATGAAAAAATTCCAATGTTGGAGTTCCCACGCAAGGTGGCCAATCCAAATGGGAAAAATGTACTTCACATTTTTTGTGATGCTTCAAAATTGGCATATGGAGCAGTTGCTTACCTTCAATGTAATAGTGATATTTCTCTTATGTCTAAGGCTAAAGTGTCTCCAATTAAATCATGTACCTTGCCTCAGTTGGAATTAACAGCCATTTATGTATGTGTCAAATTAGTTAATTATATAAGAAATAAGTTGCAGGAGATAAATATTAGCGACACTGTAATTTGGTCTGATAATGAGGTATCCTTACAATGGATTCGTAATGGAAACAGTAAAATTGTGTACACACAAAACAGAGTCACTGAAATTAATCAGATGCAAGAGAAGTATAATAGTTTGGGTCAGCATATGTTAACATTTAATCATATACCTGGTGAAGAGAATCCAGCTGATTTCTTGTCTCGTGGTTTATCTTATGCTAAATTTGTAAATGCTGTATCATGGTTTAAAGGACCGAGCTGGTTGGTAAATAAAGCTAATTGGCCTGTACAAAAGGCGTATATTGCTCCTGTTGAAATTACTGTGACCACCGCTCCAATAGTTTGTCCTTCATTAGCCATTGATATAAATAGGTATTCTTCTTTACCCAAACTAATCAATGTAACTAAGTTGGTGTTTAAATTTCTAAACAAGATGAATATTTCATTTAAGTTTTCACATCCTCTTGAATATTGGATAAGAGGGTACAGGAGGAAATCTATGGAAATGAGATTAAATTGATGATGGAAAGAAAAATTGTGAAAGGTTCCATAATAGAGAAATTGGGGCTGTATTTAGAGAACAATGTAATTAGGTGCAGAGGTAGGTTACAAAATGCTGAATTGGGTGATTATGCTAAACACCCTATCTTACTGCCCAAAACTCATCATCTAACAAATTTGATTGTTCTAAATGCCCATAAAAATGTAATGCATGGTGGGGTACAAGATACCTTAAATTGTATTAGGGAAACTTTCTGGATTCCACAAGGACGGCAAAGTGTAAAAAGGGTGAATAAATCATGTGTAATATGTCGCCGTGTGGATGCTAGATCCTATATGTACCCAGGTCCTCCACCATTGCCAAAGGAGCGTGTACAATTAGTGAAACCATTTGATGTAACAGGTGTAGACTATAGTGGTCCAATAATTTTAACAGGTACGTCAAATGGTGTTCCACTGAAAGTGTATGTTTGTTTGTTCACCTGTACTGCTACTAGGGCAGTTCATTTAGAAGTGGCACAAGACTTGTCTGCAGAACAGTTTATACAGCTGTTTCGAAAATTTGAAGCTAGGAGATCCTGTCCGAGGTTGATGATTTCGGATAATGCCACAAATTTTGTAGCAGGTGCTCAACACTTGATAGAATTAAATAATAGTAATGATGTTCAATCTCTGTTAATCCAGCGAGGGTATACCTGGAAATTTATTACTCCTAGAGCCCCTTGGCAGGGAGGGCTGTACGAAAGACTGATAGGCACAGTGAAGAGGTGTCTCCATAAAGTACTACACCGGAAGAGAATTAATTTGGAAGAATTCCGTGCAGTGTTAGTGGAGGCAGAAAATCGTATAAATAATCGGCCTCTCTCATACATGAGTGATACACCTGATACAGATGTATTAACACCTTCTCACCTAATATGTGGAAGGAAATTGGAAGCTGCCCCTGTCTATAGAGATAATCCGGAAGAAAGTGAAGAAGATTACAATGATGCGGCAGTGTTGTGTAATAAATTTAAAATGTTAAATAAAGTAATTGATCAGTGGTCTAATGCGTGGCGTAAGGAATATCTTCTTACACTACGTGAACACTTTTATGGTGCGACAGGGGCAGTAAATCGACAAACCATTCAACCAGGTTACATTGTGTTAATTGACACTGAACAACATCGAACATTGTGGCCTCTGGGCAAAGTATTGACATTGTACCCAGATGCACAAGGTGTTGTCAGGAATGTCAAAGTGTTTTGTTGTGGCCAGGAAAGTTTACGCACAATTAATAAATTGATTCCATTGGAATTAGGTGTTCAATCAAACGTAAATGAAAATCTGAGGGAAAGTGACACGAGTGATATGGAAGATAACGCAGACCAAGTGATGCCGGAAGATGAAATCGTAGTAAGACCTACTAGGAGAACAGCCACTCAAGCCAGAACTGGCTGGAATCGTCTCCTAAAGGAAGGAGTAATTTGAATCGTTTAGCAACGAACTCCGGCCTGCCACAGTGTGGAAAATACTGTATATATTTTCCAGAAATTCAGTATTTATATGAAAATAGATGGCCATACTGTATTTAATAATATTTATGTCATAGAAAACGGAAAGCCTGCGTCTGGGCAGGAGACTCGCCATCTTGGTTTTGAATTTTGTACAAACGTTGGTGTAATGGGAAGAATTTTTCGTGCTCTAGAGGTTAAAATTGTGTTGACACCTCTCAAATAGGAGGCGAAATTGGTGGATGTGCATTCCTGCATAACTTGAGATATCAGACGACTGGACAAGACAGCTCCAGGAACCTCAGATAAGCTCTCTAGATTTGTGTGTAATTCTGGCCAGCATTATTTTCATAGATTTAGTTAGAGTGAGGTTTTCTGAGTATGATACACATTAATCTCCAGTCAAATTTGCGAGTGATATTAAGATATATTTTCCTTCTGTTATGTAATTGTGTATATAACCATTTATTATTTTTAATATACAGTCCACAAATTTATATATTTACCAGCATTCCTGGTGATGTATTTTTCATTTGATAATTAATAGGTCCAGAGCAACTTGTGGATATGACAGTGGTAGGTATCAAAGGGGGACATTTTTGCGACCTAGGTGTCCCAAATTCCTACTTGTCTATGTAACTCTGATAAATAATAATTATCTTTGTTATCATTTACTGTTATGTACATAATGAGTTACATTCAGATAAATGCAATTTTTCACATACACAAAATTTCACTTGTCCTACATGGCAAGATGATCGTTGCTATTTAAGCCAAGATCGCAGGTTCTGCTTATTCGGCACGACATTATATATATATATATATATATATATATATATATATATATATATATATATATATATATATATATATATATATATATATATATACCTACAAAACACCCATGGGAGGAGCTGAATGATAGTTCTTGGCCTTTCATCAGGAACTTACAATTTTGCAGAAGGATGAAGTCCAAGCAAATACGTTCAGAGGAAGCGTTTTTGCTCATACGAGGGAAGAGGGACGCAGTAATGGTATCTGCCTCAGGCATACCAACCAGTATCCAGTGCCTTAAAAACTGAATATTTTATAAGGCATTAGAAGACAGCCGGATCACAAGCTGGTAACCCGACTGGTATAACATTAGTGACATGATAATTATCAAAAATTCTGTCAGACTTCGATATACTCTAAAAGACTACATTCTAAATATAGATATGTGGTAGTTGTCTTAAGTACTATTTTTCCATACATTAGAAAATGGGTCCACCACCGACTCATTTAAAGGAAGAGACATCTGTAGTTTATCCAAAACGAAGCCTACCATAGTTTATCCCACAAAATTCTGAGGTAGATGCTGGTTGAACCATTAAAAATCACGCCAGATAACAGACGCTAATTCCTCTGTGTGCTACATGTAAGACAATCCGTCGCATTTATATAACAGTCTGATTTTAGGCTATGGACTATAGCGTCGGGTATAAATGAATCTAATTTGAATAAGCTGCCACTATTATTACATAATGAACATTTATCATGTTCTATAATTACCGATTCCACAATATTCTGTCCAAGCCAAGTGGAACAAGTAACAATGACTTTAGCTTCCGGCCAATTTGCCAAGTTATTGTAAACTCCAATGTGCCTGAAAATCGCATTTGTTACTTGGGCAGTTTGTATTGAATATTTGTGTTGTGATATCTTAATATCTAGGGCCTGTTTTTCCTGGCTTGGTAATGATGGCTCGACTAGGATCTGCCTCTGAATCTTATGGGATTAACTATGGTCATCTTCCGTTTGGATAAACTACATATATCTTCCCCTTTAAAGGAGACCCCTTTAAATGAGTCGGTGGTGGACCAGTTTTCTAATTATAATAATCAAATAAAGCGCTAAACCGACAAGGGTCATGTAGTGCTGTGGGGCATAAAATAGTGCCAGGGCTATGAACAGCTAGGTGGAGAGGGGATCAGAGATGAGAAAACGGCTAGAAAGGACGCTAGGGGCTGTGTGTCAAAGTTTGTATAGCAAAGCATTTGCTGACAAAAGTCCAAAAGTGATCGTAAGTCAAAGACAGAGCTGTATGCGAGAAGGGAAGATAAGTTAGAGTGGTAGGGCAGCGGTGTCGGTGGAGGTAAATCCTGCGAGCTCGCTGGTAAACTGGACAATCCACAAGAAAGTGAAGAACCAATATAGGTACCCGACAAACCTTACAGAGAGGAATGGGGTGTCACTCCATGAGATACCCATGGGTAAGGCGAGTATGGCAATGGTGGTAAGAAGATGATCATTAACCCAAAAGCAGTTTAATAGTGTACTTTATGGTGCATTTCCGACCACCACTGTTGCTAACGGCCGTGAAAACGGGCAGAGATGACAAAATAATCCCTGAATGAGATACCTCTGGAATGCAGGCGGGAGAGATACATGATTATATACACCTGGAAAATCCTAGAGGGACTAGTACCGAACTTACACACGAAAATCACTCACTACGAAAGCAAAAGACTTGGCAGACGATGCAACATCCCCCAATGAAAAGCAGGGGTGTCACTAGCACGTTAAGAGACCATACAATAAGTGTCAGGGGCCCGAGACTGTTCAACTGCCTCCCAGCATACATAAGGGGGATTACCAACAGACCCCTGGCAGTCTTCAAGCTGGCACTGGACAAGCACCTAAAGTCGGTTCCTGACCAGCCGGGCAGTGGCTCGTACGTTGGTTTGCGTGCAGCCAACAGTAACAGCCTGGTTGATCAGGCTCTGATCGACCAGGAGGCCTGGTCACAGACCGGGCCGCGGGGGCGTTGACCCCCGGAACTCTCTCCAGGTAAACTCTAGGTAACAGAAAACTGATAGATCACGCACTGCTGACTGTGCACATCAACGTGTCTAGGGACCCAACAGGAAACGACGTCTTTGTTTTTTCTAGCAACACATTACAACCAGAGTTGAATACGGAGGACCAATGTTTAATGGACTGTAAAGCGCTGAGAACATCTGAAATGATCACAAACGCCGAAGGAGACATACACGTAATACGGAGAAGCGCTATGAGGATGGCATACAACCTGGCTGAGTCTAACAAATGACCCCGGACAACATCATCAGGGAACACCGCCGGGAACCCAACACTGTCAGAAGATTTAGAACCATCTGCATAAACAGCACTGGCATCAGCATGCAACCGGAAGTGATCAAGAAAAAGAGAGCGAGAAGCAGCTGTAGGTAGGAGAGCTTTAGTGCATGGTAGTAGGGAAGAACATTCATGAACTGTCGGAACCTCCCAAAAGGGAAGAGAAGACCTGAGTGAGTGAAGACAGAGAAAACGAATGGAGGAAGCAGGGGCACCGATCAAATAACGGGCTTCTACTAACGTCTGAGACCAACCTATACGTAGAAGGAACACGAAGGTCCTGAGAGCAGACAAAGTAATGAAGGCAATGAGCATCACAACGATCGGTTAAGGAAGGAACATTTGCCTAAGCATAGAGGCTTTCAACAGGGGATGAACGATAATAGGGCGTTCTGCTTGAAGGACAGGAGTAGGAGACAGAGGGTTTGCTTTCCTGGGGCTGGGATGGAGGATATTGTTAGCCGTCTGGATGATATCATGAGAGGTAATGGGAGCAATCCTATTATCTGTCTCAGTGCTGGAGGCAACGATGTTAGCAGACGTAGGAGTGAAGACCTGATTAGCAGGTATAGGTCAGCAATAGAAATAATTAGGAGGAAGGGTGGGAACCCTCTCATATGTGGTATTTTGCCAAGGAGAGGAGTTGGAAATGAATGGTTGTCCAGGGCAATTGGTGTCAATTGCTGGCTGGACAAATACTGTAAGGAAAATGCAGTAACATTCATTGACAACTGGGACCTCTTCTATGGCAGAAATGACATGTATGCCATGGATGGGATTCACTTATCTAGGTCTGGGGTGAAAGCACTGGCAACTGCAGTGGAGGGAGCTGTTAGGACTTTAAACTAGGAATAGTTAGTGGTATGGGTTTTGGCAGGAAAACAGTGAAGTCCCAGTGTAGTAATATTATGAGTTCTAGGGGAACTAGTAATAAGCAGAACGAGGAAGATATTGAAAAGCCAGTGACACTGGGTGATAAGGACAGTAATAGGTTTAGTAGAAAAACAGAAATGAGCAGGAAGGGTAAAGAGAAAGGAGAGTCTTTCAATGTTTATTATGCTAATAGCCGTAGTGCTAGGAATAAGATGGACGAGTTGAGATTAGTTGCTAGTGCAGGTAACATTGATGTATTTGCCTTAACTGAGACGTGGTTTAGCTCAAAAAGTCGGGACATGCCTGCGGAATGTCACATTCAGGATTTTAAATTGTTCCAAGTAGATAGAAGTATCGGGAAGGGAGGTGGGGTGGCATTGTATGTCCGAGATCGCTTGAACTGTTGCATAAAAACGGGTATTAAGTCTGAAGTAACACATACAGAGTCTGTTTGGATAGAATTTTCAGAGGGGCATGAAAAACTGATTTTAGGAGTGATATATCGTCTCCCAAACTTAGATAGGGACCAAGGGAGACTACTATGGGAGGAAATTGTTAAGGCCACAAGGCACGATAATGTAGTAATTCTAGGAGACTTTAACTTGAGTCATATTGATTGGAATTTCTTGACTGGGAATTTAGAATCATACGACTTCTTAGAAGTAGTTCAGGATTGTTTTTTGAAGCAGTTTGTGACAGAACCTACAAGGGGTAATAACCTGTTTGACTTAGTTCTGGAAAACAATGAATCCCTTGTTAATAATTTAGAAATTTCAGAGGAATTGGGTGCTAGCGACCACAAATCAATTACATTTAGCATTGAATGGAAGTACGATAGTAGCGATAACTCAGTAACAGTCCCGAATTTTCGCTTAGCAGATTACGATGGGCTTAGAGAACACTTATCATCTGTTGACTGGGGTAACGAAGAGAGCTATCAATATGACAGTTTTCTGAACACTATGCATGCTGCTCAAAGAACGTTTATCCCGTATAAAGAAATTAGATCAAATAGAAATGACCCAAAATGGTTGAATAATAGGCTCAAATATCTACTAGGGCATAAGAAAGGAATTTATAGGCGTATCAGAAGAGGTGAGGGTCACCTTATGAATCAGTATATTGACATTAAGAGGGACATTAAAAAGGGGATAAGAAAAGCTAAAAGGGACTATGAAATTAAAGTTGATAGGGATTCTAAAACTAACCCAAAAAGTTTTTTCCAGGTCTATAGAACAAAAGTTAGAGATATAGATAGGTCCCCTTAAAAATAACTATGGGCATCTTACTGACAAAGAGAATGAAATGTGCTCGATTTTAAATAATTATTTTCTCTCGGTTTTTACACAGGAAGACACTAACAATATTCCAGTAAGAAGAAGATAAATTATGTAACATCACAGTCACTAGTGAAATGGTTGTGAAGCAGATAGACAGACTGAAGCAAAATAAGTCGCCGGGTCCTGATGAGGTTTTTTCAAGGGTTCTCAAGGAATGCAAAATGGAACTCTGTGAACCATTAACTAATATTTTTAATTTATCTCTTCAAACAGGTGTAGTGTCTGATATGTGGAAGATGGCTAATGTAATTCCTATTTTTAAAACAGGGGACAAGTCGTTACCGTCAAATTACCGCCCAATAAGCCTGACCTCAATTGTATGCAAATTACTAGAGTCAATTATAGCTCAGATTATAAGAAGCCATCTCGATAAGCACAGCTTGATTGATACTCAGCATGGATTCACAAGAGGCCGGTCTTGTCTAACTAATTTATTAACTTTCTTCAGTAAAGCTTTTGAGGCTGTTGACCACGACAAAGAATTTGATATTATTTACTTGGATTTTAGTAAGGCTTTTGATAGAGTTCCACACCAAAGACTGTTAAAGAAAGTGGCAGCTCATGGCAATGGGGGAAAAGTGCTCTCATGGATCGAGTCATGGCTCACTGACAGGAAGCAGAGAGTGTCCATAAATGGGGTTAAATCCGAGTGGGGATCTGTAACAAGTGGCGTTCCACAGGGATCAGTCTTGGGCCCGTTGTTGTTTATAATATATATCAATGACCTTGATGAGGGAATTACTAGTGATATGAGCAAATTCGCCGATGACACAAAGATAGGTAGGATAAGGAAATGGTATGGTGATACCGACAAGATGTGGAAAAAGACACTTATGTACAGTTCAGGACATTTATTAAAGGAAACGTTTCGCCACGAGTGGCTTCTTCAGTCCTAATACAGAGAAAACTAAGAAAACACACATATATATAGTGGTGGGAGTCAGGTGAGGTGAAGCGTGGGTAGAGGTGGTAATAGTAGTAGTAGTAGTAATTGAACTAAGGAGGTGAGGTTAGAGAGGGACCTGCTGGCATCAAGTAACACCAGTTCCCAGGATGGGTAATATCCTCTTGCTTAGTAATTTTGAAATACTGTAACTACCGGATTTTTGCTTTATAGTGTTACTGACAGAAATTAGTGCAGCTTCAATGCATTTTCTCCGTCTTAAGTCGTCTTCTTTAATAACTAGTTTAGCTTCATTGAATTTCATGAGGTGTCCAACATCGTCTCTATGTTGAACACATGCGTTTTTTGCGGTCATCATTTCTGCAAGCATTTTTGTGTTCTGCTATTCTAATGTCCAGAGTTCTGGCTGTTTCCCCTACATATACTTTGTCACACCCCCCACATGGTATAGTGTAGATTCCTGCACTTGTGCCAGAATCATGCTTGGGTTTTTGTATCAGGTTCCTAATAGTAGTTGAAGAGCTGGTAGATATTTTAGCCAGTTTTCTGTCAAACATTTTTGAAACATTAGTGGCAACGTTGCTGACCGGTAAAACGATGTAACTTGGAGGCTTTTCTTCAATTTGATAGGTGTTGGTCTTGCTGAGGATACGTGTTGCACGTTTCCTGCAGTCACGTATGAAGTGTAGGGGAAAGTGTAGTGAACTAAAAAGTTGGGTGATGTAAATTTTTCCCAGGTTTTCGAATTTCCCGTCCGGGTTTCCCCGAAGGGAATGTACATAAAACCCTTTTGGGTTTACTACCTTTGCTTTAGACGAGAAAACTTACAAACCTTTCAAAAGGGAAAACCTTTAAGCCGCCCGGTCGTTTCGTTGCCCTAATGTTTTAAAAAAGTTTGACGAAAACTGGTAAAAATTTCCGGGCCCCAACTTTCTATTGGGGCCAAAAAGAAGCATGGGAAAGAATCGGGGAATTCACAAACCGTGGGAAGTGTAGGGGGGAAACAACCGGTTGGGCAAGAATAACGAAAACCAAAAAACTCCAAAAATGATGACCCAAACTGGTTAAATTTAAAGAAACGATGTTGAATTTTTAAAATTCAATGAAAGGGGTTAAAGCATTGGAAAGAAACATTTTTCACTTTTTTTGTCGTAACATAAAAAAAGGTTTTAAATTCCAAAATTTTCCAAATTTTTTAAGCAAAGGGTATTACCCTCCGAGAAATTTTTTGATACCGGCAGGCCAAAACCCTCAAAACCCCAGTTCAATTACTACTACTTTACTCTTTACCTTCCCCCTTTACCCTGACTCCCCCCCTGTTTTGTTTTTCTTTTGTTTTTTTCTGTATTAGAACTAAAAGTGTGCCCATTTAATAAATGTCCCGAAAACTAAAAAAAGTAAAAATTTTTCCCATAAATAGAAAAACTGATTCAAACCGGGAGATGTTAGGGAACTGGGGGGTTTAAACAAACTATATTTTTGGGCAGAAAAATGGGGAGATGCGGTTTTAGTAGATAAATGCAAAGGGTTTTGGCTTGGGTTTTCCCCTAACCAAAAACATAAAGTTTGGTGTAGAACTTTGGGCCCCTTAGATTGCAAAAGGACTTGGGGTTATAGTAAGCAACAACAAAAAAGACAGCAATCCCAAGCCTACGTAATAAGGCAAATAATTCTGGGAATTTTTATCAAGAAATGTAACAACAAAATCCAGAGGGCATCTGCAGCTTTATAAAATCATTAGTAAGGCCTCACCTAGATTATGGTCAATTCAAAACCCCCCATATTACAGAAAGGACATAAATTAGTTAGAAAACATTCAGCGTGGAAAGGCAAATTAAAAATTTTTAGCATTAGAAATCTTCTTATAAAGAAAGATTAAGACTCTAAGTTACTTCCCTTGGGGGGTTGAAGAATGGGGGGAACCTGATCAAGTGTAAAAAGGGAAAGGGAAAAGGTTTAATAAAGGGGATTTTAAATTGGTCTTGAGGATATCTCCCCAAGAGAGAACCCCCAGAAAGGGGGTTTAAATTAGATAAGTTTAGATTTAAAAGGAAAAAAAGATTTTTGGAAATAGGGTAGTTGATGGTTAAAGTCTCCTAGTTGGGTTATTGAGGCTGGGATTTTGGGTAGTTTAAATTGGGGGTTGAGTTGTACGAGTGGGGGGGTTGGGAGGGAGGGGATTCAAACGGGGAGCTTATTTCGGGTAGCATTAAAAAATTGGGGTTTGGTTTTCAAATTTTTTGGGTTTAGTGGGAGGGAATTGAAAGGACCTGTTTGGTATGTTGGGAAACCCGGCTGCAGTGTTCCCCCTTTTTTTGGATCTTATGCTTTTCAGCACGTTGCCGTATTCTTTTCAAGATTGAGGGACTGGCCAAATCGATTTAAAAGGGTTGGGGGACTGATTCCCTCATTCTCCTCCTTTTTCTTCAAGATTCTCCTTTTGGACTAAAATTAAAGCCCCCTGGGCGAAACTTTTCCCTCAATAAAGATCCCCAAGGGGTTGCACAGGTGTCTAATTTATAAAGACAAAGGGGGAAAAAATAAAGGGGGAGCCCGGGCGATCTCCCCCGGAACGATGCGAAAGAATTTTAAGGAGGTTGTTTGACCATGGCAAGCTCCCTTTCCCAGAGAAAAATGGGGGTTTTTCAATGTAAACCGGCGATCGAATAAAAGGGCCCAAAGAAACTTGACCGCATCATTCTCGGGATACGGGGCCGTATAAATACAGTGGAAAATCTGGGAAAAGGGGGCGTCTAGTAAAGGTAATGTAAGGGGGTTTTCGTACTAGAAAATTTAAAGCCATGAAAGGGCCCAAGGGGAAAACCCCCGGAAAAATCGCATCCTAAAGGAGGCTGCTACCGGGCGACAGTCAGTGCCACGTTTATAGGAAGTCATCCACATAAAACGATGACCAAATAAGCGATGGAAGAAGGGAAAGGGTGGGAAAAATTTACCCAAAGAAAAAAGGGTAACCTGGGACTACAACCTTATGGGCCCCCCCTTGGCCCTGAAAAAAGTCTGGGGGAAAACGAGGCACCAAAACGGACACAGAAATGTTTTTCGAAAAAAAAAGCAGAAAGGAAGGTCGGTAGATTATCGTAAAATTTAAGGGGGATCCGGGGCAATGTTAAGAAAAGGCATTTCGCATTTATATATAAGGGGAGAAAGGGGCCCAAAGGTAGAGCAGCCGTGCAAAAACCATCTGGTGAGAAACAATTTTTATTGTGAGTCCCCAACTATCATATCAGACGTCCACTCCCCAATCTTTCCCAAATCCCCCGGCAGTTAAAATGGCCGAAAATGGGACGATAGTGGAGGTATAAAATAAAAGTGTTTGGGCCCAAAAATGGTAGTTTTAAATGGCAGATTTCTTGTTAAAAAAACCCTCGATCCAAAAAAAATTAAAAAAATTTCCCCGGTTGGGATTGAACCCAGGTCAAAAGTTCAAAGGGTCGGTTTTAGAAAATTAAGCCCACCACAATTTAGGGTTATTTTCTTCCATGGGAAAAGTTGGGGGGGCCCACCACGGAACCGAGTTTTTTAAAAACCCCTCCAGCTAGGTCCCGTGAAAACCTCTTTTAAACGATTTCCTCCAAAACCGGGGAAGGGTTGGGCAAACAATCCCACCCGGGGGTTTGGGTTTTGTTTACAATCGTGCCATTAGGGTTTTAACCGGGGGGACGGCATGGGGAAACGAACAAGTTCGTCACGGTCACCTGCTAAATTGTCTGCCTTTCTTTTTGGGGTCCAGGGGTTCCTGTGTTTTTTCCCTAGGGTTAAAAATATATGTTCAATCTTTTTGGGGCTAGTTTCTTTTTTAAAGCGGGGGCTAAACTCTCTGCCCGGGGGGGTTTCAATCCCAGCTTAGGGTTTAAAAAATTAAAAAAGATAAAGGGCTGTAGAATGAGATGAAATATGGCATGTTCCCGGCCCACCCCCATTAAAGAAAACCGGGGGGTTGGGCCCTTTGGCAGATTTAGAAGAAAAAAACGGGGGACAGAGGGGGCCCGGGAGACCCCAGACAAGACGGTTCCCCGATTTCCAAGGAATTTAAACAGGCCCAACACTAACCCCCGGAAACCTGAAAAACGGGGGTTTTGGGTCGGGAAGGGGCCTTCCACACAGCGGGCCTTTTCTTAAAAACCGCGCACACGGGGGAGGTTGAGGTAACGGCAGAAACGAAAAGGTCTTCCCAAACAATTGCGTTTAGTGTTTGGGGGGACGGGGCAAAGGACTGCCGCCTCCCCAAATAAAAAACGATCTGCGGTCCGGGTTATATCGATAACGGCCCCATGAAGCAAGTTTCCAAAAAGGGACCATGGGCATTTCGGAGACTACCAAGGCACGCATGTCTGAAATGCCCCCTGAGGTTTGGGGGAATAGAACGTAATGCTGCAGCCCAAAAATAAGGGTTGAAAACTGGTTCACCAGCCCCGTCAACAGAGGACGAAGAAAGGGGCCCAAACCTGTGGGGGAAGTATAAGTCCCAATTTGGGTCGTCCAAAAATTTCCAAAAGGGGGGGGCAGGGGGGTCAGGAATACGTAGTAAAAGTAAGAATAATGGGAAAGTGATCACTGTCTTTCAAACCAAAAGAAGAAACCAAGTGTAATCAAGGGAATTTATGAGGGGCAGATAGAAAGATCAGTGCAAAAAGAGGGGAAAATGGGGGGAGAGTCCAAAAAGGGAGGAGCACCCTGTTTTAAACATGAAGATGAGAAATGGGAAAAGTCTTTAACTGGATCACCAGAAAAAGTCACCCCGTGGGACCCCCCCAAAAAATTATGATAAGCGTACCTTCCCCCCAAAATCTGTTTCTGGGTTTTTAAAAAGGGCCCCTGTGTGGCGAAAAGTTTCGTAAAAGGGTCACATTATAAACATATGTTTACATTTTCGGTGTCCAAATTTTTTCCATTTATTTCCCCCACATCTGTCGATACGCAAATCAGGGGTTTTTGATAAAAAGAATTCTTAAACACTTTTAAACCCTTTTGACGAAGACCACTGACAGGGGGGAAGTACCACATGACCCCGCCTCCTCCGCTTCCCTCGCCGACTGCAGATATTTTTCACCTGTCCTGTGCTGTACTTCCAAAGAGGATGGGCTGAAACATCGATTTCAGGCTGAAGGATATTACCCAAAACCCTCCACCCTTCCCCTTTCCCTCCTTGTATTGACTGATGAAGCACCGGGGAAAAACGTTTTTCAAAAAGACCCTTTGCTGCTTTTTAAAAAATTTTTTATGAATAGTGTTTACCAGTAGGTTTTGAAAAAAATGGGGAAAAGAAAGATAACAGTTCACATTTGGGGGGGGTCAGCCTGAAAGAGCTTTTTTATATGAAAAATAGATAAAGGAAGAGGTTTTTTCCAAGGGGGAGAGTAGCCCGGGAAAAAGGGTAAGAACGGCCCCCGCTTCATTTTGTCATATTCGGGCGAAAAATACTTTGTGTTGAGTTTTCAAAGTTTGAAAAAATTTGCGATTAATGACAGGGAGGTGTTGTGGGATTTTTTATGAATTTTTTCCCACACGGGGTTTTAGAAAAAAAAAGGATAGAAAGAAGAATTAAAATTTTGTCCCAAATCACTTTGTTTAGGGTTTCTTGGGGAAACATTTTTCCCCGGGGGAACAATGCCTTCCAGACTGAGGGCCCGACCACCCCAAACCTTAAGGGTGAGGGACTGATTACACTCTCAACATCTTCTGCTTCATAAATTTTTTCTGACTTGATAAAAGCCTACTGGTAGGGGAAACTTTTTTAAAAAGATCCCCAACTGTTGCATATTTTCTACCTAAAAACCCTTTTTTTGGATTTTATACCATTTTAATGTTCAACTGTCAGACACTGCAACACGGGATCTTGGACAGACCGCAATCAACTTGACAATTTCCACTAGTGAGAGCGGCGGGTTTTGGGGAGGGGACCTGCCCTTTTCCCATCTGAGTTCCCCTTCCAGGCCCTTCTCACCTCTTGGCGCTTAAAAGCCCATCCTGTTTTTAATGTTCAATTCTTCAACTTGTTGGTTTTCAGAACCATTCATCACATCTTACCAATGTGTTGTAGTCTTTTGTATTTCTCATATCTTTCTAAGTGTTCAGTTAAACGGCGCTGGGAGACGACAGTCTCGCTTGTCCTCACCATGGACGCAGCTTCCCTCATACATTATCTCTCTCGTTGGAAAAATACAATATTAAAAATGCAAACACTACGCCCTGTTATGGAAACGTTTTGATCCTGGGAACCTGAGTCACTCCAAGACCGAAACATTGCCACTAAAATATCCCAGTATTGGTATTGTTTTCTTCAGCATCAACTACGATTGTTACTATTAAATTTCTGTTTCACGATAGTCATATAGGCGTTAAAAATATAAACCAAACACACTTCCTGCAAACCCTGAAACTCTTTTACAACCAGCTGTTTGATCTTAGTTCTACTGAAACTTTATGAACCTCTGTTAATCTAGCCAATAAGTTGTGTCTAATTTATCAACATGTCGGTTTTCTGAACCATTCATCTACAAATCTGTCAGACACTACAACTTCTTGGGATCTTAATACTTAGGAATTCTTCGCTTGCCTAATTCTTGGGCACGACCTACTTCCACATTGAACGAATGTGACACGACCTATGACTGCTGCACCTCTCCTGGCATACGGTTTATAAGCTGCTTCTCCGCTGATATGCCGTATTCTACTCAAGATTGATGGACTGAACACATCGACTCAAGGTTGAGGGGCTGATTACCTCATTCTCCTCCTGTTCTTCAAGTTTCTCCTTCGTATGGACTGATGAAGCCACTGTGTGGCGAAACGTTTCCTCAATAAAGATACCCAAGAGTTGCATATGTGTCTAATTTATCAACATGTCGGTTCTCTGAACCATTCATCTATAAAACTAAGTGCTGGTCCCAGAGCTGGTGCTCAGCCCTCTAAGTCTCAGTTCTAATTTTATTGTAAATTTAAGGAAGTGACGATCTAAAATAATTACATTTTAAACGAACTGTGCTTAAATATATATATATATATATATCCTTAAATGCGGCAAAAACAACATAAATCCAAAATAATATCTTTCGTAATTTTAGTGCAAAAAGTAATTCTCATGAGCATTAATTTACTTGTATTATGATGTGGTAAAAAGATTCAATTTATGTTGGGTTATTACACTCGTGTAAATTACTACATCGTTGTGAGCAATAATCGACTTAATTTCGGCGTGTAAATTAATATCCTTTACCTGGTTTTGTGGACTTTTTTCCCTAATGCAACCTGGAGAGACAGTGTAACATTTTTGTTGGGTGTCTTCCTGCATAAGATGAGAGAGAGAGAGAGAGAGAGAGAGAGAGAGAGAGAGAGAGAGAGAGAGAGAGAGAGAGAGAGAGAGAGAGAGAGAGAGAGAGAGAGAGAGAGAGCAGAACACCTGCTGCGCCAAATTACGAACAGCAGGGACATATCTACCAGAACTGCACAGGGACGTGGTAGAGGACGTGGAGAAGGAAGATATCTACAGCCGTCTCACCTTCCACCAACAGTCCCAGCGGCAGAACCTTCGGACAAATCAGGAAAACACAGGAGGTGCAACAAATAATAGTCCACCCTCCCAGGCACCTAGGCAGTGCTCTCGCTGTCACCGGAAGAGGCACACCGCCAACAACTGCCTGCGAGATACCAGGTGCAATTACTGCTACAAGAAAGAGTACCAGGAGGTCCAGTGTCGGAAGAAAAAGGAAGACAGACAGGACCACCTGTTTAGAGACCTGTTCTCGGAACAAACCAGCAGGATCTCTGAATTGGTGAACACTCTCACACGTCACCCACTCAGCTGCTCCTGTCTCAGTCCAGCAGGTGGTATTGTGCCTTATACAAGACCACAGACCTACATCCCTGCAGCTGCCTCAGTGCCCTACCTCTCTCGAGGGCAGGCACCTTACATGCCTTATACACCCACCACCTCAAGCTGACCACATCATGAGGAGCCAGTCTATCAGCATCCTGTTGGCCAACATTAGAGGTTTCATTACTAATGTTGGAGAGCTCACACACAGTTTTGTGAACACTCGACGTCCCAACATGATAGCTATTGAAATATTATTGGACGACAGTACTCCAGAAAATTTTGCAAGGATTGCTGGCTACACCTCATGGATGAGAAGACAGGCAAGGACAAGGAGGAGGTGTTGCTGTGTGCTTCTCTAAAAGTGTTCATGCCCAGCACATTGATGTTGCCATCCCTACTCATCTTGAAATGACGTTCTTCAAACTATGCATAAACACTAGTACCTCTGTACTAGCATGTGCAATGTACAGACCTCAGTGGCAACATGCAGACCCCATAAATTTCCTAATGGAAAATGTGAACTCCCTTCTGCTACAACACAACTGTCAACATATAATTGTTGGGGACCTCAACCAACACCTTATACAGAGGGACTCTGATGATCTTTTTGCAGTATTTGATACGAGAAACTTTGTTAATTTCCCTACTCACATCTCTGGCTCCTCCCTTGACCCAGTAGTGAGTGATCTGGCAGAAGGTATAGTCACTTGTCAACCCCTCGGCTACGCTGAATCATCTGACCACAAGGCTGTTTTTAAGACACTTAAGATCCCAACAGAACGAGGTGAGGAGCCTACACGCACAACCTGGCTATGGGAAAGTGATAATTGGCCAGCCCTTTGCTCTGAGCTCGCCACCACCTATTGGAATGCTCTTCTCCAAGGGGACGTTGACAACCAAGTAAAAGCCATCACTGGACACATCCTTAATCTACAACAAGAACACATCCCTCACCGGCAATATGTGACGAAGCCTACAGATCAGCCTTGGTTTGGCTTTCGTTGTAGAGAGGCTGCTACTGCTAAATACAAGGCATGGCGAAGGTATAAGAGACATCCTACCACATATAATAGGAACTTGCACAGGCAAGCCCGTAGGCATATGGGTGACGTTTAAAAGTGGGCCATCGCTAAATGAGAGGTGGACACAAAACGAATGCTAGCATCAGGTAGAGTAGGCTCCAAAACCTGGTGGTCCCTGGTCAAGGACAGATGAACTCATTCCACCTCTAAATCGACAGGATGGGACCACCTCTACTAGTAGTCAAGAGAAAGCGGACCTCTTTGCCAAACACTTTGTTACCAAAATGCAAGTTACTGATCCAGCAAGGAACTCTCCTTGGCTAGCTGCAAGAACTGTGTCAAAACTGTCAGTGGTCACACAAGGGGCAGGAGGCATTAAACGCTTGATCATAAAGGTTGGTCCAGATTGTTGAGCCCAAGATTGCTGATAAAGACGTGGCAGATCATTCAGTGCATCCAATCAGATCTTCAGCACTGCTTCACAGCAAATACTTTCTGTGAAAAACTCAAATCCGTTCGCCAAAAATATAGAGCAGAAATCAGCAATTACAGACCAACGTCACCAAGTGTCAATCACTGCGACTTCGAGATGTTAATCCTGCCATTGAAGGCTTAGACTTCACCACCACTTTTACAGACCGCCACAGTTTCTGGTGGTGCGTTACTCGCTGCTGATCTGTTGTTGGTTTCTCCAACTACCAAGCGGCATCAGCCAACGACAAATCCGAAGTCGCTGTGGTAGCACGATACGTTGGCGCTTTCGACTGGTGTGCACCAGCCTCTAAAACTGCAAAGCTCTGGAATTGCAGGCCCACTGTCCTCAGTGACTATCTCATGGTAGACTCATGGGCAGCTCTCACTTGGAACGTAAATCAGCAAGACATCCCATTGGGGCATGTCTGGAGTGGTTGAAGTGTGTGTGCTGGGACCACATTGTTATGGAATGTCTACTTCAGCAGACCTGATATCCATCCCCAGGAATCCACATGTATGTTGTTACAGAGACGACTGTACACTGACATCCACTTAGGCAAGAGAAGAAGAGCCAGTTGTCCCCACGCTACATCAACCACTGTGCCAAAGAGCCACATCAGCTTGGGGGAAATAGATGCAAGTAACATTTGTACCTGGAGAAAACACAAAATGATAATGGTCTCTAGGCACCATGATGGCAGCAAGTCGGTGCAGTAGTGATGAATGAGGTGTTGCACCTTGGAGAAGAAGTTGATATCCTTGGGGCGAAAATTGACCTCCAAACTGACCATGAAGAATCACGCTGTAAATTCAAACAAGGCAGCCAGAAAGCTTTACACCACTTCGCCGTATTTCGCATCTGCTTGACAGTAGGCTGTAAAGATTCTGTAATGAGGCACAAGTAATGCCTGCACCTTGAGCATGCCCAGATTTTCTGGTCGGCTCGCCTCACCCCTCCCATTCATGAATTGATAGAGTAGAGAAACAGAGCAAGCACACCCCATCTCCCGCCTGACTATACTCCTGGATAGATCTGCTGGCCTCAGCAGAGCCTTCCAACACAGTGGGGAGAGATGTGTGGGTGGCTTCATTGTTATGCAGGCAAGAGGCAGTTAGGTAAGAACATGGCGTAACAAAGCAGTATTCTGAGCATAGCAGCTTGGCCACAGCAGAGCTTGCATCACGACAGAAGATATTGAAGACGATAACAGTTATCACCATCCTCAGTCTGAGAAGAGACATTCTGCAGTATGAAGCACACATTGTTCTCACACTACGGAACAAATGCTCTCTCCAGACCGGGAGGGACCGACCACCTCAAACCTTTGCATGGTGATGACTGATTACACTGTCTTCAAGCATCTCCGCTTCCTCATCAACTTTCTGCAATTTGACTGAAGAAGCCTGGTACTGCAGGCGAAACGTTCTTACAATAAAGATACCTAACTGTTGCATATGTGTCTTTTACCCAATGAACCCGTCTATATTTACACCATTTCCAATGTCTGGCCACATTGTCAAAGTACCACAATTTGGATCCACTTCGAGGACAGCGAGCATGCTTCATACCACAAGACGCGAAAGCAGTAACTTCACTGGCTGCACCCTCCTCCAAACATCACTCCACCCGAGATCACATATACCTGCGGATGACTCTCGAGTTCGAATACATTTGTAGACAGGATAGGATTCCAGAGGCAAAGTCGCCGATCAGATGAAATGCTAGCCCCATGAAGTTGGCTGCAACTTCATCCTGTTCCCTATTTGTATGTTTCATGACAATAAAAATGCTTTCAAATGAGCTAATGTGGGTAACAGCTCTTAGCTTATCAATAAAATTAGGAATCCTTAACTTGTAAATAGCTTGTCAGTAAAGCTAGGGATCCTTAATCTAACCTTGTCAAACCCTGTGTAAAAGAGAGAGAGGAGAGAAAGGGAAGGAGAGAGAGAGAGGAGAGACGGAGAGAGAGAAGGAGAAGGAGAAGGAGAGAGAGAGAGAGAGAGAGAGAGAAAGGAGAGAGAGAGAGAAAGGAGAGAGATTATTGATATTATAATCAAGGGGGAAGCGCTAAACCCGTAGGATTATACAGCGCCTGTGGGGAAGGGAAGATGTGGAAGGTATACAGGCTTAATTCGGGGAACTGGAGCACAGATCCAATTCCCTAGATCAAGAGCCTCTCACCAGCATCAAGGAACCTTCCTTGAGGGGGAAGAGAGTGACAGAGAGAGACAAAGAGAAAGAGACAAAGAGACAGAGACTGATAAAGCTAGAGACAAACATAGGTACAGTCATACCCTCCCTCCCCCCACTCCTCATAGCATCTTCGTACCACAATATAGTTGTTAGTGCTTACAGTTGTCTTAGTGTTTATTTTTGTAGCCAGGGTCGTGTATCAAACTTTATAATGTGTGGCCTCCGCTGGAGAATTTAATAGCATGACTTAATTTGCATGCTGAGTGAGCGTGTGGAGTTGAATGCTTGCATGAGGCCAATTGTAGATCATTCCCGCAGTCTGCATCTGGAAAATTATACCTAACGAGGAGGATGTACCCTCATTTACATATGCTTTGGTAAGACAGTTTGTAGATAACTAACTCGTTAAATAAATCAAGCAATGAGAACAAGGAGGAAGCTGGCGTTGTCTCGTAGCTTAAAAGTTAAGGAAATTGACCTAATGATATCTCTTGGTCACAGCTGGATGTCTATCTTAGAGCTAGCTCTCTGACTCACAGCTGGATGTCTATCTTAGAGCTGGCTCTCTGACTCACAGCTGGATGTCTATCTCAGAGCTGGCTCTCTGACTCACAGCTGGATGTCTATCTCAGAGCTGGCTCTCTGACTCACAGCTGGATGTCTATCTCAGAGCTGGCTCTCTGACTCACAGCTGGATGTCTATCTCAGAGCTGGCTCTCTGACTCACAGCTGGATGTCTATCTCAGAGCTGGCTCTCTGACTCACAGCTGGATATCTATCTCAGAGCTGGCTCTCTGACTCACAGCTGGATGTCTATCTCAGAGCTGGCTCTCTGACTCACAGCTGGATGTCTATCTCAGAGCTGGCTCTCTGACTCACAGCTGGATGTCTATCTCAGAGCTGGCTCTCTGACTCACAGCTGGATGTCTATCTTAGAGCTGGCTCTCTGACTCACAGCTGGATGTCTATCTCAGAGCTGGCTCTCTGACTCACAGCTGGATGTCTATCTCAGAGCTGGCTCTCTGACTCACAGCTGGATGTCTATCTCAGAGCTGGCTCTCTGACTCACAGCTGGATGTCTATCTCAGAGCTGGCTCTCTGGCTCACAGCTGGATGTCTATCTCAGAGCTGGCTCTCTGGCTCACAGCTGGAAGTCTATCTCAGAGCTGGCTCTCTGACTCACAGCTGGATGTCTATCTCAGAGCTGGCTCTCTGACTCACAGCTGGATGTCTATCTCAGAGCTGGCTCTCTGACTCACAGCTGGATGTCTATCTCAGAGCTGGCTCTCTGACTCACAGCTGGATGTCTATCTCAGAGCTGGCTCTCTGACTCACAGTTGGATGTCTATCTCAGAGCTGGCTCTCTGACTCACAGCTGGATGTCTATCTCAGAGCTGGCTCTCTGACTCACAGCTGGATGTCTATCTCAGAGCTGGCTCTCTGACGCACAGCTGGATGTCTATCTCAGAGCTGGCTCTCTGACTCACAGCTGGATGTCTATCTCAGAGCTGGCTCTCTGCACAGCTGGATGTCTATCTCAGAGCTGGCTCTCTGACTCACAGCTGGATGTCTATCTCAGAGCTGGCTCTCTGACTCACAGCTGGATGTCTATCTCAGAGCTGGCTCTCTGACTCACAGCTGGATGTCTATCTCAGAGCTGGCTCTCTGACTCACAGCTGGATGTCTATCTCAGAGCTGGCTCTCTGACTCACAGCTGGATGTCTATCTCAGAGCTGGCTCTCTGACTCACAGCTGGATGTCTATCTCAGAGCTGGCTCTCTGACTCACAGCTGGATGTCTATCTCAGAGCTGGCTCTCTGACTCACAGCTGGATGTCTATCTCAGAGCTGGCTCTCTGACTCACAGCTGGATGTCTATCTCAGAGCTGGCTCTCTGACTCACAGCTGGATGTCTATCTCAGAGCTGGCTCTCTGACTCACAGCTGGATGTCTATCTCAGAGCTGGCTCTCTGACTCACAGCTGGATGTCTATCTCAGAGCTGGCTCTCTGACTCACAGCTGGATGTCTATCTCAGAGCTGGCTCTCTGACGCACAGCTGGATGTCTATCTCAGAGCTGGCTCTCTGACTCACAGCTGGATGTCTATCTCAGAGCTGGCTCTCTGACGCACAGCTGGATGTCTATCTCAGAGCTGGCTCTCTGACTCACAGCTGGATGTCTATCTCAGAGCTGGCTCTCTGACTCACAGCTGGATGTCTATCTCAGAGCTGGCTCTCTGACTCACAGCTGGATGTCTATCTCAGAGCTGGCTCTCTGACTCACAGCTGGATGTCTATCTCAGAGCTGGCTCTCTGACTCACAGCTGGATGTCTATCTCAGAGCTGGCTCTCTGACTCACAGCTGGATGTCTATCTCAGAGCTGGCTCTCTGACTCACAGCTGGATGTCTATCTCAGAGCTGGCTCTCTGACTCACAGCTGGATGTCTATCTCAGAGCTGGCTCTCTGACTCACAGCTGGATGTCTATCTCAGAGCTGGCTCTCTGACTCACAGCTGGATGTCTATCTCAGAGCTGGCTCTCTGACTCACAGCTGGATGTCTATCTCAGAGCTGGCTCTCTGACTCACAGCTGGATGTCTATCTCAGAGCTGGCTCTCTGACTCACAGCTGGATGTCTATCTCAGAGCTGGCTCTCTGACTCACAGCTGGATGTCTATCTCAGAGCTGGCTCTCTGACTCACAGCTGGATGTCTATCTCAGAGCTGGCTCTCTGACTCACAGCTGGATGTCTATCTCAGAGCTGGCTCTCTGACTCACAGCTGGATGTCTATCTCAGAGCTGGCTCTCTGACTCACAGCTGGATGTCTATCTCAGAGCTGGCTCTCTGACTCACAGCTAGATGTCTATCTCAGAGCTGGCTCTCTGACTCACAGCTGGATGTCTATCTCAGAGCTGGCTCTCTGACTCACAGCTGGATGTCTATCTCAGAGCTGGCTCTCTGACTCACAGCTGGATGTCTATCTCAGAGCTGGCTCTCTGACTCACAGCTGGATGTCTATCTCAGAGCTGGCTCTCTGACTCACAGCTGGATGTCTATCTCAGAGCTGGCTCTCTGACTCACAGCTGGATGTCTATCTCAGAGCTGGCTCTCTGACTCACAGCTGGATGTCTATCTCAGAGCTGGCTCTCTGACTCACAGCTGGATGTCTATCTCAGAGCTGGCTCTCTGACTCACAGCTGGATGTCTATCTCAGAGCTGGCTCTCTGACTCACAGCTGGATGTCTATCTCAGAGCTGGCTCTCTGACTCACAGCTAGATGTCTATCTCAGAGCTGGCTCTCTGACTCACAGCTGGATGTCTATCTCAGAGCTGGCTCTCTGACTCACAGCTGGATGTCTATCTCAGAGCTGGCTCTCTGACTCACAGCTGGATGTCTATCTCAGAGCTGGCTCTCTGACTCACAGCTGGATGTCTATCTCAGAGCTGGCTCTCTGACTCACAGCTGGATGTCTATCTCAGAGCTGGCTCTCTGGCACACACCTACCTTCAACGTCATCTTCTTCATTTGTGTTATAATAATGTTAGCAATACGTAATTATGACGCTGCTGGGTTGACGCTTCCAAACAAGCTGAGGTGAGCTTACACCTCCTGACTCTATGTTGTCAAACATTTCTGTGTAAATCTTCACAAAGTCATGAAGCTCTCTCTACCCAGCGTGAAACATTAAAACAAGAGAGTATTCTGCATAGTGTGCTCTCACAGCCGCCCCTCACAGCACCGCATCAACACACGCAACTTCCATTCACAGTGTAGCAGTAATACAGTCACTGTTACCTCACATGTAATATCACTCAGGAAATCTGACCCCAAGTAATTTGTAACTTGACAATGATAGAGGACGGACCGAAACGTCGTCATGAGGTTCCTCTCCTAAATACAGTTTTTATAGTGAATTGTTCCAGCCACGGTATTGTGACTCTTGTCACTCAGAGTTATTATCACTACCGCAATTTTCACTCCTTGGAATTTCACTCTTATATTAAAAAATCAACATTTGAAAATCTACTGATTCAAAAAATTTATTTAAAGTTTGTTAGAAAACATTTTTGAAATATTTACTGCTAGATTAAGATAAGTAAGATCAGATTAGAATAGGTTAGAATAGGTTAGTTAGGTTACATTGAGCTAGGTTAGGTTAGCTTAAATTGGTTCTAGGTTAGGTTAGCTTACATTGGGCTAGATTAGGTTACACAGGGCTAGGTTAGGTTACCATACATTGGGCTAGGTTAGGTTAGCTTACATTGGGATAGGTTAGGTTACCTTACATTGGGCTAGGTTAGGTTAGCTTTTGGGATGGGTTGGGTTTACCTTCTTTTGGGCTGGGTTAGGTTGGGGTTAAAACACTTGGCGGGTTGATTCCTTCTTTGGGGCCCTGGGTTGGGTTGGGGTTTTAATTTGGGCTGGGTTGGGTTCCCCTTTAAAGGCTGGTTTGGGGTTTCCCTTACTTTTGGGAGGGGTTTTGGGTTTACCTTACATTTGGGCTAGGTTGGGTTTACCCTTCATTGGGCTAGGTTAGGTTGGGTTCAGGGGGTTTAAAGGGTTGGGTTTCATTAGGCTGGGGTTGGGTTTATCTTACTTTGGGGATAGTTTAAAAGGTTCCCCCAAAAATTGGGGCTGGTTTGGTTTATCTTACTTTTGGGATGAGTTAGGTTACCTTACTTTTGGGCTGGTTAGGTTCCCCTTCTTTTGGGATGGGTTAGGTTAGCAAATTGGGGGGGGGGAAAATTTAAAACTTATTTGGGGAGGGGGGTTTCCCTTACATTTGGGATAGGTTGGTTTTTTCTTTTGGGGGTAGTTAATTTAGCTTACTTGGGGCTGGTTAAATTTTTACCTTACATTTAGGAAAAATTTGGGGTTGGGTTTAAAAATTGGGGGGGATAAAGTTGGCACATTGGGCTAGGTTAGTTTCCTTACTTTTGGGTATGGGTTTGGGTTTAAACCCAAATTGGGGGGGGTTTAAATTTGGGCACGTTGGGCTACTTGGGAAAAAAATTGCAAGGGGGTTAAGGTTAGTTAAATTACAGTGGGGGGGGATTGGGGGTTGGGTTTATGTTGGGCTATTTTTGTCAGGTTGGGGGAAAGATAGATGTTTTGGGGGGGGTTTAAAGGTTAGAAATATTTAGCTTAAGGCTAAAATTAGATGGAATTGGTTTGGGTTTTTACTTTTACATTAATTTGGTTAGATTAGTTTAAGTTGGGCCCTCTCTCTTATTGAAGTTATTTCCGTTAAGTTCATTAATTAGATTAAGTCAAGTTAGGGTAAGTTAGTTTAAAAACTACTCGAACAAAAACTGAAACCCTTTTACCTTTTTAAAGATCTAACTATTTTTATTAAAAGAAAATAAAAAGGACTAAACCCCACGGGGGTCAAATTCCCTTAAAATAGGATTACCTGGGCCCCCTTGGGAAAATTAATTAAAAAAAGGGAAAGAAAACAGCCTTTTTTGCATACAAAAATTCCTTCATTATCCCCAGAGACCGGGGGGTTAGTCTAATAAACTTTATTATGAAGGTGGTATGATTTGTTTGGGGAATTTACAATCCCTTCCCAGAAGATGCTACGGTTGCGGGACAACACAACTAAAAGAGAAATTTAAGAATCCTTAAAAATACCCTTGGAACAAAAATAGGGGAACCCCTTAAAAAATGGATGACCTTTAAATGCCCCCTAAATGAAAATTTAAAAAATTTTGGAACTCAAACTAAATTTATTTTGTGTTCCCGGAATGTTCACAAGAAAACACAGCATCCTGCAAAAAATTTTTAAATATTTTTTTAAAATCGACATTTTAAAATTCTTAAGTAAAAAAATTATATAAAAATTTGGGTCTAATTTGTATATATATATATATATATATATATATATATATATATATATATTTAATTATTAATTTTAAAGGTTGGTCCAATTTAAAAAAGGAAAGGGAAAACTCATTTTAAAATTAAGTTTTTCTAAAAATTTTCTCATATTTTTAAAAAATATATATTTTCATTAATTTTAAAAAATGTAAATATTTTTAATTTTTCAAAGAATCTTAGAAAACTTACCAAACCTTTTTGTTGGGAAAAACAATTTATTTTAGCCCCGCAACTAAATTATTTTTAAAATACGTTTTTCAAAATTTAGTACTAAACAAACATAATCAAACATATTTTTTTTGTTAGGTTTTAGAATGATTTTGCGGAAATTTTTGCATACAAATTTTAAAATTGTCTTTTACCAAAAATAAGGGGTTGCTATTTTAAAATGATCCCAAGTTCTTATTCAAAAAAAATTAATATATATTTTATATATATATATATATATAAATTTAAAAATAATATATATATATATATCCCGTGTCCCCACCGTAGTTCCAGCAATGTACCCAAATTCCCAATCATAGAGGTATTTTGTATCTTTTGGGGGGTTTTCTTGGTTGACTCCGGGTCGTGGGTTTAAACAGACCCCCGGCGTGAAACCAGGGGGGCAGCCAGTCTGGTTGTTTTGGGGAAAAATTCCCCCCGTGCTCCAGCGAAATTTCATTTTCCATTTATTTTAAATGCTTTAATTTCTAAAAAAAGCTCCCGGGTCCCAAAACTCTTTTTTTAAACCCCTTTGGGAAAGAAAGGGGAGAAATCGGGGAATTTAAAAAACCATCATTGAACAATATGGAAAATGGTACCCGAAATGTGGCCAGGCTGTCCAGGATGTATGAAACCTACACAACCTTTTTTTCCAATGGAAGAAAAAAAATAAAAAAGGGTCTTTTTTTTTGCAAAAGGGAAATTTCTATGCTGACAAAAAAGAGGGTCACCCAGACTGGAAGAGGGTTGAGGAAAATTATTAATTGGTTTTGGATAAATGAGAAACAATTTGGAGGGTCTCTTATGACCTTTTTTTTTAAAAGGCTAGGGCCCGTTTTTTTGAAGATTTGGTAAAAAAATTTGCAAATGAATGGTGGAATAATTAATTTTGGGGCCGGGAAAAACTGGTTTGGGAAATTTTAAAAACCATACTGGCATAAAAGTGTGGTAAAAGGGATGGGGAGGGGTGCCAGTTCGGACCAAAAGGGGGCTGAAAAATATGTCATAATTCCAGGAAAATACATAGAGGCTGGGACTGAAACCCGAACCAAAATTTCAGTTGTGAAGAAACAGGCCCCTTTTGGGGAAAAAAATGCCAAAAAAGGGGCCTTCCAAAACAAAAGGGAAAAAAGTCCCGGGGCACAAGCCAAGAAAGACGGGCCCCCCGCTAATGTTTGTGCTAATGCTGTGGGGGGTTGCAAAGTGAAGCCGTTACTAGTGTGCCATTCCGAAAATCCCAGGGGTGTTCCCGGGAAAAACAATGTTATGAAAGAGTAAATTGTGTGGTGTTTTGGAAATCTAATATTAAAAAGGGAAAGGGTCACGGGGAAAATTTCCCCTCAGGGGGTTCAATGAAGTTTTGGCCTAATTAAAGATATCTCCCGGAAAAAAAATTTGGGTCTCAAGTGCCCTGGGAATGGACAATCCCCCTGTTCCCCCAAACCCAAAGTAAAGTAAAAAATTTTTTTTGAATGGGCCCCCTCTCCTCCAACCCTTTGGGCCCGCGGATTGGCCCTTTAAAAAACTACACAAAAACAATGTTTGGGGGGCGGGTGTGAAAGACACTCCCTTGACCCTTGGGGGAAATTTTTGGGAAAAAAACCCCGGGATCCTCCACTTATAACCCCATAGGTAAGGGGGGAGGGGTGTCCGGGGCTTAACCCCCTGGAAAATTTTGGGATTTGTCGAAAGAGGGGTTTTGGTTTTGGGCCACCCCAATGAGCCTATGTCTGTTTAAAATCCCTTGGCACTGGGGTTCCCTGGGGTTGGATGTGATTTGGAGGATGTGGAAGGGGGGTGGAAGGAAACCCCTGAAAAACTCCCTGAGGAGCTGCAAGGCTTCAGCAGGGAAGAGCAACACTGAGCTCGAATCCTGCAGAGGGGGGAAAGAGATGGGGAAAAAAGGATATATATACATATAAATATATATATATATACATATAAATATATATATATATACATATAAATATATATATACATATAAATATATATATACATATAAATATATATATACATATAAATATATATATACATATAAATATATATATACATATAAATATATATATACATATAAATATATATATACATATAAATATATATATATACATATAAATATATATATATACATATATATATATATATATATATATATATATATATATTGCCGAATACGTAAAACTAGTTAAAGAGCAAGATGATTGTGATAGAAGTTGCAGAGGTTGGTGGATGAGATTGGTAGGTTGTGTAAAAGAAGAAAATTAAAAGATTGTAAATCAGATTGGAGGGAGAGAACATGGAGGAGGTGAATGTATTCAGATATTCAGGTTAGGTTACGTTTAAAGATATATTTTTTTCATTTATGTTAATGTAAAAATTAATAATCTTGTACCAAAAGAACCTTAGAAGACTTATCAAATCTCGTTATAACAAACGCAATTTAATTTAGCCTAATCCAACTAAATATATTTTAGATAAACATGCAATAATTTAATAATAAAAAACAATTAATTTTTTTTCGTTAGGTTCAGAACGATTTTTGCGAAATTACTGCTATTTAAGCCAAAATCGCAAGTTTTACCTATTCGGCACGACATGATATATATATATATATATATATATATATATATATATATATATATATATATATATATATATATATATATATATATATATATATATATATATATGGTAGACAGCAACCACACAGGGAAGTACTACCGTCCTGCCAGATGACTGTGAAACAGAAACCTGTAACTGTTTTGCATGATGGTAGGATTGCTGGTGTCTTTTTCTGTCTCATAAACACGCTAGATAACAGGGATATCTTGCTACTCCTACTTACACTTTGGTCACACTTCACAGACACGCACATGCATATATATATATATACATACATCTAGGTTTTTCTCCTTTTTCTAAATAGCTCTTGTTCTTCTTTATTTCTTCTATTGTCCATGGGGAAGTGGAAAAGAATCTTTCCTCCGTAAGCCATGCGTGTCGTATGAGGCGACTAAAATGCCGGGAGCAATGGGCTAGTAACCCCTTCTCCTGTAGACATTTACTAAAAAAGAGAAGAAGAAAAACTTTATAAAACTGGGATGCTTAAATGTGCGTGGATGTAGTGCGGATGACAAGAAACAGATGATTGCTGATGTTATGAATGAAAAGAAGTTGGATGTCCTGGCCCTAAGCGAACCAAAGCTGAAGGGGGTAGGGGAGTTTCAGTGGGGGAAAATAAATGGGATTAAATCTGGAGTATCTGAGAGAGTTAGAGCAAAGGAAGGGGTAGCAGTAATGTTAAATGATCAGTTATGGAAGGAGAAAAGAGAATATGAATGTGTAAATTCAAGAATTATGTGGATTAAAATAAAGGTTGGATGCGAAAAGTGGGTCATAATAAGCGTGTATGCACCTGGAGAAGAGAGGAATGTAGAGGAGAGAGAGAGATTTTGGGAGATGTTAAGTGAATGTATAGGAGCCTTTGAACCAAGTGAGAGAGTAATTGTGGTTGGGGACCTGAATGCTAAAGTAGGAGAAACTTTTAGAGAGGGTGTGGTAGGTAAGTTTGGGGTGCCAGGTGTAAATGATAATGGGAGCCCTTTGATTGAACTTTGTATAGAAAGGGGTTTAGTTATAGGTAATACATATTTTAAGAAAAAGAGGATAAATAAGTATACAAGATATGATGTAGGGCGAAATGACAGTAGTTTGTTGGATTATGTATTGGTAGATAAAAGACTGTTGAGTAGACTTCAGGATGTACATGTTTATAGAGGGGCCACAGATATATCAGATCACTTTCTAGTTGTAGCTACACTGAGAGTAAAAGGTAGATGGGATACAAGGAGAATAGAAGCATCAGGGAAGAGAGAGGTGAAGGTTTATAAACTAAAAGAGGAGGCAGTTAGGGTAAGATATAAACAGCTATTGGAGGATAGATGGGCTAATGAGAGCATAGGCAATGGGGTCGAAGAGGTATGGGGTAGGTTTAAAAATATAGTGTTAGAGTGCTCAGCAGAAGTTTGTGGTTACAGGAAAGTGGGTGCGGGAGGGAAGAGGAGCGATTGGTGGAATGATGATGTAAAGAGAGTAGTAAGGGAGAAAAAGTTAGCATATGAGAAGTTTTTACAAAGTAGAAGTGATGCAAGGAGGGAAGAGTATATGGAGAAAAAGAGAGAGGTTAAGAGAGTGGTGAAGCAATGTAAAAAGAGAGCAAATGAGAGAGTGGGTGAGATGTTATCAACAAATTTTGTTGAAAATAAGAAAAAGTTTTGGAGTGAGATTAACAAGTTAAGAAAGCCTAGAGAACAAATGGATTTGTCAGTTAAAAATAGGAGAGGAGAGTTATTAAATGGAGAGTTAGAGGTATTGGGAAGATGGAGGGAATATTTTGAGGAATTGTTAAATGTTGATGAAGATAGGGAAGCTGAGATTTCGTGTATAGGACAAGGAGGAATAACATCTTGTAGGAGTGAGGAAGAGCCAGTTGTGAGTGTGGGGGAAGTTCGTGAGGCAGTAGGTAAAATGAAAGAGAGTAAGGCAGCCGGGATTGATGGGATAAAGATAGAAATGTTAAAAGCAGGTGGGGATATAGTTTTGGAGTGGTTGGTGCAATTATTTAATAAATGTATGGAAGAGGGTAAGGTACCTAGGGATTGGCAGAGAGCATGCATAGTTCCTTTGTATAAAGGCAAAGGGGATAAAAGAGAGTGCAAAAATTATAGGGGGATAAGTCTGCTGAGTATACCTGGTAAAGTGTATGGTAGAGTTATTATTGAAAGAATTAAGAGTAAGACGGAGAATAGGATAGCAGATGAACAAGGAGGCTTTAGGAAAGGTAGGGGGTGTGTGGACCAGGTGTTTACAGAGAAACATATAAGTGAACAGTATTTAGATAAGGCTAAAGAGGTCTTTGTGGCATTTATGGAGTTGGAAAAGGCGTATGACAGGGTGGATAGGGGGGCAATGTAGCAGATGTTGCAAGTGTATGGTGTAGGAGGTAGGTTACTGAAAGCAGTGAAGAGTTTTTACGAGGATAGTGAGGCTCAAGTTAGAGTATGTAGGAAAGAGGGAAATTATTTCCCAGTAAAAGTAGGCCTTAGACAAGGATGTGTGATGTCACCGTGGTTGTTTAATATATTTATAGATGGGGTTGTAAGAGAAGTAAATGCGAGGGTCTTGGCAAGAGGCGTGGAGTTAAAAGATAAAGAATCACACACAAAGTGGGAGTTGTCACAGTGCTCTTTGCTGATGACACTGTGCTCTTGGGAGATTCTGAAGAGAAGTTGCAGAGATTGGTGGATGAATTTGGTAGGGTGTGCAAAAGAAGAAAATTAAAGGTGAAAATAGTGAAAATAATTGAAAATAGTGATTGGACAAAGCATGCTAATAACAATTTTGTAATTAACTTATCAGATGAAATTTTAGACAAACATACAACTGCTGCTCTAGGTTTTGGCCTAAGTTTTGCAACTTCAAAAAAGCTTAATAATGTTGAAATTGCAAAAGCCTTTTGTAACTTTGAAAAATTTTCTGATTTATCCTCTGATCAAATTAATATTAGTAAAGGAATGGTATATAGCTCTATGTTAAAACCAAACATTCCCAATTGCCCTCAAAGATTCTTTAAGTCTTATGATACACTTAATAACAATAAAAATTTGCGCCTTGCTAAAGCAGACAAAATAAATGCAATAGTAATTATGAAAGAAAATGATTACCTAGAAAAAATGAATAATCTCTTAGATGATACGGAAACCTATTCTAAACTTAGGAAAAATCCCCTAGAAACCGTTAACAGCAATTTCAATAAAACAATAAAACTTCTACTGAAAGGCAAAGATGAATTAGTCAAACAATTTACTTCCACTAATCCATCTTTGCCTTACATGTATGGACTAATAAAAGCACACAAACCAGGGAATCCAGTCAGACCAATTATTAGCTCCATAGGGTCAGTTTCATATAAATTATCCAAATGGCTTGTTGATATTTTGAGCCCTATTGTTGGCAAAATTTCTAACTTTAATGTTAAAAACAACATAGACTTGGTTGATCAATTAAGCTCCTTGACTGACTTAAATGATTTTAACATGGTTAGTTTTGATGTTACTTCCTTGTTTACGAAAGTTCCTGTTGATGATTTATTAAGTTTCTTATCTGAAGAACTCGTTAACTATGATTTACCATTGCCAGTTCCTACTATCATTAAACTTATTAAACTTTGCATTGTTGATGCAAAATTTGTATTTAATGATAAGTTTTACACTCAGAAGTTTGGTATGGCAATGGGAAATCCTCTTTCACCTGTTCTTAGTAACCTATACATGGAATTTTTTGAAACAAGGTTACTTAACACAATCCTCCCTAATAGAGCTAAATGGTTCAGATATGTTGATGATATTTTGTGTCTTATGCCCAAAAATGTAGATATACACCATTTCCTAGGAAAATTAAATAGCTTAGCCCATTCTATAAACTTTACTGTTGAGTTTGAAGAAAATAACTCATTGCCTTTTCTAGATGTTTTAATTATTAAGGGTAATAATGAATTCAAATTTAAAATTTACAGAAAACCTACAAATAACTGTTCCTATGTCCACTATTATTCCTCGCATCAAGATAGAGTCAAACTGTCTGTTTTCTCATCAATGTTTTTGAGAGCTTTACGAATTTGTAGTCCTGAGTTCATAGATGAGGAAATATCCAAAATTTATGAAATAGGTAATGATTTAAAATACCCAAGAAATGTAATTGATAAGTCTTTTAAAGTTGCTAGAAATACTTTTTACAATCCAAAAAGGGACAACCAGCCTTATTCAACTAAAAATATGTTGGTTCTCCCTTACCATGAAAACTTGGTTGATATGCCTTCTCTTCTTAAGACTTTTAATATTAAAGTTGTATTCAAAAATCTTGATACAGTAAAAAAACTTTTGATAAGGAATTCCCCCCAAAATGCTGATGGATGTGTCTATAAGATTCCTTGTAAAATTTGCGATAAAGTTTATTACGGTCAAACTGGTAAAAATCTCGAACTAAGATTAAAACAACATAAATATAGCATTAGAACTGGACAAGATTCCAATGCTCTATTTATTCATGTAAGAGATTTTAACCATCCAATTGATTTTCAAAAAGTTGAGAAAGTAGTATCAATCAAGTCCATGGTTGACAGGAATATAATTGAACCTTGTTTCATAAAAAGCAGTTTTGACAATAATATGAATATTTCCTTTGGTTTATATAAATTAGATCCATTTATAATTAATAGAATTTGGGAAGAATTTAATAATACACTGGACAAATAATTTTTAAATTTTCTTGGGTAGAATAGTTTGTGGGGTGAGTTGTGCAAAGGACCTATCCAAGTTGGGTCGGCGCGCGTCAGGTGTTTAACCGTTGTGGGATCTGATAGTGAGGTGCTGGCCAGACCCCTTATATAGCTTCCTTGGATGCTTTACTTTCATAGTTCCTTAATAATGTGAGTAGTCACGAAAGCGCTTGGAATTTCTCTATTCTTTCAGAGTGGTTGTTTTGCATATTCTGAAATCACCTGTTTACTGTGATCTTATTGCATATATGTATGTATGTATATATATATATATATATATATATATATATATATATATATATATATATATATATATATATATATATATATATATCGTGCCGAATAGGCAGAACTTGCGATCTTGGCTTAAATAGCAACGCTCATCTTGCCATATAGGACAAGTGAAAATTTGTGTATGCAATAATTTCGCCAAAATCATTCTGAACCTAAAGAAAAAAATATATTTCACTGTGTTTGTTTAGTATTAAATTATTGTAAACAGATCTAAAATATACTTAGTTGGGTTAGGCTAAAATAAATTGCTTTTGTTATAATAAGGTTAGGTAAGTTTTCTAAGATTCTTTTAGTGCAAAATTAAAAATTTTTACATTAACATTAATGAAAAAATATATCTTTAAATGTATAAGAGAAAATTTCAGAGAGGACTTAATTTTAAATGATTTCTTGCTAATTGACCAGTTTTACATATTCGGCACGACATCTATATATATATATATATATATATATATATATATATATATATATATATATATATATATATATATATATATATATATATATATATATATATATATATATATATATATATATATATATATATATATATATATATATATATATATATATATATATATATATATATATATATATATATATATATATATATATATACATACCCTACCAAATTCATCCACCAACCTCTGCAACTTCTATTCAGAATCTCCCAAAAGCAGTGTCATCAGCATAGAGCAACTGTGACAACTCCCACTTTGTCTTAGATTCTTTATCTTTTAACCCCACATCTCTTGCCAAGACCCTCGCATTCACTTCTCTTACAACCCCATCTATAAATATTGAACAACCATGGTGACATCACACATCCCTGTCTAAGGCATACTTTTGCTGAGAAATAATCTTCCTCTCTCCATATATATTCTAACCTGAGTCTCACTATCCTCGTAAAAACTCTTCACTGCTTTCAGTAACCTACCTCCTATACCATACATTTTCAACATCTGCCACATTGAGTCCCCCCCTATCCACCCTGTCATATGCCCTTTCCAAATCCATAAATGCCACGAAAACCTCTTTACCCTTTTCTATATACTGTTCACTTACATGTTTCACTGTAAACACTTGGTCTACACACCCCTACCTTTCCTAAAGCCTCCTTGTTCATCTGCTATCCTACTTTCCGTCATACTCTTAATTCTTTCAATAATAACTCTACCATACACTTTACCAGGAATACTCAGCAGATTTATTCCCCTGTAATTTTCCCACTCTCTTTTGTCCCCTTTGCCTTTATACAAAGGAACTATGCATGCTCTCTGCCAATCCCTAGGTACCTTACACTTTTCCATACATTTATTAAATAATAGCACCAGCCACTCCAAAACTATATCCCCACCTGCTTTTAACATTTCTGTTTTTATCCCATCAATCCCAGCTGCCTTACCCCCTTTCATTCTACCCACTGCCTCACGAACTTCCCCCACTCTCACAACTGGCTCTTCCTCACTCCTACAAGATGTTATTCCTCCTTGCCCTATACATGAAATCACAGCTTCCCTATCTTCATCAACATTTAACAGTTCCTCAAAATATTCCCTCCATCTTCCCAATACCTCTAACTCTCCATTTAATAACTCTCCTCTCCTACTTTTAACTGACAAATCCATTTGTTCTCTAGTCTTCCTTAACTTGTTAATCTCACTCAAAACTTTTTCTTATTTTCAACAAAATATGTTGATAACATCTCACCCACTGTCTCATTGCTCTCTTTTTACACTGCTTCACCACTCTTTTAACCTCTCTTTTTCTCTCCATATACTCCTCCCTCCTTGCATCACTTCTTTGTAAAATCCTTTCATATGCTAACTTTTTTTCTTTTACTACTCTTTTTACATCATTCCACCAATCGCTCCTCTTCCCTCCCT
This sequence comes from Cherax quadricarinatus, assembly GCF_038502225.1. Taxonomy (NCBI): domain Eukaryota; kingdom Metazoa; phylum Arthropoda; class Malacostraca; order Decapoda; family Parastacidae; genus Cherax; species Cherax quadricarinatus. The sequence goes on along the minus strand of NC_091296.1, from coordinate 31,729,698 downwards.
CACCCACTTTCCTGTAACCACAAACTTCTGCTGAACACAAACACTACATTCTTATACCTACCCCATACATCTTCGACCCCATTGCCTATACTCTCAGTAACCAATCTATCCTCCAATAGTTGTTTATATCTTACCCTAGCTGCCTCCTCTTTAGTTTATACACCTTCACCTCTCTCATTTTTGCTGCTTCCATTTTCCTTGTATCCCATCTACCTTTTACTCTCACTGTAGCTATAACTAAAAAGTGTTTATATATATATATATATATATATATATATATATATATATATATATATATATATATATATATATATATATATATATAGAGTGTGTGTGTGTGTGTGTGTGTGTGTGTGTGTGTGTGTGTGTGTGTGTGTGTGTGTGTGTGTGTTTTATTGTAACAACGAACGAGTGGTATTGAATCTATAAGAACACTGCGACTAGCCGAGGATTCGAACTCAGGTAGTTTTTTCCCGCCTCATGGATGAGCAAAAATCAGACATGACGCTCTAACCCATTGGACCACGCAGTCCTACAAGAATCAAGCACCCAGAAGAGCTAGGTGTTTTACCTTAAACCGAGGACATACGGTGGTGTGGGTGCCTTTGAGCTAATGTCATTCTAATCCCCGTTTGGTGAACTAGCCTTCACGCGCAATACAGTAGTATAAAATACTGCTGGAGAAGGCTAGTACACCAAACGGGAATTAGAGTGAAATTAGCTTGAGACACCCACACCACCGTATGTCCTCGGATCAAGGTAAAAGACCTAGCTCAGCTGGGTGCTAGATTCTTGTAGGAGTGCGTGGTCCAGTGGGTTAGAGCGTCATGTGTGATTCTCGCTCACCATGAGGCGGGCCAAAAGACATGGGTTAACACACACACACACACATATATATATATATATATATATATATATATATATATATATATATATATATATATATATATATATATATATATTATTTTTTATTAACACATCGGCCGATTCCCACTAAGGCAGGGTGGCCCGAAAAAGAAAAACTTTCATCATTCACTCCATCACTGTCTTGCCAGAAGGGTGCTTTACACTACAGTTATAAAACTGCAACATTAACACCCCTCCTTTAGAGTGCAGGCACTGTACTTCCCATCTCCACGACTCAAGTCCGGCCTGCCAGTTTCCCTGAATCCCTTCATAAATGTTAATTTACTCACTCTCCAACAGCACGTCATTTGTCTTCATTCACTCCTATCAAATATGCTCACGCATGCTTGCTGGAAGTCCAAGTCCTTCGCACACAAAACCTCCTTTATCCACTTCCTCTAACCGTTCCTCGGCCGATCCCTACCCCACCTTCCCTCCACTGCAGATTTATACACTCTCGAAGTCATTCTGTTTTGTTCCATTCTCTCTACATGTCAGAACCACTTCAACAACCCTTCCTCAGCCCTCTGGATAATAACTTGACTTAAGAAATCGTAATGACACGATTGCAAATAAACCATACCCCCGGCCGGGATTGAACCCGCGGTCATAGAGTCTCAAAACTCCAGCCCGTCGCGCTAGCCACTAGACCAGCTAGCCACAATAAGATTCATCCAACTAGGTATATTTCTACACCATAGGAAAGTTAGCACAGGCACCTCTGTGACCACAAATGCAAGTTTTTACAGACGAATCTCCAGCTAGCGTGGCCGTGACGAACTCTAGCTCAAGTCCCTTCACTGCCGTCAACATGACTTAAGAAATCGTAATGACACGATTGCAAATAAACCATACCCCCGGCCGGGATTGAACCCGCGGTCATAGAGTCTCAAAACTCCAGCCCGTCGCGCTAGCCACTAGACCAGCTAGCCACAATAAGATTCATCCAACTAGGTATATTTCTACACCATAGGAAAGTTAGCACAGGCACCTCTGTGACCACAAATGCAAGTTTTTACAGACGAATCTCCAGCTAGCGTGGCCGTGACGAACTCTAGCTCAAGTCCCTTCACTGCCGTCAACATGACTTAAGAAATCGTAATGACACGATTGCAAATAAACCATACCCCCGGCCGGGATTGAACCCGCGGTCATAGAGTCTCAAAACTCCAGCCCGTCGCGCTAGCCACTAGACCAGCTAGCCACAATAAGATTCATCCAACTAGGTATATTTCTACACCATAGGAAAGTTAGCACAGGCACCTCTGTGACCACAAATGCAAGTGGCTAGCTGGTCTAGTGGCTAGCGCGACGGGCTGGAGTTTTGAGACTCTATGACCGCGGGTTCAATCCCGGCCGGGGGTATGGTTTATTTGCAATCGTGTCATTACGATTTCTTAAGTCATGTTGACGGCAGTGAAGGGACTTGAGCTAGAGTTCGTCACGGCCACGCTAGCTGGAGATTCGTCTGTAAAAACTTGCATTTGTGGTCACAGAGGTGCCTGTGCTAACTTTCCTATGGTGTAGAAATATACCTAGTTGGATGAATCTTATTGTGGCTAGCTGGTCTAGTGGCTAGCGCGACGGGCTGGAGTTTTGAGACTCTATGACCGCGGGTTCAATCCCGGCCGGGGGTATGGTTTCTCTGGATAATAGTTTTGGTAATCCCACACCTTCTCCTAATTTCCAAACTACGAATTTTTGTGCATTATATTCAAACCTCACATTGCCCTCAGACATGACATCTCCACTACCTCCAGCCTCTTCCTCATTGCAACATTCATCACCCATGCTTCACACTCATACAAGAGTGTTGGTACAACTATACTCATACATTCCCTTCTTTGCTTCCACGGACAAAGTTCTTTGTTTCCACAGACTCCTAAGTGCACCGCTCACCCTTTTTCCCTCAACAATTCTATGATTCACCTCATCCTTCATAGACCCATCTGCTGACACGTCCACTCCTAAATATCTGAATACATTCACCTCCTCCATATTCTCTCCCTAAAATCTGATATCCAATCTTTCGTCACCTAATCTTTTTATCCTCCTCACCTTGCTCTTTCCTATATTCACTCTTAATTTTCTTCTTTTACACACCCTACCAAACTCATCCGCCAACCTCTGCAACTTCTCTTCAGAATCTCCCAAAAGCACAGTGTCCTCAGCAAAGAGCAACTGTGACAGCTCCCACTTTGTGTTTGATTGTTTATCTTTTAACTCCACACCTCTTACCAAGACCCTCGCATTCACTTCTCGTCCAACACCATCTATAAATATATTGAACAACCATTGTGACATCACACATCTTTGTCTAAGGCCTACTTTTACTGGGAAATAATCTCCCTCTCTTCTACATACTCTAACCTGAGCCTCACTATCCTCGTAAAAACTCTTCACTGCTTTCAGTAACCTATCTCCTATACCATACACCTGCAACATCTGCCACATTGCCCCTCTATCCACCCTGTCATATGCCTTTTCCAAATCCATAAATGGCACAAGAACCTCTCTACCATTATCTAAATACTGTTCGCCCATATGTTTTACTGTAAACACTTAATCTACACACCCCCTACTTTTCCTAAAGCCTCTTTGTTCATCTGCTATCCTACTCACAGTCGATGGTAACCGTGGACGGTGACACCTACACTATTCTGAGACCTCTCTCCCTGCTTTGGTTGCTCCCTTTCAACATTGCACAGCTCCTGATGACGCACTGAGAAGTGTGAAAGTACTTGAGCTAAAGATTTCCACCCCACGAGGCTTGTCCTGCATATATATAATGTCGTGCCGAATAGGTAAAATTGGTCAATTAGCAAGAACTCATTTAAAATTACGTCCTTCCTAAAATTTTCTCTTATAATTTCAAAGATATATTTTTTTCATTTATGTTAATGTAAAAATTAGTAATTTAAAAAAAATAGAAAACTTACCTAACCTTATTATAACAAGCGTAATTTAATTTAGCCTAATCCAACTAAATATATTTTAGATAAGTATACAATAATTTAATAATAAGCAAACACACTGAAATATATTTTTTTCGTTAGGTTCAGAATGACTTTTGCAAAATTATTAAATACACAAATTTTTGTTTACCTTATTCGGCAAGAAAAACGTTGCTATTTAAGCCAAAATCGCAAGTTTTGCCAATTCGGCACGATATATATATGTCGTGCCGAATAGGCAGAACTTGCGATCTTGGCTTAAATAGCAACGCTCATCTTGCCATATAGGACAAGCGAAAATTTGTGTATGCAATAATTTCGCCAAAATCATTCTGAACCTAACGAAAAAAATATATTTGATTGTGTTTGTTTAGTATTAAATTATTATAAACAAATGTAAAATATATTTAGTTGGGTTAGGCTAAAATAAATTGTTCTTGGTATAATAAGGTTAGGTAAGTTTTCTAAGTTCCTTTTGGTGCAAAATTATAAATTTTTACATTAACATTAATGAAAAAAATATATCTTTAAACGTATAAGAGAAAATTTTAGAAAGGACTTAATTTTAAATGAGTTCTTGCTAATTGACCAATTTTACATATTCGGCACGACATATATATATATATATATATATATATATATATATATATATATATATATATCTTCTTTCTTTCAACACACCGGCTGTATCCCACCGAGGCAGGGTGGCCCAAAAGGAAAAACGAAAGTTTCTCCTTTTACATTTAGTAATATATACAGGAGAAGGGGTTACTAGCCCCTTGCTCCTGGCATTTTAGTCGCCTCTTACAACACGCATGGTTTACGGAGGAAGAATTCTGTTCCACTTCCCCATGGAGATAAGAGGAAATAAACAAGAAGAAGAACTAAAAAGAAAATAGAAGAAAACCCAGAGAGGTGCGTGTATATATGCTTGTACATGTATGTGAAGTGTGACTTAAGTGTAAGTAGAAGTAGTAAGACGTACCTGAAAACTTGCATGTGTATGAGACAGAATAAAAAGACACCAGCAATCCTACCATCATGTAAAACAATTACAGGCTTTCGTTTTACACTCACTTGGCAGGACGGTAGTGCCTCCGTGGGCGGCTGCTGTCTACCATCCTACTACCTAGGATATTATATATATATATATATATATATATATATATATATATATATATATATATATATATATATATATATATTACTTATAATTATGTATTACGTGGCACCTGAGAAGCTCTGTTTGGAGAACATGCTATAGACTCATGTGAGTGTGCAACAGGGATCACCGTCGCTCCTTTCCATTCCTGCCGGGTCATCAGAGAAGTCATAAGATCGCTGTCCAGTGAGCTCAATATTTGGATATTGGATGATGTCACCCTTCTAGTGAACATAAGGAAAATTAAAACTATCAGAGAGACTCTAGGCCTGTCCCTAAATCCTTCCGAAAGCGAAATAGTTTTCTCAACTGACATATCAATGATCCAGCCTACAATATTGTCGTTGGTGCTCCGCTCGGCTCCAGTGCATTAATCTGATTCCAGGGAGAAAAAATCAACCTCAGAAAGGTGGAATATCAGTTTGGAGACACTGAGACACATGATGTTTCTACTTTTCAGCAAATACCTGTCTCTTCCTTAGCTCACCTGATATTGACTTTCCTCCAGTTGTTAACAAACCTAATAATTCTGAGCCTTTCCCCTGAAGGCAGACAGTGGATGCAAGCCTCACTTTCAGGCTTTCTTGGTGGACTGGGAGCATGTACAACTCCCCAAATTGCCGTGTCTGCTTTCTTATCCTTATCCACATTATCAAGTGCTATTAGAGCAAATTCTTCCAGACTACTTGGGTGTTGTAGCATGGGGTCAAGACCCCGGCTTCACTTGGGTAATTGCTGAGTAGGAGACTTTCAATGCTCAATCAGCAACACCAGCTTCACTGCTGCCCTGCAAATAATCCAACAAGAACAGCCTCATTGTATAAAGACGTAGAGAAACATGTTTTCTGTAGCTATGTCCACCAGGAAAACTGCCTATGTTAAAGCAGTGAGCACAATTCAGTTCGGAGATTTCCTCTTAGCAGCTCTTATTTTGGCTTTGGGTACACATATTGACAAACAGGCCCTTCACACTTCTGTAGTTCTCCACCTTGCTGCTCCAATTGTAACTAATTATAAATGTATCCGTGGCTCTGCACAAGCTGATTTTTATAATCTACATGGTCTGAACTGATTATAATCAAGGGACTGGCATACAAGACACGATGAAGCCAGTAGCTTCTTCTTGTCTCAGCTGGCGGAGTGCCAGCTGAGACAAAACGCTGATTGCTAGCATCCAGTAATTCCAGTAATCCTGACAAATACGTGATAGGATCACAATCTGTTCCTGGAAGAGTGGAAGAATATTTATCATGGGATGATGCCTGTGTATCCACTCTAGCTGACACCTACATTGTCCGTTACAGTGTTGGCTAACGGTAGTTCCGCTGAGGCCTGGGGCAAAAATATGATGTGCTTCCTCAAGGAACTGGGTTCTAGCTCATGGACAACTTCTGAGACCCAAGAGCTGTCACTATCCTGTTCAGATATATCAATGTGGCCATCTAGAGGGACAATGTCTGCTGAATTCTCGGCTCCCGTCCACCTTCTGAGGAGCTGAGGAAGATTTATAATCCATTTAAAGGGCATTTCAATGCATAAATGACTGAGTTAATTAAAGGAATATATCCAGATATTCAAACTGCCCCCAAAAGTATCTCATTTTTGACTGAAAGTCATTTTTATTTAGACTACTGACTCATATATATTACACCGGAGGTGGACCCTGTATATATTTACAAAAAAATTACACGCACGCGCACACATTATATATATATATATATATATATATATATATATATATATATATATATATATATATATATATATATATATATATATATATACCCATATATATACATACACATTCATGCATACATTCACTCACGCACACATAATGATAATAATAATAAATCAATGAAATGAATTTTGGAGAAGCGAGCGAGAGAGAAGTTTGGTGAAGGTGATATTAAGTACAACAATAAATGTGGCAGCGATCATTGGTCTCCGGGACGCTCATATTTCAGCCATGACTAATCTTTAACGATATAGAATGTATTTTATTTGTGACCAGGAATTCTGCGACCCCAAACTGCTTGTAAATAGACACTTTCCTCAGTGTGTCCCCTGGCTGCTGAATTTCCGTGTTTATTGATGTTGGTTGATGTTGAGATCTCGCCACAACAGCTACGTCATTCCTTCCCTTCAACGGGGGTGCATTGATGATAGCAAGGAGGGCTCTTGATGTAAAAAGAAACCGGAGCTTTCTCCCCTTCCTCTGCTTAAATCAAATTATCTTCCATTCCTTAGACACTAAATAAACTCTTCCGCTGTGACTAGTTAATGGTCGTCATAAGAATCATTCTCCTATGTGAAGGTTATGTAGAGAAATGCTAAACTCCAGTTTACCACTTCTCTACCAATATAAAAATAATAATTATACAGGATTTTTGGAATGGGATCTTTTGTCTTGACTGAACTAACAATCTTGCCCAATGTGTTCAACTTTTAAGGTAAATGACCTAGGGTACAATTACCAATAAAATGAAACTTCAGTACGTGGTTAGGAAATGTTTAAAATGCACTGCGGTGACTTGGGCTTCGGACTCAGCAAATGTCTTGAATTACGTATGTAAATTGTGGTGATGATTGACGCGGGTGACGAGAGGCAGGAAGACGTGTGAAGTATTGGCTGGATAATAGTAGCTTAGAGGTGTGCATCAGGGGTGGGTGGTGGGTCCTTATATGTGGCGGGAGGAGTTGCTCTCTCTCTCTCTCTCTCTCTCTCTCTCTCTCTCTCTCTCTCTCTCTCTCTCTCTCTCTACACAAGGGTTTTAACTGGTTTAGGTATTTACAAAGTACAGTTTCTTTTTGCTGCCTATCTTGTGGTATACTAGCTGTCTTTTCTCTCTGTCTCTCCGTGAAGTGGAGCCAAGTGTGGTATGTTGACAAAATTGGCCTTGTACATAACAGTAAAGCCACCTACATCACTCCGGTGTTGAAGGTTCTGTTGATACAACAGAACCATCCAGGCCGGAGTTAAGTATTAATTAAAGAACAAAAAGGCACAATACCGTGACTGGAACAATACACAAATAACAGGCATATAGGAAAGAGGAGCTTACGACCACGTTTCTGTCAGACTTGGACCATTTACAGTCACACAGTGACTGAAACGTTGTCGTAAGCCCCTCTCTCCTATTCACGGGTTATTTGTGTAAGTTGTCATTATTCTGTCCAGAAGTCGTAGATGAGACGGGCAGTCTAAGATATGGGGCGTACTCAAGGCGTGAGCGAACTTATGCCTTCTGCAGAGTTTTGCAGCCTCTACTGTAGACCAGGTACGATATACACCTTAGTGCTGTTACCTACTTGGCTGTCTTGTTTGGAAGATTTGTCCCGTGATTCTTTATAGATATTTCACTCCTAGGATATCCCCCTCATCCCAGAGTTAAAACACTTTCCCATCCATTCTTACCACTGCTCCAACGCTAACGTTATCTTTCCTAGATACCAGCATTATTTGTGTTTTCTCAAGCTGATACAGCTGCAGGCTGGTGATTGATATACCTGAGAGCAGCTGGCATTTCCTCTCTTAGATAAGTAAATGTCAGACAACAGTCGTCTGCATATGCATGGGATTCTGGGATAAGGAGAAATAGGTCATTGTTGTAGACAATCCATAAAAGTGATCCAGCATGCTTTCTTGTAGAACACAGGCACAGACTGTCTTCTTGACTCTGTTCCATTGAGAACTGTTCTCAGAAATCAGTGTTGAAGGTAATCACTAAGGAAGTGTAGTGCAGACCAGACTCCAAGTGCCTGCAGCTTCGCTAAGTCTCCGGTGCCATACTTTGTCGGAAGTACTAGCGATGGCCAGTGCTACTACACAGCTGATCTTGGATTCATCCAGTGACTGGTGTCACATAGTGGAGAGGTCCAACAAAGTGACCTTTTCTGAAGCTATATTGATGCTCACAAAGACGTGAGTGGTAGTGAAAAAATGCTGTTATTTACCGTCGGATTATTGGATCCAGACTTTTGCTAGTGATTGACATGAGTAACAATGGTCTGTAGTTGCTAATTTCCGCTCTGTTCTTTTTTGTGAACATGGACATAATTTGCCTCTTTCCATGGAGAAGGCCATAGGTGCGAGTTATATGTGATCCTAGCTGGTCTGCACATCTCAGCAATCTTGGGCTCACCTTATCTGGCCCACACTTTTTTCTTGGTCCAGGGATTCATGGAAATATACTTTATCTGACAGCTTTGACACCGTTCTTGCGGCGTCAAAGTTCCTGATCCTAACTGGATCAGGAACTTAACTGCTGGTACAAACATTTTCCCCCTTTCGACTTGGAAGTGGAGTAGTTTCATCTGGTGAATATCTCTGTCGGTCCTTGACCAAGTAATATCAAGTTTTGGAGCCCACTCTTCCTGATGCCAGGTTTCTTTTTGCGTCAGTCTCCCATCAAGAGATGGCCCAACAGACTAACCTGTGCAGGTTTCTGTTACAGATACTGTAATGCCTTTTATACTTTCATTGTACTTAGCTGTGGTAGCCTCTCGGCAACGAAAGCAAAACCAAGGCTGATCTACAGGCTTCCCAGCAAACTGCCGGTGAGGGATGTACTAGTGTTGGAGACTGAGGATGTGTTTAGCAAAGGTATTCACTTGGTTATCAACATCACCTTGAAGAAAAGCATTCTAGTAGGAGGCGGCAAGCCCAAAGCAAAGGGCCGGCCAGTTTCTTCTTTCCTTCAGCCAGGTTGTGCGTGATGATGCTTCAACTCCTTCTGTTAGTATCTTCAATGTTGTAAAAACATTGTGATCATATGAGCTAAGAAACAAAGAGGTTAACAAGTGACTTCCTCCAAAAAGATCACTCACTACCGGGGCGAGGGAGAAGCCAGAGATACGAGTAAAGAAGTCTACAAACTTTATGTTAAACACTGCAAGAAGTTTATTTAAATGCCAGTGTATAAGATGATGGTTAAGGTCTGTCTGTCTGTCTGTCTGTCTGTCTCTCTCTCTCTCTCTCTCTCTCTCTCTCTCTCTCTCTCTCTCTCTCTCTCTCTCTCTCTGTGTATCTATCTTTCTTTCAACTTTAAAAGACGAATTGCATAAAACATCAAAGGTAATCCGAAATAATTCTTCATATACGTCAGGGGAATAAATAGAGGTATAAGCCAGGAGGATGTCTTGTACTAGTGATAGCAGAGGAATAACAAACAACAGGGATATGGCGCCTGTGCTCAACACAGTCACCGGGTCAGTATATCCAGCTGAACATAACACCAACACGACTCCCAAGTCACAAATTTATTTTCAGGGCCTGATTTCGACAAACGAAATTAGACATAATAAAATGTTTTGTAAAACTGAATATTAATAAAATAAGTAAACCAAGTCGTTTACCCACTAATGATAATATTTAAAAGATCACAAGAAGGGAAGCGTCAATTTACACGAAACTAGCAAATATTATCTTTGTGTTTATAAACGGGGACATGACCTGTGACCTCAAATATTGTCCAATCAGTTTAACGTTATTATAGAGAAAACAGTTAATTTTCAATATATATTATACACCAGTGTGCAAATTAATTGGGACAGGAGTAAATTTTGTGATTATCTCATATGTCTTAGTTTCCGGCTTAATTAATGTAGTTTGGGTTCTTTTCTTTTCAGAAGAGTTTGTTACTGACTTCATGCAACCATCCAACTGTGGTTCTGTAAGGCTACTCCTGCAAGCACGCTCTGTGAGTGAATGTGGTTTCGCCAAATTCTCTTCATTTCAGGATTAGTGCTGAAATTCATGATGGATTTTACACCTAGAACGCGTGCAAGTATTGTGATCTGTATTCGACAGATCACCGAGAAACTGAGCCTAGCAAAGTGAACTCTTGGTCGAATTCCGGAGAGAGCTGACGATATTAGTGATTGTGGATCCCTGCATCGAGGAAGACGTGGAAGAAAGCACAAGATAACACATCAAGATGACAAGGTTATCATAAGAAATAGTGTGAAGGATCCCAAGAAAACCAGTAAAGATCTACAGAGAGATTTGGCTTCAGCTGAGTAAATGTTGATTCATCAACTGTCTGATGAAGGCTCCTTGAAGTTGGCAGAACTGCCAGAAAGCTGGTAAAGAAACAACCATTGACTGCTGCTATAAAGAAAAAAAACGACTGTGGTGGGCACTCGATCATAAGGGCGCATTTCGAAGTACATGGGTATAGATCAGTAGTAGTGAGATGGAACCGACACATTCAAAACGCGCCAAAACGCCTACCTAAGAAAATGCTTTGGGGTAGTTTTACTGCTAAAGGCCCTGGACGGCTTGTTATTGTTGAGGAAAAGATGAACAGTGACAAATGCAAGGCAATCCTGCCAACTCATTTGTTTCACACTGTGGATACAGTCTTTCCTGGTGGAGAAGGCATTTTAAAGCAGGATCTTGTTCCATGCCACGCTTCTAGAAATATGCTGACATTCTTTAAAGAAAATGGGCTAAGCGTTCTAAATTGGTCTGGAAACTCTCTTGGCCTTAACTCAATTGGTTGGTTGGAAGACAGCAACCTCCCAGGGAGGTACTACCGTCCTTCCAAATGAGTGTAAAGAGGAAGCCTGTAACTGTTTTACATGATGGTAGAATTGCTGATGTCTTTTTCTTTCTTATAAACATGCAAGATTTCAGGTACATCTTGTTAATTCTACTTGCACTTAGGTCACACTACACATACATGTACAATCATATATTTACACACACACACCACTGGGTTTTCTTCTATTTTCTTACTAGTTCTTGTTCTCTTTCCTTTCATCTCCATGGGGAAGTGGAAAAGAATCTTTCCTCCGTAAGTCATGGGTGTCGTAAGAAGCGACTAAAATGCCGGGAACAAGGGGCTAGTAACCCCTTCTCCTGTATATATTACTAAAGTTAAAAAGAGGAACGTTTGGTTTTCTTTTTGGGCCACCCTGCCTCGGTGGGATACGGCCGGTGTACTAACTTCCAGCCTACGCAGTGAGCTCAATATCTGGTACCTGGATGACGGCACTCTGGCAGGTACTGAAGAGTCCCTGGTGGGGGACCTACAACTGGTGAAAACACAGGAAGAAGACTTGGGACTCATTCTCAATCCCTTCAAGTGTGAAATCATCACAGCGAACCAGGAAATAATCAATGCTGTGCGAAGAATCCTCCCGGAAGTCTCTACTACCACTCCGTCCAACAGTACCCTCTTGGGAGCACTGCTGGGTTACCAGCCCATCGACACTGTCCTCAGGGACAAATTGAATGACCTGATGATAATGGAGGAGAGAATAAGCGATCTTGATGCCCATGATGCTCTGTATCTCCTCACAAAGTGTCTTACTATGCCAAGACTCACTCACTTCCTGAGGTGTGCACCCTCTTTTGACAACCCAACACTCGATGAATATGACGCACACCTGAGATCAACTTTTAAGAAGGCACTGAACCTGTCACTAGAGGATGAGCAATGGGATCAGGCAACCCTCCCAGTGCGACTGGGAGGTATAGGGGTGCGCAAAGCAACGCATGTTGCTTTACCTGCTTTTCTATCTTCGTGTTTGGCTTACAGTGCATTAGTCAAGAAGATAGTTCCGGAACGCTTGAGAGACGTGGTAGGAGCTCAAGACCCCAGGTTTACTGAAGCAGCGATTCGGTGGGACACCCTTACAGACTCCTCCAGTAGACCAGCTCCTCCCAAAGAACACAAACAGTCCCACTGGGACAAACCTATCATGGAAAACATCGCCAACACAATGCTCTCCAATGCTTCAGGAAAGGACAAAGTTCGTCTCCTGGCAGTGAAGGCACCACACTCAGGAGATTTCCTCCTAGCTGTTCCCAATTCTTCCCTGGGCACCTGTCTCGACCCACAGGCCATTCGGATTGGTGTTGCTCTTCGCCTAGCCGCTCCCATCCTCACCGAACATAGGTGTATTTGCGGCAGGGCGACGGCTGATCAATTCGAACTTCATGGTCTCGTGTGTCACACAGCAGAAGTGAAGTATGCCAGACATGAGGAGGTCAGTGACATCATAAAGAGAAGCCTCGCCACAGCCCGTTGCCCAGCTCAACGGGAACCCCAAGTACAGAGGTCTGATGGAAGTCAGAAGTGTCCTGATGGAGCCACTATGCTACCCTTGAAGGATGGAAAGCAGATTGCCTGGGACTACACCTGTGCCGCCACATTGGCAGACACCTACTTGCCATACTCCATAGTGGAAGGGGGTGGAGCTGCTAGCCACAGGGAGACCCAGAAGATCCAAAAATATGAAGACCTTCCCCCTTGCTATAACTTCATTCCAATAGGGTCGGAGACCCTTGGAGCATGGGGCAAGTGTGCTCTAAAGTTCCTCAAAGAGCTGGGTGAAAAGCTCATCATAGAAACCAAAGACCACAGGGCGACCAGCTTCCTCTTTCAGAGACTCAGTGTTGCGATCCAGAGAGGAAATTCCTGCAGCATTCTGGGCACGCGGCCCACCGCAGGGGAGCTGGACGAAGTATTCGAGATGTAGCTCTGAGTTACCTATGTTGTTTTACTTTCTGTTGTATTTTTGTGAATGTTTGGCCTATGTATTTTGTCTTTAAATAAAACATACTTGAAATATAGGGGGTGGTAGGAGAAAATTCTCAAACAGTTTCAGGGAGAACCTTGAATTTTCCCTGAAGCAAGTTTATTCTTTTCTCTGAGGATGAGGGTCCCCAGGACAGTTCTAGAGGTGGTACCTCCATATATATATATATATATATATATATATATATATATATATATATATATATATATATATATATATATATATATATATATATGTCGTGCCGAATAGGCAGAATTTGCGATCTTGGCTTAAATAGCAACGCTCATCTTGCCATATAGGACAAGTGAAAATTTGTGTATGCAATAATTTCGCCAAAATCATTCTGAACCTAACGAAAAAAAATATATTTCACTGTGTTTGTTTAGTATTAAATTGCTGTAAACAAATCTAAAATATATTTAGTTGGGTTAGGCTAAAATAAATTGCTCTTGTTACAATAAGGTTAGGTAAGTGTTCTAAGTTTCTTTTGGTGCAAAATTAAATTTTTTTACATAAACATTAATGAAAAAAATATATCTTTAAGCGCATAAGAAAATTTTTTAGAAAGGACTTAATTTTAAATGAGTTATTGCTAATTGACCAGTTTTACATATTCGGCACGACATATATATATATATATATATATATATATATATATATATATATATATATATATATATATATATATATATATATATATATATATATATATATATATAAAATGCAAAAAAAATCAGAGTAAACAGGTGATATCATAATATGCACAGCAACCACAGTGAAAAAATAGTGAATCTACAAGGGCATTCCTGATTTCTCACATTGTCAAGAAGACAGTTATCGCTGTGGTCGGAGATGTGGAAGATGAATTTGTACGTTGACTTGTGCACGATACAGTACTTTTTGGTATAACAATATCACTCGAATACAAAATGTTTGGCGAGAAAATTACGTAAATAAGTGATGAAAAGGGCCTTGGAATAATTATAAAGAACGACCTCATAAGTACCAAGAATCCCCATCTGCGGGAAGCAAGGTTAACTGAATGCTAAGTTTCATAGAAGCTCTGAGCACAAAACGACCACCAGACACCATATTATTATTATCAAGGGGAAGCGCTAAACCCGGAGGATTATACAGCGCCTGGGGGGAGGGACGTGGAAGGCATTCAGGCTTAATTCGGGGAACTGGAGCACAGATCCAATTTCCTAAATCAAGAGCCCCTCACCAACATCAAGGAACCTTCCTTGAGGGGACCAGACACCATAGTGGATCAATATAATGACTTGTTAGACTGCTTCTTGAATATACCATCCAATTTCAGTCTCCAGATTACTTGAATATCAAGAATATGTTAGACAGGGTAAAGAGAATTAAACTCGTACCATCAATCAGAATTCAACTTTATGAAGAATCACTGTCCAATGTTGCAAATACAAAAGCAATACAGTCATTCAAATCCATCAAGACATGTACTTTGCAAATATGGGATGTAGCCAGTGTGTACCGTAGTGGATTGACGTTGTCTGAGCATTCATAACCACATGATCAGTGTACCACTATCAGTCCAGACTGATAGGTTACCTCAAATTTTGAACATCAGAACTAGTGATAACAACTTATTATTACGATAAACTTCATAAACCATAGGTGATGTTAGTCTAGGGGAGTTTTTATGGAGAATTATTCTCCAGTTATATCGTAATAAGGTTATAAGGAGAGCGAAAAAGTTTGTAAAATGAATCTTTAATATAAAGTAGATATCGTTATAGACTTATGGTATTTAGTTGTACCTTTTTCTTAATTATATATAAACAGACTTTATATACCATTTATAAGTTAAGAAGACCTTCATTCTTAGCTGAATGGGCCTTTAATATACAGTAGAACAAAAAGTTACATCATCCTCTATTTTCAAAGGAGATTAGGCTTGTTGACTTAGAAAACGAAGTCTCTACACACGAGAACTTCTGAATAATGAAAATTCCACAATTTCTGGTGACTTTAGCGAATAAAGCTCTAGACAAAATGCTTCACCGTTTAGGTTAAAAGGAGTAAACCGTGGAGACCTTCTCTATCCCGAGAGAGCTGTACTGCCTGCTATACTCCACTCTCCTGACGTAAGCTTGCGTCAGGCGAGTAGTACCCAGAGGTGAGGTCATAAATGGTTATTATCATTGGTAAATGATGCATCAGCGCAAAATACATATATATGCATAAAATGAAAAATGACAAAGATGAAAATGAATATGTAATATTATAAAGCTGATTTTCGTCGTGTTAGCTAATAACGACGATAATCGCAATGTAATATCAGATGGATGAACAAAATTGCAAGACATATTTAGAGAAATCGCATGTCAGCGTAACACTTACAATGACCAGTAAGGTAAAGGGCGTGGTGAGAGCGATTCAACCCACACTAAACCCAAGCAAAGTGCCATATACATTCACTAGATTGAACATTAAGAACTCGACAGATTACTGATGTTTGTTCAGAGATTGCGTGAGGACGATCAGATAACAACGAAGCAACCAAGTCAATAGTAGTAATAGTCGTAGACATACAAGGTTGTGATAGTCGTAACATAACTAGTGCATACAGCTCTGTGAGTGGTAGTAAATAACAGTAGTTAAGACAGAAATATTAATAAATTTTAGAGGTGTTTTAATCTACTTCTTTCATACGATTTTCATCTCGCCTCTAAATTTCCATAACATTTTTCTCTTATAGAAAGGTATATGTTTTCCCCCAGTTGGGTGGCGGGAGGGAGGGAGTGGCCGGAGGGAGGGAGTGGCGGGAGGGAGTGAGAGGCCGGAGGGAGGGAGTGGCGGGAGGGAGGGAGTGGCCGGAGGGAGGGAGTGGCGGGAGGGAGGGAGTGGCCGGAGGGAGGGAGTGGCCGGAGGGAGGGAGTGGCGGGAGGGAGGGAGTGGCCGGAGGGAGGGAGTGGCGGGAGGGAGGGAGTGGCCGGAGGGAGGGAGTGGCGGGAGTGAGGGAGTGGCCGGAGGGAGGGAGTGGCGGGAGGGAGGGAGGGCCCGGAGGGAGGGTGTGGCGGGAGGGAGGGAGTGGCCGGAGGGAGGGAGTGGCGGGAGGGAGGGAGTGGCCGGAGGGAGGGAGTGGCCGGAGGGAGGGAGTGGCGGGAGGGAGGGAGTGGCCGGAGGGAGGGAGTGGCGGGAGGGAGGGAGTGGCCGGAGGGAGGGAGTGGCGGGAGGGAGGGAGTGGCCGGAGGGAGGGAGTGGCGGGAGGGAGGGAGTGGCCGGAGGGAGGGAGTGGCCGGAGGGAGGGAGTGGCCGGAGGGAGGGAGTGGCCGGAGAGAGGGAGTGGCGGGAGAGAGGGAGTGGCCGGAGGGAGGGAGTGGCCGGAGAGAGGGAGTGGCCGGAGAGAGGGAGTGGCCGGAGAGAGGGAGTGGCCGGAGAGAGGGAGTGGCGGGAGAGAGGGAGTGGCGGGAGAGAGGGAGTGGCCGGAGGGAGGGAGTGGCCGGAGAGAGGGAGTGGCCGGAGGGAGGGAGTGGCCGGAGGGAGGGAGTGGCGGGAGCGAGGGAGTGGCCGGAGGGAGGGAGTGGCCGGAGAGAGGGAGTGGCGGGAGAGAGGGAGTGGCCGGAGGGAGGGAGTGGCGGGAGAGAGGGAGTGGCCGGAGAGAGGGAGTGGCCGGAGAGAGGGAGTGGCCGGAGGGAGGGAGTGGCGGGAGAGAGGGAGTGGCGGGAGGGAGGGAGTGGCCGGAGAGAGGGAGTGGCCGGAGAGAGGGAGTGGCCGGAGAGAGGGAGTGGCCGGAGAGAGGGAGTGGCCGGAGAGAGGGAGTGGCCGGAGAGAGGGAGTGGCGGGAGAGAGGGAGTGGCGGGTGGGGAGAAACCCGCCTGCGTTTTTGTTCATCCTTCACGCGCCTAGAAAATTCACAATTTCATTGAACCTAGGTAAATTTAGAATGGTCTGCTCAGCATAGAGTACCTGCTGTCTGTCTCTCCTACGTACTCCCATGTTCTCTCTCTTCCACTCTCACTCACTCAGTCTCTCTCTCTCTCTCTC
The DNA here is from genome assembly GCF_038502225.1 of Cherax quadricarinatus. Classification (NCBI taxonomy): domain Eukaryota; kingdom Metazoa; phylum Arthropoda; class Malacostraca; order Decapoda; family Parastacidae; genus Cherax; species Cherax quadricarinatus. Next base: position 31,712,109 of record NC_091296.1, on the reverse strand, counting down.
TCTCTCTCTCTCTCTCTCTCTCTCTCTCTCATTTTATTTTTAAATTTTTCTTCATTTTCTTTTATATTTAAATCTTTTCCTGCTTCCCAAAGTTACTTATTCCTTCCCTTTCACTTCTCTTCCATCCTTACCATCTCTCCTCCATCCTTCACCTACCCTTCTTTTTCTCACCACCTGCCCTTCCCTCCACCTGCCCTTCCCTCCTCCCCAACACGGAAGATAGGAGGGTAGGGGGTTGGAGCTTTTGGCTGGCGGCCCAGTAATAAGAAAAGCAATTAGTGAATTACTCTTTTTACCTCCCAGGTGGTAATTTGCTCCAAGGCAGCAGAGTTTCTCCTCTTCCTCGGAGACGTTGCGCATTACCATTCTCTCTCTCTCTCTCTCTCTCTCTCTCTCTCTCACACTACCAGGTGTTGATGGTGGTGGAGAGAGGCTGATTAGTGTTGGAGACTGGTATAGGTTACTCTGTAAAGTTGGAGATTTATGAAAGTAACCATGGAGTGTTGCAGACTGGTTGAGTAAACCATGGAGTGTTGCAGACTGGCTGAAATAACTTTGCAGTACCTAGAGTCAGTGATCAGGCTTCAAATACATTTTTCTGTACAATAGTAAAAGAGTGGAATAGACTGCCTGCACGTAAGAACATAAGAACATAAGAAGGAACACTGCAGCAGGCCTACTGGCCCATGCGATGCAGGTCCAGTTCTCCTACCGGCTTAAGCCAACGCCCTAATCTAGTCAAGTCAGGTCACATTCACTTAAGCAGGGAGCACGGCATCAGACGTAGTAGCACAAGCTAGTCAGGTCCAACTCACACCCACAAACACTCACTCATGTTTTTTTATCTAACCTATTTTTAAAACTACACAACGTCTTAGCTTCTACGACGGTACTCGGGAGTTTGTTCCACTCATCCACAACTATATTACCAAACCAGTGCTTTCCTATATCCTTCCTGAATCTGAATGTTTCTAACTTAAAATCATTGTTGATAGAGACAACTAGACAACTACAGACTGGTGGAGACAACTATGGACTGGTTGTGTGACATATAGACTGGTGGTGACAACTATAGGGTGGGGAACCAACTATAGACTGTTGGACACAACTGTAGACTGGTGGAGACAACTAAAGACTGGTGGAGACAACTAAAGATTGGTGGCGACAACTACAGACTCGTGGAGACAACTATAGACTGGTGGAGACAACTATAGACTGGCTGTGTGAAATATAGACTGGTGGCGACAAATACAGACTGATGGAGACAACTATAGACTGTTGGAGACAACTAAAGACTGGTGGAGACAACTACAGACAGACTGATACAACTATAGACTGGTGGTGACAACTATAGACTGTTGGAGACAACTATAGACTGGTGGAGACAACTAAAGACTGGTGGAGACAACTAAAGACTGGCGGAGACAACTATAGGCTGGTGGAGATAACTATAGGCTGGTGGAGATAACTATAGACTGGTGGAGACAACTATAGGCTGGTGGAGACAACTATAGGCTGGTGGAGACAACTATAGACTGATAGAGACAACTATAGACTGGTGGAGACAACTATACACTGGTGGAGACAACTATAGACTGTATGAGACAACTAAAGACTGGTTGTGTGAAATATAGACTGGTGGTGACAACTATAGACTGGTGGAGACAACTATAGACTGATAGAGACAACTATAGACTGATAGAGACAACTATAGACTGATAGAGACAACTATAGACTGATAGAGACAACTATAGACTGGTAGAGACAACTATAGACTGGAAGAGACAACTATAGACTGGAAGAGACAACTATAGACTGGAAGCGTCAAATATAGACTGGTGGTGACAACTATAGACTGTTGGAGACAACTGTAGACTGGTGGAGACAACTATAGACTGTTGGAGACAACTGTAGACTGGTGGAGACAACTATAGACAGGTGGAGACAAGTATAGACTGGTGGAGACAACTATAGACTGGTGGTGACAACTATAGGCTGGTGGTGACAACTACAGACAAGAGGAACCAATTACAGGCTGTTGGAGACAACTGTTTACCTGGAGTTTACCTGGAGAGAGTTCCGGGGGTCAACGCCCCCGCGGCCCGGTCTGTGACAACTGTAGGCTGGTGGAGACAACTAAAGACTGGTGGAGACAACTATAGACTGGTGGAGACAGCTGTAGACTGGTGGAGACAGCTATAGACTGGTGGAGACAGCTATAGACTGGTGGAGACAACTATAGACTGGTGGTGACAACTATAGACTGGTGGTGACAACTATAGACTGATGGAGACAACTATAGACTGGTGGAGACAACTAAAGACTGGTGGAGACAACTATATATTGTTGGAGACAACTATAGACTGGTGGGGACAACTACAGACTGGTAGAGAGATCTATAGACTGGTGGATACAACTATAGACTAGTGGAGATAATTACAGACTGGTGGAGACAACTAAAGACTGTTGAAGACAACTATAGACTGGTGGAGACATCTATAAACTAGCGAATACAACTATAGGCTGGTGGAGACAACTAAAGACAGGTGGAGACAACTATAAACTGGCGGATACAACTATAGACTGGTGGAGACAACTATAGACTGGTGGTGACTACTATAGACTGGTGGAGTCAACTATTGACTGAAGGTGAGAACTATAGACTGGTGGAGACAACTAAAGACAGGTGGAGACAACTATAAACTGGCGGATACAACTATAGACTGGTGGAGACAACTATAGACTGGTGGTGACTACTATAGACTGGTGGAGTCAACTATTGACTGAAGGTGAGAACTATAGACTGGTGGAGACAACTAAAGACTGGTGGAGACAACTATAGACTGGTGGAGACAACTGAAGACTGTTGAAGACAACTATAGACTGGTGGAGACAACTATAAACTGGCGGATACAACTATAGACTGGTGGAGACAACTATAGACTGGTGGTGACTACTATAGACTGGTGGAGTCAACTATTGACTGAAGGTGAGAACTATAGACTGGTGGAGACAACTAAAGACAGGTGGAGACAACTATAAACTGGCGGATACAACTATAGACTGGTGGAGACAACTATAGACTGGTGGTGACTACTATAGACTGGTGGAGTCAACTATTGACTGAAGGTGAGAACTATAGACTGGTGGAGACAACTAAAGACTGGTGGAGACAACTATAGACTGGTGGAGACAACTGAAGACTGTTGAAGACAACTATAGACTGGTGGAGACAACTATAAACTGGCGGATACAACTATAGACTGGTGGAGACAACTATAGACTGGTGGTGACTACTATAGACTGGTGGAGTCAACTATTGACTGAAGGTGAGAACTATAGACTGGTGGAGACAACTAAAGACTGGTGGAGACAACTATAGACTGGTGGAGACAACTGAAGACTGTTGAAGACAACTATAGACTGGTGGAGACAACTATAAACTGGCGGATACAACTATAAACTGGTGGAGACAACTATAGACTGGTGGTGACAACTATAGACTGGTGGTGACAACTATAGACTGGTGGAGACAACTAAAGACTGGTGGAGACAACTATAGACTGGTGGAGACAACTGTAGACTGTTGGAGACAACTATAGACTGGTGGAGACAACTATACACTGGTGGAGATAACTATAGACTGTATGAGACAACTAAAAACTGGTTGTGTGAAATATAGACTGGTGGTGACAACTATAGACTGGTGGAGACAACTATAGACTGGTAGAGACAACTATAGACTGGTAGAGACAACTGTAGACTGGTGGAGACAACTATAGACTGTTGGAGACAACTGTAGACTGGTGGAGAAAACTATAGACTGTTGGAGACAACTGTAGACTGGTGGAGACAACTATAGACAGGTGGAGACAAGTATAGACTGGTGGAGACAACTATAGACTGTTGGAGACAACTGTAGACTGGTGGAGACAACTATAGACTGTTGGAGACAACTGTAGACTGGTGGAGACAACTATAGACTGGAGGTGTCAAATATAGACTGGTGGTGACAACTATAGACTGTTGGAGACAACTGTAGACTGGTGGAGACAACTATAGACTGTTGGAGACAACTGTAGACTGGTGGAGACAACTATAGACAGGTGGAGACAAGTATAGACTGGTGGAGACAACTATAGACTGGTGGTGACAACTATAGACTGGTGGTGACAACTATAGGCTGGTGGTGACAACTACAGACAAGAGGAACCAATAACAGGCTGTTGGAGACAACTGTAGGTTGGTGGAGGCAACTAAAGACTGGTGGAGACAACTATAGACTGGTGGAGACAGCTATAGACTGGTGGAGACAGCTATAGACTGGTGGAGACAGCTATAGACTGGTGGTGACAACTATAGGCTGGTGGTGACAACTATAGGCTGGTGGTGACAACTATCGGCAGGGGGAACCAATTACAGGCTGTTGGAGACAACTATAGACTGGTGGAGACAACTATAGACTGATGGAGACAACTATAGACTGGTAGAGACAACTAAAGACTGGTGGAGACAAGTATAGACTTGTGGAGACAATTGTAGACTGATGGTGACAACTATAGACTGGTGGTGACAACTATAGACTGGTAGAGACAACTATAGACTGGTGGAGACAACTATAGACTGGTGGAGACAACTATATATTGTTGGAGACAACTATAGACTGGTGGAGACAACTACTGACTGGTAGAGACATCTATACACTGGTGGATACAACTATAGACTGGTGTAAGATAACTATAGACTGGTGGAGGCAACTGAAGACTGTTGAAGACAACTATAGACTGGTGGAGACAACTATAGACTGGTGGTGACAACTACAGACTGGTGGTGACAACTATAGACTGGTGGAGACAACTAAAGACTGGTGGAGACAACTAAAGACTGGTGGAGACAACTAAAGACTGGTGGAGACAACTATAGACTGTTGGAGACAACTATAGACTGGTGGAGACAACTATAGACTGGTGGAGACAACTATAGACTGGTGGTGACTACTATAGACTGGTGGAGTCAACTATTGACTGATGGTGAGAACTATAGACTGGTGGAGACAACTATAGACGGGTGGAGACAACTAAAGACTGGTGGAGACAACTATAGACTGGTGGAGACAACTATAGACTGGGGGAGACAACTATAGACTGGTGGAGACAACTATAGACTGGTGGAGACAACTATAGACTGGTGGAGACAACTATAGACTGGTGGAGACAACTATGGACTGGTGGAGACAACTATAGACTGGTGGTGACAATTAAAGACTGGTGGAGACAACTATAGACTGGTGGAAACAACTATAGACTGGTGGAGACAACTATAGACTGGTGGAAGATAACTATAGACTGGTGTAAGATAACTATAGACTGGTGGAGACAACTAAAGACTGTTGAAGACAACTATAGACTGGTGGAGATTACTGTAAACTGGCTGATACAACTATAGACTGGTGGAAGATAACTATAGACTGTTGGAGACAACTGTAGACTGGTGGAGACAACTAAAGATAGGTGGAGACAACTAAAGACTGGCGGAGACAACTAAAGACTGGCGGAGACAACTAAAAACTGGTGGAGACAACTATAGACTGGTGGAGACAACTACAGACTGGTGGAGAGAACTAAAGACTGGTGGAGAAAACTAAAGACTGGTGGAGAAAACTAAAGACTGGTGGAGACAACTAAAGATTGGTGGAGACAACTATAGACTGGTTGAGACAACTATAGACTTGTGGTGGCAATTATAGACTGGTGTTGACAACTATAAACTGTTGGTGACAACTATAGACTGGTGGTGACAACTATAGACTGGTGGTGACAACTATAGACTGGTGGTGACAACTATAGACTGGTAGTGACAACTATAGACTGGTGGTGACAACTATAGACTGGTGGTGACAACTATAGACTGGTGGTGACAACTATAGACTGGTGGTGACAACTATAGACTGGTGGTGATAACTATAGACTGGTGGTGACAACTATAGACTGGTGGTGACAACTATAGACTGGTGGTGACAACTATAGACTGGTGGTGACAACTATAGACTGGTGGTGACAACTATAGATTGGTGGTGACACAAATGGAGGTAAGAAAGTAGTGAATGCAGCAAGTAGTGTGAGAAGACTAGAGGAAAGTGGAAGCAGAGGGAGGCTGCCGCAACGGTCCGACGATAAGTGAAGGCGAGGCCAGTCAAGAAAAAAGACCACCTGATAGATCAACACAGGTGGTCCAGGCCATGATGGAGTGGTGGCCGTCAGGGCCCTGGAGAACCAGCAGTAGTCTTGGCTGAGTGGTGGCCGTCAGGGCCCTGGAGAACCAGCAGTAGTCTTGGCTGAGTGGTGGCCGTCAGGGCCCTGGAGAACCAGCAGTAGTCTTGGCTGAGTGGTGGCCGTCAGGGCCCTGGAGAACCAGCAGTAGTCTTGGCTGAGTGGTGGCCGTCAGGGCCCTGGAGAACCAGCAGTAGTCTTGGCTGAGTGGTGGCCGTCAGGGCCCTGGAGAACCAGCAGTAGTCTTGGCTGAGTGGTGGCCGTCAGGGCCCTGGAGAACCAGTAGTAGTCTTGGCTGAGTGGTGGCCGTCAGGGCCCTGGAGAACCAGTAGTAGTCTTGGCTGAGTGGTGGCCGTCAGGGCCCTGGAGAACCAGCAGTAGTCTTGGCTGAGTGGTGGCCGTCAGGGCCCTGGAGAACCAGCAGTAGTCTTGGCTGAGTGGTGGCCGTCAGGGCCCTGGAGAACCAGCAGTAGTCTTGGCTGAGTGGTGGCCGTCAGGGCCCTGGAGAACCAGTAGTAGTCTTGGCTGAGTGGTGGCCGTCAGGGCCCTGGAGAACCAGCAGTAGTCTTGGCTGAGTGGTGGCCGTCAGGGCCCTGGAGAACCAGCAGTAGTCTTGGCTGAGTGGTGGCCGTCAGGGTGAGAACCAGTAGTAGTCTTGGCTGAGTGGTGGCCGTCAGGGCCATGCAGAACCAGCAGTAGTCTTGGCTGAGTGGTGGCCGTCAGGGCCCTGGAGAACCAGCAGTAGTCTTGGCTGAGTGGTGGCCGTCAGGGCCCTGAAGAACCAGCAGTAGTCTTGGCTGAGTGGTGGCCGTCAGGGCTCTGGAGAACCAGCAGTAGTCTTGGCTGAGTGGTGGCCGTCAGGGCCCTGGAGAACCAGCAGTAGTCTTGGCTGAGTGGTGGCCGTCAGGGCCCTGGAGAACCAGCAGTAGTCTTGGCTGAGTGGTGGCCGTCAGGGCCCTGGAGAACCAGTAGTAGTCTTGGCTGAGTGGTGGCCGTCAGGGCCCTGGAGAACCAGCAGTAGTCTTGGCTGAGTGGTGGCCGTCAGGGCCCTGGAGAACCAGCAGTAGTCTTGGCTGAGTGGTGGCCGTCAGGGCCCTGGAGAACCAGTAGTAGTCTTGGCTGAGTGGTGGCCGTCAGGGCCCTGGAGAACCAGCAGTAGTCTTGGCTGAGTGGTGGCCGTCAGGGCCCTGGAGAACCAGCAGTAGTCTTGGCTGAGTGGTGGCCGTCAGGGCCCTGGAGAACCAGCAGTAGTCTTGGCTGAGTGGTGGCCGTCAGGGCCCTGGAGAACCAGTAGTAGTCTTGGCTGAGTGGTGGCCGTCAGGGCCCTGGAGAACCAGCAGTAGTCTTGGCTGAGTGGTGGCCGTCGTGGAGAACCAGCAGTAGTCTTGGCTGAGTGGTGGCCCAGGGCCCTGGAGAACCAGTAGTAGTCTTGGCTGAGTGGTGGCCGTCAGGGCCATGAGAACCAGCAGTAGTCTTGGCTGAGTGGTGGCCGTCAGGGCCCTGGAGAACCAGAGAACCAGCAGTAGTCTTGGCTGAGTGGTGGCCGTCAGGGCCCTGGAGAACCAGCAGTAGTCTTGGCTGAGTGGTGGCCGTCAGGGCCCTGGAGAACCAGCAGTACTCATGACTGAGTGGCATCCGGCAGGGCCCTGGAGAACCAGTAGTGCTCATGGCTGAGCGGTAGCCGTCAGGGGCGTGGAGAATCAGCAGCGCTTATGGCTGAGTGGCAGCCAGCAGGGCCCTGGAGAACCAGCCGTGCTAATGGTTGAGTGGTGACCGGCAGGGCCCTGGAGAACCAGCAGTGCTCATGGCTGAGTGGTGACCGGCAGGACCCTGGAAAACCAGCAGTGGTCATGTGATGCTGCGGGAGCTGAACTGAGAGATTTATATCACTTCCCGAGGTAGAAGATATCCATCCATCCTTCAAGGCTCCATGCATCATCCCCCAACGCTGCTGTAGTAAGTTCCACATCCGAGAGGATTCATCCCGCTGGCCGGGATCCCGCGGGAAGCTCGACAACAGCACAGCATAAAACAGCGCAGCATTACTGGCGGTGGCCCTCTCTGCTAGGGTGGTCTTCACTCCCTGGTCAGAAAGGCGTCAGACCACCGTTCATACCCGGCTTATTTTCGTCTCAGGGGCCAGCTGTCGGTAAGACCCAAGGTCGCGGTATCCCCGGGCGACCGGGTAATGAAGGTGTAGCGCGATGACCCGACGAAATTAACCTGTATTAAAGGCGATAGATCTACACCGTATGTAGCACCTCGCTTGATTTATGCGGTGGCTGGTGCCGGGGTAAGGCATTTCCGCCCTTGCTGCCCAGGATCGGAGGGGCGACCGCCCCGCCCACCATCGCCTCCTCCCACCCTCAGTATTGGGACTGACTCATCCACTACCTGTTTGCTTTTAATGAAAATAGTAATAATCACACCTGCGAACGAGGGCAGGTGAAATGTGTGGGAAAAAGGTGTTGATAGGCATGGGTGGCCAGGTATAGGCATGGGTGGCCAGGTATAGCCATGGGTGGCCAGGTATAGTCATGGGTGGCCAGGCATAGATATGGGTTGCCTGGCATAGTTGTGATTGTCAAGCATGCATATTAGTTCTCAGGCATTCATATAAGATGGCCCGGCACAGATATACACAAGAACACACAAGAAAGAAGGAACACTGCAACAGGCTTACTGACCCATGCGGAGTAGGTCCATGTCCCCCCCAGGATTAGACCAATGACCCCCCCCCCCCGGATTAGCCCAATGACCCACTCAGTCTGATCATCTCCACTCAAGAATGGAGCACTGCACCATATCCAGCAGCACAAGCTAGTCAGGTCCAACTTACACCCACCTACACCCACTCATGTATTTATCTAACCTATTTTTAAAACTACACAACGTTTTAGCCTGAATAACTGTACTCGGGAGCTTGTTCCACTCATCCACAACTCTATTACCAAACCAGTGCTTTCCTATATCCTTTCTGAATCTGAATTTTTCCAACTTGAAACCATTGCTGCGAGTCCTGTCTTGGCTGGAAATTTTCAGCACGCTATTTACATCCCCTTTATTTATTCCTGTTTTCCATTTATACACCTCGATCATATCCCCCCTAATTCTACGCCTTTCGAGAGAGTGCAGATTCAGGGCCCTCAGTCTATCCTCATAGGGAAGATTTCTGATACATGGGATCATCTGTCATCCTCCTCTGTACGTTTTCCAGAGCATTTATATCCATTCTGTAATACGGTGACCAGAACTAACCAGGCCTAACCAAGGATATATAGAGTTGAAGAACAACCTGAGGACTTCTATTATTTATACTTCTAGATATGAAGCCAAGAATTCTGTTAGCTTTATTGCGAACACTAATGCACTGTTGTCTTGGTTTTAGATTACTATTAACCAGAACTCCTAAATCCTTTTCGCAATCAGTAGTATTAAGATCTACATTATTTAGTTTATATGTGGCATGGTTATTTACCTGTCCAACATTTAAAACTTTTCATTTGTCAATATTAAACTGCATCTGCCACTTCTCCGACCATTGCATCAGTCAATTCAAAACATCCTGGAGTGCTCTAGTGTCCTCATTAGAATGAATTGGACGGCCTATTTTGGTGTCATCAGCAAATTTGCTTATGTCGCTGTTTATTCCCACATCTATGTCGTTTATGTAAATTGTGAACAACAACGGGCCCAACACTGGCCCCTGAGGAACACCGCTTGTGACGTGCCCCCATTCTGATTTCTCCCCATTTATGCAAACTCTCTGCTGTCTATTTGTCAGCCATGCCTCTACCCAGGAAAAAATTTCTCCTCCTATTCCGTGTGCCTTAAGTTTCCTCAATAGCCTCTGGTGTGGAACCCTATCGAAAGCCTTACTGAAGTCCATATACACAATATCATATTCATTACCATGATCTACCTCCTCAAACACCTTAGTGAAAAAAGTTAGTAAATTCGTAAGACAGGAACGCCCCTTTGTAAAATCGTGTTGAGATTCATTAGTCAAACTGTGCCTGTCAAGATGGCTACGAATTGCTTCGGCAATTATTGATTCCATAAATTTTCCCACTATGGAGGTAAGGCTTATTGGTCTATAGTTCGAAGCCAAGGACCTGTCACCTGCCTTGTAAATAGGTATTACATTTGCCATTTTCCACTTATCAGGTACTATGCCAGTTTGTAGTGATATGTTAAAAAGATTAGCCAAAGGTATGCTAAGTTCCTCTTTACATTCCTTTAACACCCTTGCAAACAGTTCATCAAGGCCTGGGGATTTGTTATGTTTTAGTTTCTCTATTTGTCTGAGGACCATGTCACTAGTTACCACAATCGTACATAGTTTATCATCATCCTGTTCTAAATTATCATATGGGTGGCCAGGAATAGGTATGCTTGGCCAGGCATGCTTACGGACAGCTAAGCATGAATACTTTTGGCCAGGCATAATGGGCTTAGAGAGTACCTGTACATAATTACCTGGGATTGTCTGACTAGTGATTATATTGCCGAAGATCATACAAATGGTTACGAAGGGAAATACCAATATGACATTTGTCTAAATGAAGAACAAAGTATCCAAGATGCATAAATTCCCCAGAGAGAAATTAAATTAAATGAAAACGATCTCAAATGAATGAATAAGAGATCAAAGCATTTTGGGAGAGAAAGGAATTTAGAAGCGCACGAAACGAGGAGAGTGTCGCCTTATGAATAAATATACCAGTATTAAAAGAAAGGTTAAAAAGGGAATAAGAAAGAATAAAAGAGACTATGAAATTAAAGTGGCTAGTGCATCAGGGACAAGATTGCAAAGAAAGAGATCAGGGAGAAAACAGGCCCACTGAAAGAGGAAAGGTGCTCACTTCTAATAGTTATTTCTTGTTAGTCTTCACACAAGAAGACATAAATGATAACCCAGAAATTAATATCTGTAAAGGACTTGAAGACAACAAATTAAGCCTCATCATAGTCATTAAAGACGAGGTTATCAGACAGATTAATCCATAAAAAGTCCCCAGGTTTTGAATAACAATTTTTCAAGGAGCCTAACACGTGTACAACGGAACTTAACTTTAGGACTTCAGATTCCTGTTTGTTATGACTCCTGTCTTTTTCACATTCTGTATAATCAAGCTCTACATCACTTAATTTTTAAGCGTGAGGGTTATTTTCTATTCCCAAGGATTAAGACTGCGCTGTTACTAGTATCATGACATTAGAATGTCCAAATCGTCCTGAAGTTCAGTGGTACTGTCTCCCAAATCATTTATTCGGACTCAGATATTTTTTTGTCTTCATCAAATTTACTCATGTCGCTGCTTATTTCCAAGTCAAAGTCATTAATGAAAATTATGAAACACATGGGGCCCAAAACTGATTCCTTTGGAACTCCAGTTGTGACTGGTCTCTATTCTGATTCCATCCCATTGCAGCAAGCTCTGCTTCCTATCAGTCTTCCGTACATAGTTCCATGAGAGAGTTTTTCCTGCAGTATCATGTACTGCAACTTTCTTGAAATCTAAATGTTTATTTAGATTTCGTCGTTTTCTTTATCATTGTCTACTACCTCAAATAATCTGTTGAAGACCAATGAATTTGTGAATCCGTTCTGAGACTCATTCATCAATGTTTATCAGTTTAACCTATTTTTATACCTGACTGCAACTGATTCAGATAATTTGACTACTATTGAGATTAGGGTTATTGGACGGTAATCAGATGGTATTGACCTATCTCCTGATATGATAAGAATTACAATGGTTATCATCCACATTTTTGGCACGACTTCCGTTGGGAGGATTAAACTGAACAGGTTAATTAGTAGCTCGTTAAGACTCCCGTGGCTAAACATTCGTAGTAAAGCTTGAAACTTCTGGTTTCAGAGCAGTTACTAGAGAATCTTTTATAAACAGGCTTCAAACTTTTCTTATTGATGGGCTCTAATAAAAGAAAGCTTGGCATTTGCTTTCGGCTATGTATATTTTAAATTGCCAATTTTGTTAAATAAAATGGCATCAATATAATGTCTAAATAATGCTTGTCTTGGTCGACTTCAAACACTTAAGTATTGGTGCATCTTATCTGGAAGCAGTTTTATATTCAGTTTGGGTTTTGTATCTGCCAAGTTACCAGTTTCATAGAATTTTTCATGAAATTATTATTATAATCAGAACTAAGCGCTAAACCCGCAAGGGTCATAATTCTTAAAAAAAAAAAAAAAGAAATTCAGGTTATTGTTTACTGAGTGTAGGTGTCATCTGACACTTTAAACTCCAAATGGTATAGTAATATTTTTCATTAAGTAACTGAATTATGTTTCCCGAAGGTGGAGGAGAGGGGGGGGGGAACACCTTGGGTATAGGTTGTATTATTAATTTGATTAATCAAACTGGTTTCTGTGAATTCTCTCTTCAGATGAGGATGTAAGTCACAGTGTTTAACTTTACTGGTTTATTCTAGGTTAAATCAACAATGTTATTTTACCACATACACCTATAATATCTGAGTGGCCTCGAGACAATTTTGAAATATTTGTGTATTATGTGCCTATAGCTTAAATAAAACCTAAGTTACTCGCGGTCGCTATATCATATCTAATACCAACTTTTCATGTCTTTTTGCAAATCCTAACAAGACTGATTCTCTGTCAGTTCCATCGGTTTTTATACCTGTATTTTTTATAAAGCAATTTAATTTTTTAAGACATACAGAGCCACTTGTGGAAAATAATTTCCCAAAATTATATTGTATAATTTTATAATGTAAATATACCTAATTAATACATTACTATTGCTCTAAAGTGTATTTTAAAGAAGTGAACTAACAGGGAAGCTCTGCGCCTGCGCAGACGAGCAGAGGGAGGGGACACCATTGTTTTTGAATGTGGTACAGGCACGCTAATGTAATGTGCATAATTTTCGTCGCTCTAGGGGTTATATTCGGCTTAAAACCTCTCAAATAGGAGCCGAAATTGTTGGAATTGCAGTCCTGCATAATCAGGCGACTGGTCAGGTATTACAACCCAAGATTCCAAATGGCCTGTTACCCCGGGTGTAATGGGAGCAAATAAACACAGTAGAAAAAGTTTAGACTTATATTATCCTTCACCAATTTAGAACAGCAATATGTACACTATGTACAGTGATAAGTATAGTGCACTCCACGGTAAGCAAAGCAGAAATAGAATCCACAAGATATCAGACCGTGCTTCAACCAGCTCTAGAATGGGAATGACAAGGGCAGACAGGAGAGCGGTACCCACATAACCTCTGCGATTGCCAAAACCATCTTCTTATTGGCTAGAACCTGGTCACTAGTTGAACGACGGGGCCCCATCATCAACTCTTAGCAACCTGGTTCGCTGGTTGGGGGAGATAGCCTGTAAATGAGGGTGTGTACATGCGCCGAATAAAGGTTACGTACTCTTTGCATGCCACATCAGGACTCCGTAATTAAATGGAAACAGGATATTACCCCAGCTAAGTCATGTCTATATATTTATAGACATGGTCAGTATTTTCTTCATAAATTTAGGTGGGGGGGGGGTATGATACACCGTAATCTCCAGACTGATTGGTGAGTCTATTATAAATTCTCCTTCTGTTACATAAATGTGTATATGTAATCATTTATTAATTTTAACATACAGTCCACATATATATATTGTTTACTATAATTCCTGGTCATGTATATTTCATTTGAAATTAATATAGGCCAAGAGTGACTTGTGGATATAACAGTTGTAGGTATCGAAGGGGGACATTTTTTGTGACCTAGGTGTCCTAAAATTCCTACTTGTCTCTGTAACTTTGATAAAAAATAATTATCTTTGTTACCATTTACTGGTATGTATCTTATGAGTTACATCCAGGTAAATTTAATTTTCCACACCACTCGTCTCCCTTCCCTTTATTTCTTTCATCGTGGAACAAGTTGGATGCGGCATCTGGCAGCACCTCCAGGCAATCTCAGCTCGTTCATCTTGCTTCTAGGCCTACGACTGTTTATATGATAAATGATGAAAAACTGTGTCTTTTTCTTCTGTATCCATTCCCAGTTGAATTAATCATTTCACTATTTCTGTTGTAATTTTTTATTCTGCTTGCCATGATCCGTAACTAGGACGTTCATAAAGGACACCTGTCGTCCACCAAGGGATTCATCAATCCAATACAGGAAATGGAAAATGCATATATACAGTGGTTGAGGTCAGGTGCTGCATGGGCTGGAGACATGTGACGCTGTGTTCTGCTGAAGTTGCATATTGTTACGTATTTTCAACCTTATGTTTTGAGCGACCGTGTTGGTAGTGACAGCAGATTTTAAATAGTTTCGTCGATTATCTGATTATTTATTGACATGCCTGATATTTTGGAGGTTCTTGTAATGGTTGTGGGTATTGTGGTGCATGGTGCAGGCGTTGACACGCGTACTTACGTGTAAGTTCACTACACGTGATGTTTCCCCCGTGAATATTAAGTAAATAATCTCGTTCTGTTCTGAGTAAAATAACTATTTAAACTCTTGGGTACAATCAATCCTCCCAACCTCAGTCTGGTGATCTCGAGACAAAATTATAGACATTACAGTCAAGAACAAAAAAAAAAAAAAAAAAAAAAAAAATTGCAATTTGCCAGCGTCACCACCAAACGAGATATTGATTCCCTTCACAAGAATGTTATGAACAACACTGACCTCTCTCTTCCTAAGACTGGTTTCGTCGGTATCATCTTTCTGTAGTTGGACATCAGCTGTGTTTCTCACAGTGACTCAATGAAGACGCAGATAACCTTTAGTAGAGCACCTGGAGGAGGAAAGACTGAGGCAGTACATCCCCAGGGAAGGAACGTGACTACCTTATATAGATGACATCTTTGTTAAAGATGTTTTGACATCACTGCACTCAGCGACGTCAGCTCCACGAATTTCACCGAGGAGTAGTAATAAAATAATTGAGCAAATTTTCTTTTTGTTTTACTTTTGCAGGAATGACCAAAAACTGGATTTCAAAGTCTAAAAAAAAGACGATCTGCAACACTACCTATCACACCATGACGCTCGTAGAAAACAGTATTGTCATCATAAATATGGGAGCTTATAGTAGCACGACCCGTCTTTCCCGAGGAAGTATGAAGTTATATACATTGAATCTTTTCCAAGCTACAGTACTAAGCACATTTAATCAATGATTATAGAAGAAAGACTATAATAATCTTCCACACTACTAGACATAAGCAGTGAACATAAGTACACATGCAGAAGGAACGACTTAACCAATGCCTGCATAATACATCATCCACAGTAAGTTCATCAACTTCAAAATGCCAGTTTTGTCATCAGAGTGAGAGAGAATTCGCAGCCGCTGTTGACAATAGGCTGTGTCACTTTTAATATTAACTGGGAATAAAATGGCAATGATATACGCTATAAGTCCCAGATTTTCGTTACGCAGTTTTTTATAGACTAGGGAAACACTTGTTTGGATAGTGAGTCTACTAACGAAGATGTCTGAAACAGTAAGGAAGAGAACTAATATGACTCTTGTAAATAATGTACAAGTTGCTCCAAAAATATTTATTCAGTACAGAGAAATTGTATCAATTTAATCAATTCCTACTGGTTGAATAGGAGACTAAAACATTTCTTGGACTGGAAGGGAGGAATTTATAGGCAAGTAAAAAGTGTAGAGGTTCACCTTATGGACAAAAATGTTCATATAAAGTGAAAATGAACAACTGAAGAAATAAAGTGAAACGAGACAGGGAAATAAATGTTGCCAAGGATTGCAAATCAAATTGTTCTCCCAGTTGGATAAGTTACTGAGAACGTCCATAACTTTACTGATAAAAGATCCATATAACATGCAAGATTTTCAACACCGTTAAGAACCTATTAACAAACAGAAACACAACACAGTAAATACCTAGGTGTTATTTACACCATCCCATGTGAGAACATATGTCAAGGAGTTCCTGGAAACTTGGGAAGAGGTTGTAAAACTGACAATTTAATTTTCATTCTGGTTACTACTCTGCCACAGCGTCTGTTTATGGACTTATTAGAAGCCCAGAACCGCTTTTTTTGAAGAACTTAGTAATGTAACCAGAGAAAAGAAGTTCTCTGGTCTGATTCTGGCAAATAATGAGAGTCTCGTAAATAAACTAGACATGACGGATAAGCTTAGCACAACATTAACATTAATTTGGAGTATGACAATAAGGATAATACAGTAAAGGTCAAAATTTACGCTATGCATATTCTTTATAGACTTTATAGACTGGGGTAACTTGGCGAGCTATTTAATGAACGACGATCTGACAAGCTGCAACGAAGACAACTGTCATTATGAATTTTTTATAAATAACGACCAAGCTGCCTAAAGAACATGTATTCCCCAGAGATAAATTAAATCAAATAAAATGATTACAGGCGAATATAAAAAAAGAAGTCACGTGACTTTCCTGACAAATACATCGAGAAAAAAGGGATGAGAAAAGAGGAGCGACAGAATGAAATTAAAACTGCGAAAGTTTCCAAGACAAATCCGAAAATATTCTTTTATATTAGCAAGAAAAAGACCAGGATAAAAATGGCGAAACTGAACACTTGATCTAGGCAGCTCACTGACACTTCCCGGAGAGCCAAACGTTGCCAAAATTCAATGTTACATTAGTTATATACATGTTCTTTTACCTAACATATTGTAATTTTTTCTTTATTACTAAGACACAGACAGCCCAGATCTAATTCAAACTTTCGACTATGTAACATTTGATATGAAAATAAAGTGAGGAGGTATTGTCTTACCCTAAAGTACAGCACCACGTTAATGTTGATGCCGCTCACCAGTTGTACCATCATCTTCTCAACGTTAAAAGTCAATTCTACTCAGATGAGGCATATCCAAAATTATCATGTGACAAACAGCATTTAAATTTTTCTAGTTTCTTCAATAAAACAACAAACTTAATATTAAGAAAACTGGCTAGATAAGTAAGTTATTTTCAAGTTATTTTGCGCATAAGAATATTTTACAATGGTGTTAAGTTAGGCTAGGTAAGATTCGTCAGGAAACAGGACACTAGGGATTTTGGTCACCCGACCGAGGCCTTCCGCTGGCTTACCCGTCCACCCCTTAAAAAATTATGGTTATGATTATAACCGTTAATTAAGTAAATAGCAGTGGGATTGGAAGCTTACAAATAAGTCCAATTCCATGAATCAAGAGCCTCTCATCAACAACACCCCTCCCCCCCCCTTTCCCATCAGGAAGCATAATCCAGGTATATATGCAAAATGTTTATATACCATTTCCAGATTAAAAGCTGGAAAATAGTCCCTGCACTCTTGCACTACCAACCTTCTTCTAAGATATAAGAGTAGTGTTGTCTTGAAGATCACAAGAGTTTCTCCAGAGTTCTCTCTTGGAATCCAATTTCCGGAACAGTCAATATAAAACTGAGCAGAGGTCACCTGCACTTGTCACTTGCTCCACGGACAGTCACCTAGTGGTACTTGACCAAGGTTGAAATTTTAAAGCCTATCGAATAAAACGTTGTGAAGTTATAAATAATGGCCTTAACTGGAGTATACATGGAGAGGGTTTGGTGGATCACCGTCCCTGCGACCCGGTCTGTGACCAGACCTTGGATGAAGTCAGTTCAACACGACAACACTGTAGTGTGTGTGTGTCACCTGTCATCTCTTACAGTAGTTAAGATTCACTTAAGTCATAAAAAACAAAAATGATATAACAATTACATGTTTTAAGTACTTCTCATTATTTTTGTATTTCTGTTCTATTTAAAAAAAAATTACAAAATCTAAAAAAAAAGTATTTGATTTTGTGTTTTATAAGAAACTCCAGGAGTTAGTCACACAGGAACTCCCTGATGTGGGTGGTGAGTCGTTCATGACAAAGGCACCGCCAGTTAGGTATCTTTATTACGAAACGTTTCGCCTACACAGTAGGCTTCTTCATTCGTGTACAGAGACAGTAGGAACAGTAAATATGTAATGATGATGTAATTGGTCCATAACCCTCGAAGATGTAGTTTTGAGGTGGTTAGTCCCTCAGCCTTGACGAATGTCTCAATGTCGATTGAGAGAAAACAATTCTTAACACACTGACTTTCTTCAGTAAAGCCTTTTAGACAGTGTACCATACTAGAGAATACAATTCTGTTTATTTGGATTTCAATAATGTTTTCGATAGAATTCTATACAGACATCTCCCACATATTGAGGCTGATAAATAAGAAGCAGAGTAAATGTACCTGTATTAAATCAGAATGAGAACCAGTCGCAAATGGCCTTCCACAAGGCTCATTTTTTTGCCCCTTGTTAAAAATAAGTCGAATTAATGACCTTGATGAAGGAACAAAAAACGACATGGGTAAATTCAGTAGAGGGAGGAGAGGTATGAACGAGATTAGTGCCAGACTAACACTCTTCGCACTAATCTCGTTCATACCTCTCCTCCCTCTACAGATATTCCTGGTGTCTACTCTATTTCTTGCTCCTCCTGTCCTCTTCAGTACTTTGGAGAAACTGGCCGATCTCTTTCTGACAGACTTAGGGAGCACAAAAATAGTGTTAGGCTTGCCGACACTAACAATGCTCTTTTCTGTCACGTCAGAGATCACAGCCATCCTATAGACTGGTCTTCTGCTAAAACTGTCTTCCCTACTTCCAACTTTAACAGTCGCCGTCTTGTTGAATCCTCTCTAATACACAACTTTCCTTGTATGAATCTTAGTCGTGGCTTCGTCTCTGTAGATGCCTTCCTCTCCCACTACATTGTAAAATGCTCCAAACTTCAGAACACCCGTGACTTAACCTGATTCCTCATTTTTTCTTCTTCTCCCTCTTCCCCTTTCCTCTTTCCTTTTTTTTTTTGTCTTTCTTCTGTCGCGTGTTTCTGTTCCTTCATTATTTATTTCATCACTTCCCCTTCCCCCACCTCTGTGCACTTGCTCTCCCTCTGTGGGCACCTAGCTCCGTTGCAGTGCTCCCCTGTCTTTATATTTGACTGGCTCCTCCTCCTTAGTTCCCCACTACTACTACCACCACTACTACTACTACTACTACTACTACTACCACCACCGCCACCACTACCTCTTCCTGCCTATATATAGCCGTCGTGCTCCACTTCTGGTTAGTGTGATTTTGTAAATGGTCCAAGTCGGACCGAGACGTCGTCGTAAGCTCCTCTCTTCTATGTGCGGGTTATTTGTGTATGATAGTGAGATTCAAGGTTTTAACATGTCCAAAGACTGCCACATTTTCTTGGCCATATTTCACAAATATCTGGCGTTCATTTATTCTCGTAGGTATTTTACGGTCTGTCTCTCTTATATAAATACCATCTCACAGTTGTTACGAGGGATTTAATGTACAGCCGGAGCCTTCAGGGTTGCAGGTTTGTTCATTGTGTTTAGAAAAATGGATTCCAATTTTATTAGGGTAGAAAATAACTTAAATTCTTGCTGCTGTCTGCAATGCCTTAGTGGAAAAGTAACTGTTTTGAATGAATGAACAGTTACTAGTCTAAAAGTCTGCCACCACGGAGACACCAAGTGTATTCCAAATTCCTTCCTACAGCAGTGATACGTTATAGATATGGGAGACTCCTTACAAAATTCAAAAATAAATCTTTCTGTTTTTTGGTGCATCATTTTGTGACAGTAAAAGAAGATGGAGGAATTAGGCCGCATCGTTTCCAAATCTGCTGTCCGCACTATTCGTACAGAGGCGTCCATGATGCTTCAACCAAACCAGCTGGGCTCTCAGATCCCTCAAGGACGTATATCAACAACCTGCCTGTGGACAGTGCAGTGGAAAAACTGGACTTCAAGAGCGCATTTGATCTCACTTACACTACAGCAGATGTTCTCACTTACACTACTGCAGATGTTCTCACATACACTACTGCAGATGTTCTCACTTACACTACTGCAGATGTTCTCACTTACACTACTGCAGATGTTCTCACTTACACTACAGCAGATGTTCTCACTTACACTACAGCAGATGTTCTCACACTACAGCAGATGATCTCACTTACACTACTGCAGATGTTCTCACACTACAGCAGATGTTCTCACTTACACTACTGCAGATGTTCTCACTTACACTACTGCAGATGTTCTCACTTACACTACAGCAGATGTTCTCACTTACACTACAGCAGATGTTCTCACTTACACTACAGCAGATGTTCTCACTTACACTACAGCAGATGTTCTCACTTACACTACAGCAGATGTTCTCACACTACTGCAAATGTTCTCACTTACACTACAGCAGATGTTCTCACACTACAGCAGATGATCTCACACTACAGCAGATGTTCTCACACTACAGCAGATGATCTCACTTACACTACAGCAGATGTTCTCACACTACAGCAGATGATCTCACTTACACTACAGCAGATGTTCTCACACTACAGCAGATGATCTCACTTACACTACAGCAGATGTTCTCACACTACAGCAGATGATCTCACTTACACTACAGCAGATGTTCTCACACTACTGCAGATGTTCTCACTTACACTACTGCAGATGTTCTCACTTACACTACTGCAGATGTTCTCACACTACAACAGATGTTCTCACTTACACTACTGCAGATGTTCTCACTTACACTACTGCAGATGTTCTCACTTACACTACTGCAGATGTTCTCACTTACACTACTGCAGATGTTTTCACTTACACTACTGCAGATGTTCTCACTTACACTACAGCAGATGTTCTCACTTCCACTACTGCAGATGTTCTCACTTACGCTACTGCAGATGTTCTCACTTACACTACAGCAGATGTTCTCAATTACACTACTGCAGATGTTCTCACTTACACTACTGCAGATGTTCTCACTTCTACTACTGCAGATGTTCTCACTTACACTACTGCAGATGTTCTCACTTACACTACTGCAGATGTTCTCACACTACAGCAGATGATCTCACTTACACTACTGCAGATGTTCTCACTTACACTACTGCAGATGCTCTCACTTACACTACAGCAGATGTTCTCACTTACACTACTGCAGATGTTCTCACTTACACTACTGCAGATGTTCTCACACTACAACAGATGATCTCACTTACACTACTGCAGATGTTCTCACTTACACTACTGCAGATGTTCTCACTTACACTACTGCAGATGTTCTCACTTACACTACTGCAGATGTTCTCACTTACACTACTGCAGATGTTCTCACACTACAGCAGATGATCTCACTTACACTACTGCAGATGTTCTCACTTACACTACTGCAGATGTTCTCACGTACACTACTGCAGATGTTCTCACTTACACTACTGCAGATGTTCTCACACTACAGCAGATGTTCTCACACTACTGCAGATGTTCTCACTTACACTACTGCAGATGTTCTCACACTACAGCAGATGATCTCACTTACACTACTGCAGATGTTCTCACTTACACTACTGCAGATGTTCTCACTTACACTACTGCAGATGTTCTCACTTACACTACTGCAGATGTTCTCACTTACACTACTGCAGATGTTCTCACTTACACTACTGCAGATGTTCTCACACTACAGCAGATGATCTCACTTACACTACTGCAGATGTTCTCACTTACACTACTGCAGATGTTCTCACTTACACTACTGCAGATGTTCTCACTTACACTACTGCAGTTGTTCTCACTTACACTACTGCAGATGTTCTCACTTACACTACTGCAGATGTTCTCACTTACACTACTGCAGATGTTCTCACACTACTACAGATGTTTTCTCTTACACTTCTGCAGATGTTCTCACTTACACTACTGCAGATGTTTGCACTTACACTTCTGCAGATGTTTTCACTTACACTACTGCAGATTTTTTCACTTACACTACTGCGGATGTTTTCACTTACACTACTGCGGATGTTTTCACTTACACTACTGCACATGTTCTCACTTACACTACTGCAGATGTTTTCACTTACACTTCTGCAGATGTTCTCACTTACACTACTGCAGATGTTCTCACTTACACTACTGCAGATGTTTTCACTTACACTACTGCAGATGTTTTCACTTACACTACTGCAGATGTTTTCACTTACACTTCTGCAGATGTTCTCACACTACTGCAGATGTTTTCACTTACACTTCTGCAGATGTTTTTCTTACACTACTGCAGATGTTTTCAGTAACACTACTGCAGATGTTTTCACTTACACTACTGCAGATGTTTTCACTTACACTACTGCAGATGTTTTCACTTACACTACTGCAGATGTTTTCACTTACACTTCTGCAGATGTTTTCACTTACACTACTGCAGATGTTTTCACTTACACTATACACTACTGCAGATGTTTTTACTTACACTACTGCAGATGTTTTCACTTACACTACTGCAGATGTTCTCACTTACACTACTGCAGATGTTTTCACTTACACTACTGCAGATGTTCTCACTTACACTACTGCAGATGTTCTCACTTACACTACTGCAGATGTTCTCACTTACACTACTGCAGATGTTCTCACTTACACTACTGCAGATGTTCTCACTTACACTACTGCAGATGTTTTCACTTACACTACTGCAGATGTTCTCACTTACACTACTGCAGATGTTCTCACTTACACTACTGCAGATGTTCTCACTTACACTACTGCAGATGTTCTACACTACTGCAGATGTTCTCACACTACAGCAGATGATCTCACCTACACTACTGCAGATGTTCTCACTTACACTACTGCAGATGTTCTCACTTACACTACAGCAGATGTTCTCACTTACACTACTGCAGATGTTCTCACGTACACTACTGCAGATGTTCTCACTTACACTACTGCAGATGTTCTCACTTACACTACTGCAGATGTTCTCACTTACACTACTGCAGATGTTCTCACTTACACTACTGCAGATGTTCTCACTTACACTACTGCAGATGTTCTCACTTACACTACTGCAGATGTTCTCACTTACACTACAGCAGATGTTCTCACTTACACTACTACAGATGTTCTCACTTACACTACTACAGATGTTCTCACTTACACTACTATAGATGTTCTCACTTACAGTACTACTGCAGATATTCTCACTTACACTATTCTCTCACTTACACTACTGCAGATGTTCTCACTTACACTACTGCAGATGTTCTCACTTACACTACAGCTCTCACTTACACTACTGCAGATGTTCTCACTTACACTACTGCAGATGTTCTCACTTACACTACTGCAGATGTTCTCACTTACACTACTGCAGATGTTCTCACTTACACTACTGCAGATGTTCTCACTTACACTACAGCAGATGTTCTCACTTACACTACTGCAGATGTTCTCACTTACACTACAGCAGATGTTCTCACTTACACTACTGCAGATGTTCTCACTTACACTACTGCAGATGTTCTCACATACACTACTGCAGATGTTCTCACTTACACTACTGCAGATGTTTTCACTTACACTTCTGCAGATGTTCTCACACTACTGCAGATGTTTTCACTTACACTTCTGCAGATGTTTTTCTTACACTACTGCAGATGTTTTCAGTAACACTACTGCAGATGTTTTCACTTACACTACTGCAGATGTTTTCACTTACAATACTTCAGATGTTTTCACTTACACTACTGCAGATGTCTAA